>NC_081421.1:18109498-18431978 GCF_949786415.1 Peromyscus eremicus | reverse complement strand
GCCTGAATGGTTGGTGCCTGATTTTTATAGCATGTGATGATATTATTCCTAGAAACATGCATTGGTCTGTATTCTTTTTCTGAAAGTGTAGGAATTTTAATCTGGGTATTCCACTGTTGTAACAGATCTCGGCCCCAAAGATTTAATGCTACATTTGCTACATATGGCTTCAGCCTTCCTCTCTGTCCTTCTGGCCCTATGCATTCAACCCATCTCGAACTCTGTTTTATCTGAGATAGGGTGCCAATCCCTAAAAGTTGGACATCTACCTCTTAAAGAGGCCAATTTGGATGCCATGATTTTGGTGCAATTATATTCACATCTGCACCTGTGTCTACCAGGCCCTCCATAACCAGGTCATTAATTCGAATTCTAAGCTTTGGTCTTTGACCATTTATGGAAGTCTGCCAAAATATTTGTTTTATAGTGTTCTTTGTAAACTGTGATCCACCCATCAGAGCTGTTTTATCATCCATTGCAGTATCGGTTTTTACATTAGGCATTGGTTTATTCAGTTGTCTTGGAGAGGAATTTCTTCCACAGTGGCTGGGAATGTTCATACTACATTTGATTTGGGGGCCTGCAAGAGGCCCCCTGAGGTGTTTCCCACCAGTAAAGGGTTACCTCGTATATCTATTTTTGATCTGCACTCACTGGTCCAATGTCGGCCTTTGCCACACCTTCTACATAATCCGGGAGGTGGTTGGGGTCTCCTGTTTAGGCTATTCCTAAAAGGAGTTTTACTTCTAGGAGTACCCCACATACAGTTTTTACTTATATGACCTGGTGTACCACATTTAAAACATTTGGTAACACGGGGCCTTCTTTCACCTCTGGGATTTGTCTCTCCTATCCAAGCCTCATTACTGCAGTTACGAGACTCAACACCATTAGTATACTGAATCCATTCTTCCAAAGGAGCTGATCTGATCTTTAATGGTGTAAGTATTCTTCTGCATTCTGCATTAGCATTGTCGAACGACAAGGACTCAATTAATACTTTTCTTAATTCTTTATCTGATACAGCTCTTGTTATTGCTGTGTTCAGTCTTTGTAAAAAATCAGTGAAGGGTTCGTGCGGTCCCTGAAATATCTTTGTGTATACCTCAGTTGGTTTTCCAGGTTCTGGAATTTTTTCCCAAGCATTTAGAGCTGCTGTATGGCATAGGGATAGTGTATGCTCATCATAAATGGCTTGTACATTCCTGTCAGTGAAACATCCCTCACCAAGTATTTGATCTTGGGAGATCACAAAACCTCTGAGTTTACCTTGTTGTTCTAAATTTTTTGCCTCTTCTCTCAACCAGCTTTTCCACTGTAGCTGCTGACTATATTCTAGAACAGCTGAAATTAACTGATGCCAGTCATCTGGGATGATTCTATGTGAGGTAGACCACGAATTTAACAATTGTTTTACATATGTGGAGTGTATCCCATACGTAACTACTGCTTCCTTTATATTTTTAAAGTCCCTTGTTGAAATTGGTCGTAATGTATATGTATTATATGGCTTGGGGTGTGTGTCATCTGCTGGCTTCTCATGGACAATAACAGGATAAGCCATTGTATGAGAGCCATTTGGAGATGTTACAACCTCTATGGTCTTGCCCTTCTGCTTATTAGGTCCCTTGTCATGTTTACTGAGAGTTTCTTCTAAGGCCTGTAAACGAGCACCTAGGGTCTGTTCTATGGAGTGAACCTCCTCTCTGGCAAGGGACTCCAGATTTCTCATGGAATCATAGAAGTTTTTATGTTCCTCAGAAACACATGATTCCATGGACCTTATCTTATCAATTAATGATAATCTTTCTTCCTTATATAGTGTCTGGAGAGTTAGTGTTCTGTCCATTAAATATTCACATTTATTATTAATAAGATCAATTTTTGGTACAAGCCTGTTTTGTAAATCCTGATCAGCAGATTCCAGAGAAAGAATCTTTTTCTCTAAGGTCTCATTGCTATTCTTTTTTTTTTTTTTAAAGATTTATTTATTTATTACGCATACAGTGTTCTGCCTGCATGTTTTGCCGGCAGGCCAGAAGAGGGCACCAGATCTCATTATAGATGGTTGTGAGCCACCATGTGGTTGCTGGGAATTGAACTCAGAACCTTTGGAAGAGCAGCCAGTAGTACTCTTAACCACTGAGCCATCTCTCCAGCCCCTCATTGCTATTCTTTAAAGCAGATTCTAGAGATAGAATCTTTTTTCTGTAAGCCTTTATTGTTATTTTTGAAAGCCTGTAAATCCTGGTTAGCAGATTCCAGAGAAAGAATCTTTTTCTGTAAGCCTTCATTGCTCTCGCTTAAAGCGTGTATCAGGCCCAATAATGACTCATCTTTGTTCTTGTTATTAAACCAGTGTTTGAACACTGTGTGGATTATTACAATGAATGCCAAAATGGTACAGGCCAGATACGCCTTAGGAAGGTCGTATATTTCCAGGAAGATGTCATTTATCATCAGGCAAAAAGGTTTTCAAATTCTTGTGAGGTAATGTTGTCAGCCATATTACAAGAATTATTCAAAATTTGTTAGTCAATTTTAAGGTATAAAATTATCAGGTACTTTTACTTACCTTTCGTGGTTTGGGGGGGTGTAGTAGCACTTTTCAGCCAGCAGGTGGCATTGGTACAGCTCCAAAGCAGGACCTGCTGGTGATCTTGGCTGACTGCAGCTCGCTGGAGTCAAGATGGCGGGACCCGGAGCCGGTGCCGGCACCCAGGAAGCAGGGGAGTGCCTCTTTCACTGGTCTGGGGCTAAGCTAGGGAACTGAGACCGGACTAGCTGCTCCCTTTTTCAGGAATGGAACCGTGTAGGCGTTCCCTGGTTATATGGAACTTTGCAGGCAGGTTTAGGTACCCGCTAGCCACGGAGGAGACTGAGGGCAGGAGCCACCCAGACCTTTGGAATTTGCCCCACGTGAGCACCAGATATTGGTGTAAATATTAAGGCCACTCCACATAGTTAAAAGGAGATTTATTTAATGGTGTAACTTACAAATTAAGGGAGAGGTAGGTCGCAGGGTCCGGGGAAGGTGTGTCACAGTCCAGCGGTGTTCTCTGGAGCTCTGCTTGATCCACCTCCACCATCCAGGGTCCCAGAATGGAGAGAGCACCCGCTGATCCAGATCTTGGGTCCCCAGGCGCCTCCCTTGGCCCTGCCTTGTAGGCGTGACAGTTGCCAAAGTCTCAATGAGGGTTGGAACTTCCAGATCAAAGCTGGAATGGCTACCCACTACAAGGGAGTTATATCTTAATGTTATCAGCCTGACTTTCAGCAAGTGGGGAAATTGGCTCCAAAGTTGCTTCATGTCTCATGTTGGTTCCACAATTAGACAACCAGGAATAGGTCCCTGTGCATTTTCTAAGGAGGTTTATTTTATGAAGCATTTAGTCTAGTCTGAATTTGCTCTGAAGGCCCAAAATCAGTCAACAGTATGTGACTTGTCTTAGAATCTGAGAAGAATAAATCCCTTAAAGAAAACCATGAAAAAGCAATTAAACAAGTGAGGGAAACAGCTCAAGACCTGAAAAGGGAAATAGAAACAATGAAAAAGACACAAACAGAGGGAATGCTGGAAATAGAAAATCTGAGTAAATGAACAGGAACCACAGATGCAAGCTTAACCAACAGAATACAAGAGATGGAAGAGAGGATCTCTAGTGTAGAGGATACAATAGAGAAAATGGATTCATCAGTCAAAGAAAATACTAAAGCCAAAAAAGTCATAAAACAAAATGTCCAAGAAATCTGGGACACCATGAAAAGACCAAACCTAAGAATAATAGGGAAAGAGGAAGGAGAAGAATACCAACTCAAAGGCACAGAAAATATACTCAACAAGATCATAGAAGAAAACTTTCCCAACTTAAAGAAGGAAATACCTATGAAGTTACTAGAAGCCTATTGAACACCAAGTAGACTAGACCTCCCCCCAAAAAAAGTCTCCTCACCACATAATAATTAAATGACTAAACATACAGAATAAAGAAAGAATATTAAGAGCAGCAAAGGAAAAAGGGCAAGTGACTTATAAAGGAAAATCCGTCAGAATAATACCCAATTTCTCAATGGAGACTTTGAAAGCCAGAAGGACCTGGACAGATGTAGTGCAGACACTAAGAGACCATGGATGCCAGCCTAGACTAATATACCCAGCAAAACTTTCAATCATCATAGATGGAGTGAACAAGACATTCCAAAATAAAACCAGATTTAAACAATACCTATCCACAAATCCAGCCCTACAGAAAGCACTAGAAGGAAAATTCCAACCTCAGGAAGTCAGATACACCCACAAAAACACAGGCGATAGATAACGCCACAGCAGTAAACCCCAAAGAAAAGAAGTATACACATACTACCACCAAAAGGTAACAGGAACTAACCATCACTGGCCATTAATATCCCTTAATATCAATGGACTTAACTCACCTATAAAAACACACAGGCTAACAGAATGTATATGAAAGCAGGACCCATCTTTCTGCTGCATACAAAAAATAACTCAATTTCAAAGGTAGACACTACCTAAGAATAAAAGGCTAGGAAAAGTCTTTCCAATCAAATGGTCTTAAGAAGCAAGCAGGTGTAGCCATCTTAATATCCAATAAAATAGACTTCAAACTAAAATCAATCAAAAGAGATCAAGAAGGACATTATATACTCATCACAGGAAAGAGCCACCAAGACGAAGTTTCAATTCTGAACATTTGTGCCCCAAACACAAGGGCAACCACATATGTAAAAAGAAACATTACTAAAGCTTAAATCACACATAAAACCCCACAAATTAATAGTGAGAGACTTCAACACCCCACTCTCACCACTGGACAGATCTAAAAAACCGAAACTTAACAGAGAAATAAGGGACTTAACTGATATTATGACTCAAATGGACTTAATTGAATCTACAGAACATTCCATCCTAACAAAAAAGAATATGCCTTCTTCACAGCATCCCATGGAACCTTCTCTAAAATCGACCACATACTCAGCCACAAAGCAAACCTCAACAGATACAAAAAAATTGGAATAACCTCCTGCATTCTATCAGACCACCACGGTTTAAAGTTAGATTTCAACAACAACAAAAATTACAGAAAGTCTACAGTCTCATGGAAACTTAATATTGCTCAATTGAATCACCAATGGGTCAAGGAAGAAATAAAGAAAGAAATTAAAGACTTTCTGGAGATCAATGAAAATTAACGTACAACATTCCGAAACTTATGTAAAACTATGAAAGCAGTGCTAACAGGAAAATTCAAAGCACTAAATACCCACATAAAGGAGTTGGAGAAATCTCACACTAGTGACTTAACAGCATACCTGAAAGCCCTAGAACACGAAGCAGCAAAGTCACCCAGGAGGAATAGACACCAGGAAATAATCAAATTGAGAGCTGAAATCAATCAAATAGAAACAAAGAGAACAATACAAAGAATCAATGAAACAAAGAGTTTTTTCTATGAGAAAATCAACAAGATAGACAAGCCCCTATCCAAACTAACCAAAAGGCAGAGAAATAGCATCCAAATTAACAAAATCAGAAATGAAAAGGGAGACATTAGAAGTAACATTGAGGAACTCCAGAGAACCATCAGGTCATACTTCAAAAACCTATACTCCACAAAACTGGAAAATCTAAAAGAAATGGATAATTTTCTGGATAGGTACCACATACCTAAGTTAAATCAAGATCAGATATACTAAATAGACCAATAACCCCTAATGAAATAAAAACTGTCATTAAAAGTCTCCCAACCAAAAAAAGCCCAGGACCAGATGGTTTCAGTACAGAATTCTACCAGATCCTCAAAGAAGAGAAAATACCAATACTCTTTAAATTGTTCCACACAGTAGAAATAGAAGGAACATGACCAAACTTCTTCAATGAAGCTACAATTTCCCTGATTCCCAAGCCAAACAAAGATGCAACAAAGAAAGAAAACTACAGACCAATCTCCCTCATGAACATTGATGCAAAAATATTCAATAAAATATTGGCAAACAGACTCCAAGAACACATCAAAACAATCGTCCACCATGATCAAGTAGGCTTCATCCCAGGGATGCAAGGGTGGTTCAATATATGAAAGTCTGTCAATGTAATACACCATATAAACAAACTGAAAGAAAAAAATAACACATGATCATCTCACTAGATGCTGAAAAGGCCTTTTACAAAATCCAACACCCCTTCACGATAAAGGTCTTGGAGAGATCAGGAATAAGGGAACATACCTAATCATAATAAAGGCAATTTACAGCAAATCAACAGCCAACATCAAAGTAAATGGAGAGAAACTCAAAGCGATTCCACTAAAATCAGGATCAAGACAAGGCTGTCCACTCTCCCCATACTTATTCAATATAGTACTTGAAGTTCCAGCCAGAGAAATAAGACACCATAAGGAGATCAAGGGGATACAAATTGGAAAGGAAGAAGTCAAACTTTCACTATTTGCAGATGATATGATAGTATACATAAGTAACCCCAAAAATTTGACCAAGGAACTCACACAGCTTATTAACACCTTCAGCAGTGTAGCAGGATACAAGATTAACTAAAAAAAATCAGTAGCTCTCCTATATACAAATAACAAACAGGCTGAGAAAGAAATCAGAGATCTATCACCCTTTACAATAGCCACAAATGATATAAAATACCTTGCGGTAACTCTGACTAAAAAAGTGAAGGACCTGTATGACAAGAACTGTAAGTCCCTGAAGAAAGAAATTGAAGAAGATGTCAGGAAATGGAAAGATCTCCCATGCCTATGGATAGGTAGGATTAACATAGTAAAAATGACAATCTTACCAAAAGCAATCTAAGATTCAATGCAATCCCCATCAAAATACCAACACAATTCTTCATAATCTGGAAAGAACAATACTCAATTTCATATGGAAAAACAAAAAACCCAGGATAGCCAAAAGAATCCTGTACAATAAAGCAACCTCTGGAGGCACCACAATCCCTTACTTCAAGCTCTACTATAGAGCTACAGTAATAAAAATAGCTTGGTACTGGCATAAAAACCAACATGTGGACCAATGGAACCAAACTGAAGACCCTGACATTAATCTGCACACCTATGAACATATGATTTTTGACAAAGAAGCCAAAACTGTACAGTGCAAAAAAGAAAGCATCTTCAACAAATAGTGCTGGCATAACTGGATGTCAACATGTAGAAGACTGCAAATACATCCATATCTGTTACCGTGCACAAAACTTAAGTCCAAGTGGATCAAAGGCCTAAACATAGATCCAGTTACTCTGAACCTGATAGAAGAGAAAGTAGGAAGTAGTCTTGAACGCATTGGCACAGGAGATCACTTCCTAAATATAACACCAGTAGCACAGACACTGAGAGTAACAATTAATAAATGGGACCTCTTGTAACTGAAAAGCTTTTGTAGGGCAAAGGACATGGTCAATAAGATAAACAACAGCCTACAGAATGGGAAAAGATCTTCACCAACCCCACATCTGACAGAGGGCTGATATCCAGAATATATAAAGAACTCAAGAAATTAGACATCAAATACTGAACAATCCAATTAAAAAAAGGGCTATAGAGCTAAACAGAGAATTCTCAAAAGAAGAATCTCAAATGGCTGAAAGACATTTAAGGAATTGCTCAACATTTTTAATCATCAGGGAAATGCAAACCAACTCTGAGATACCATCTTACACACATCAGAATGGCTAAGATCAAAAACACTGAAGACAGCTTATGTTGGAGAGGATGTAGAGCAAGGGGAACTCTCTTCCATTGTTGATGGGAATGCAAGCTTATATAGACAGCCACTTTGGAAATGAATATGGAGCTTTCTTAGAAAATTGGGAATCAACCTTCCTCAAGACCCAGCTATTCATTCCACTCTTGGGCATATACCCAAGGAATGCTCAATCATACCACAAGGGCACATGCTAACTATGTTCATAGCAGCATTATTTGTAATAGACAGAACCTGGAAACAACCTAGATGCCCTTCAACTAAAGAATGGATAAACAAAATATGGTACATATACACAATGGAGTACTACTCAGCTGAAAAAAAAACAATGACATCATGAGGTTTGCAGGCAAATAGATGGAACTAGAAAAAATTCATCCTGAGTAAGGTAACCCAGACTCAGAAAGACAAACATGGTATTTACTCACTCATAAGTGGATACTAGATGTAAAGCAAAGGATAACCAGACAGCAACTCACAACTCCAGAGAGGCTACCTAGTAAAGAGGACCCTAAGAAAGACACAAGGATCACCCAACAACAGAGAAATAGATGATGAGATCTACATAAGCAATCTGGAGGTGGCGGTGGGGGTAATGGAGGGCAAGGGTCAGGGGAAGGAGAGCTTAGGGGAGAGGGAGGCCCCAGCTGGATAAGGAGCAGTGTGGGAGAATGCAGAGGGAGATACCATGATGAATGAAGACCCCAGGGGAATAGGAATAAGCAGAGTGCTAGAGAGATCTCCAGAAATCCACAAAGATACCTCCACTGTAGACTACTGTCAATGGTCGAGAGAGTGCTTGAGCTGACCTGCTCTGGTGATTGGATGGCTGAACACTCTGGCTATCATGATAGAACTCTCATCCAGTTTTTGATGGAAGCAGATGCAGAGATCCATGGCCGAGCCCCAGGTGGAGCTATGTAGTCCAATCGGCAAGAGAGAGGAGGGATTGTATGAGCGACAGATATTGAGAACATGGTTGGAGGAAGCACAGGCACAAATAGACAAACTAGTGGAAGTGCATGAACTTTGAACCAATAGCCGAGGAGCCCCCATGGCACTGGACCAGGCCTTCTGAATAAGTAAGAGAGTTGATTAGCTTCAACTATTTGGGAGACCCCCAGGTAGTGGAGCCAGGACCTGCCCTTGGTGCATGGGTTGACTTTTTTGAGCCTAGGGTCTATGCGGGGACACTTTGCTCAGCCTTGGTGTAGGGAGGAGGGGACTGGCCCTGCCTTGGCTGAGTCTGCCAGGCTGGGCTGACTCCCCAGTGGAGACCTTACTTTGAGGAGGTGGGAGTGAGGGGTGGATTGGGGCGGAGGGCTGGGGGTGGGAGGAGGGAGGAGGGAGGACAGGGGAATCTATGGCTGATATGTGAAATTAAGTTAATTATAAAATAAAAATACTATAAAAAAAGAATCTGAGAAGAAGCTGCTGTTTTCTTTATGTTACTTTGAGTTAAGGATATAAAACAGAGCCTAAATGTCTTACAGTCCTTGTGGAACAAGTTCTAGTTCTAGTTATGAAGCATATACTAGTATGTTTTCTATTTATCAAAATTATACAGCTTAATGAGGAGTCATCTTTAGACAGTCCACAGATATAAGTGCCCACAAGATGGAGACGTCATCATGAGATTACATGTTTACATTACATGAAAACGTACAGTAATGGAGAGATTCCACAACTGTTTTTGTACATGTAAAATTACAAACAGACACAACCAGTTTTCAGAGTCTGTTGTCCTGTAAGCCTTGCTTGAACAGGATTCCTCCATCAGAGAATTATTCATCTGGTGAGTTGACAGCTGAATTATCAATTGTCATCTGTTGTATTTATGTCATGGCCCATGATAGCTTTTGACAACCATTATCTCAATTTTCCCAGGGTCCCCTGTGAATGCTGTTGCCCCTACACAACAGGAAGCAGTCTAGAGAACACAATGCCTGCATTCCCGAGAGGTGGAGTGGGTGGTTTTTGGTCATTGGTTGGATTATGGATGTTTGTCATAATTTAGTTAGGATATAGAAATATCAGGGGAAAAGACAACTATTCTCAAATATTTGCATTGGTATGGATTCTTATATATTGATACAAATTTAAGGTTATTTTTGTTATACTGTATGTATATTTCTACTCTAGTTTAAGGTCTTGTACCTATGCATTTCATTTAAAAATGTAATATAAAATTCTAGTCTTTGAAAGTTATTACTAAAAACTATTTAGGATAATTTGAAAAATACAGATTAGTAGTTAGTCATCTATAACAATCAAACTTGTAGTCATGTTAGATACATTTTCAAGGTTAAACAGATATATTTTATATAGATAGGTGGTCTTCAAATGCTTCAGGGACCAACAGTATATGGCATTTAGGATGTTTAGTAACCTAAGGCTTTCTATGACAATGTGACACATCTGCTCCTGGAAGTACCAATCTACTTCATAAGAACATGATGAGCATTGAAGAACCTTCATATGGAGTTTACTTTCATTGTCACAAAGCTAGTCATTTGGGCAAGAAACTGCCCTTGTCTAAAGTATTGACTGTATACTGTAGAAACTAGACAAGCAGGACACAAAGGAAAAAGGCTGCTGAATTTTACCAAGACAAGGTGGGACAGTCCTTCAAAATTTCTGCTTCATAGAAAAGTCTGTAAGATATTCTAGGCTTGTAAGGCAAACTCAGATGCCTCAAGGGTGCAGAGGAACCTTGGGTGATTGTCCAGGAAGCCAGCTGCTTGTCATTTCCACAGTTTTGGAAGTTGTTTACTCTACCCTTGTTTACTTAGGTAATATTACATTCTTCTCAGTTGTCTGATGGAGTTGAAGGCAAAATAAATATAGTTATAGTTTTCCTTGTTACCACAATCAGAAAAGAAACTTTCATAATGAATTAAAGTTTATATGGCTGAGAAACATAAAAGCTTAAATTGTTTATCTAAAAAAAATGTTTTGAGATCTAAAAAGGTAAATTTGGGGTTGATAATACAAGTTAGTATAGAAGGTATGTTACACTGTGGTGGTATTGTGTTCCCCAAAATATTGTGCACCCTAATAAATTTATCTGGGCTCAGAGACAGAACAGCCACTAGATACAAAGGCTAGAAAATGGTGGCACTCACACACTTTAATCCTAGCATTCCAGAGATAGAAATCCCTCTGGATCTCTGGAGTTCAAGGCCACATTGGAAACAGCCAGGCATGGTAACACATGCCTTTATCCCAAGAAGTGAGCCTTTAATCCCAGGGAGTGATGGCAAAAACAGAAAGATATATAAGGCGTGAAGACCAGAAACTAGAAGCTTTTAGCTGGTTAAGGTTCCAGGCTTTGGAGCAGCAGTTCAGCTGAGATTCATTCTGGATGAGGACTCAGAGACTTCCAGTCTGGGGAAACAGGATCAGCTGAGGAACTGGCGAGGTGTGGTGGCTGTGGCCTGTTCTGTCTCTCTGATCTTCCAGTGTTCACTCCAATAACTTGCCTCAGGTTTGATTTTATTGATAAGACTCTTTGAGATTCCTGCTATAGTACACAACTTTGGACTCATCAAGGTAGGATAGATAATGGAGAATTTTCTCTGAATTTTCTAAACGTAAATGCACTGGATATGTAAATGTAATTCTTACTTGATAATTGTTCTTATTGTATATAATCTTACTATGTTAAAGCTAAAACTTTTCTTTTATTTAGACAAAAAGGGGGTAATGTAATGCTGTGGAATGTTTAACTATGTAAAGATTTGTTTATGTTGTGGAATACTTGTTTATGAAAAGATGTGTTGCATTTTTTAATTATGTAAAGATATATTGCTGTTTTATCTCGCCTGCCTAAGGTACCTGAGTGGTCTAGTAAAAAGCTGAATGGCCAATAGGCAAGACTTGTAGGCGGGGTGTGGGGGAGGGGGTAAGTAGGAGAAGGAATTTAGGATCAGAGAAGAAAGAAAAGGAGATGACATGGAGATGTCAGGGGCCAGACAGACAGACACAGAGGATGCAGGAAAGTAGGACATACAGAATGAGAGAAAGATAAAAAGCCCTGAGACAGACAAATGGCTGGAACTAGAAAAAAAAATCTTGAGTGTGGTAACAAAGGCACAGGAAGACAAACATGGTATGTACTTACTCATAAGAGGATATTAGCTGCAAGGAAAGAACAACCAGGCTACAATCCACAGCCCCTGAGAGGCTAGGTAATGAGGAGGACCCCAAGAAGGATGCATGGAATTCTCTGAGAAGGGGTAATAGAAAAAACCTCCCAGGAAAACTGGGGGTTGGGGGTGGGATGGGGATGTAAGAGATAGGATTGGGCAGGTTGGGGGCAGGGTGGAGGGGGAAAGTAATGAAAGAGATGTCTTGATGGGGGGGGCATTTGGGGGTTAGGGAGAAACCTGGTGCCAGGGTAACTTCCAGGAATCCACAAGGGTGACCCCAGCTAAAACTCCTAGTGACAGTAGAGAGGGTGCCTGAACTGACCTTCTCCTGTAATCAGATTGGTGACTAACCTAAAATCATCAGAGAGCCTTCATCCAGTAACTGATGGAAACAGGCACAGAGATCCACAGACAAGCACTGGGCTAAGCTCCAAGAGTCTTGTTGAAGAGAGAGAGGAGGGCTTATATGAGCCATGGGGGTCAAGATCATGAGAGGGAAACCCACAAAGCTTGTGGGAGCTCACCAACTCTGCAACGACAGCTAGGAAGCCTGCATGGGACTGAACCAGGCCCTCTGCATGTGTGTTACAGTTGTGTAGCTTGGTCTGTTTGTGGGGCTCCTAGCAGTGGTATCAGGACCTGTCCCTGGTGCTTGATCTGTCTTTTGGGAACCTATTCCCCATGTTGGGTTGCCTTGCCCAGTCTTAATTAATGCAAACAATAATAGGTTCATCCTATATTGTTTGCTCCCAGGGTCTGGGAAGAGTCTAACAACCAGCTGAGGATTCTAATCTGAGGCATATTCAATGAATCTAAGCACACTGAGTTCTTTAGTCTTTATTCTTTATTCTTCTAAGTCAATTCTATCTACACAGTTTCTTTTATGTTCTCATACTTAGCTCTACTCAGTCCCTCCTGCTCTCAGTCCCTTCTACTGTTCTCTCATCATTCTACCTAGTTCTTTCCATCTCCAGCCTCATCTTTATTCTTCTCAGTCAATTCTCTTCAGTGCTCTCAGAGAGCCAGTATATATATATATATATATATATATATATATATATATATATATATATATATATATATATATATATATATTCTCCAAAGAGTAATTCTTTGGCAAAGCAATTTGAGGCTTGAAGTTTTCAGGGTTGCAGAGAGAGGTGATAAGGATCCACACATAAAGCAACAATTGTCAGCCTCCAATTACAACCCAAATGGGGAGTGACTAAAGGGGAGTTCTCTGGTAGGGTCAACTAAAGGCCAAGATCAATTAGGAAATTTATGTGCTCAAACTGTAATCTAGAAATGGCTAGGTAGAATGTTAGGGTCAATAAATCACAGGAAAGTAAATTGTCTTTGGTGCCACTTTTCCTGCTTATCCCGGCTGCAGCTGCTTTCTGATAGGAAGGGGGACATATGCTAGGTGGCTAAGTAACCTATGTCAGAGCGTGTAGCATCTAGTTAATAAAAGCACTTTCACTCAGAGTAATTACTGAGGAGAAAAATCTAGGAAAAGCACCTGGTTGGGGAGGAATTAAAACTTAACTTGCACAAGAAAGAAGCTTGGTACCTATCACCTGCCTGGCCTTGTAGGCAATCTCCTTGGGTCAGTGAGAAGTAACTGCCTTAACTCAGTAACTAGCAAATGGCTAAAACATCATCCCAAGAATGTGAGCAGTAAATCTCTTAAGTTAGGGTCTTATGTACATAACCCGGGGTGAAGGTAAGGAGTTGAGGATTTAATTGTTAGTGGTTCTTTTCTCTTATCTGTAAGTGAGATGAGCTAATGTTTATCTATGTACAGTTTTGTCCTTGGAAAAAGGTATCTTTGCTGAAATACTTTTGTGTGGAGAATGGCCCTGGCCAGATATATGTTAACGAAAAATAAATACAGCTGGGGACAGTTATCCAACTACCCCAAATGTACAGGGAAAGTTGTGTCCAAGACTGGGATGCAATCATGAGATTGCATGTACATGTAACATGGAAATGCACAGTAAATGGGGAAAATCATAATTGTTATTGCACAAGAAGTTTACAACAAGAGACAGCCAATTCATTCAAAAGGCAGTAATTCCATAATGCCTTGCTTGATGGTTTCCTCTAACAGAACCCTTAGTTCTGATAGGTTGACCTACTGAACATTAGTTGTCACTGCTGTATACTCTCATGGATTTTTGCCACCAGCAGCTCTCAATACTTGATGCAGGGGGAGGAGCTTGGTCTTGCCTCAACTTGATGTGCCATGCTTTGTTGACTACCATGGGAGGTGTGCCCCTTTCTGAACAGAGACACAGGAGAAGTGGATTAGGGGGTTGATGGGAGGTGGGGAGAGGAGACCAGTGAAGAGGAAAGAAGGGAAACAGCTCTTCTCTGCTCCAGAGAAAGAAAGTTGTTACAACAAACATCACATAAGACATTTATTGAGAGGAAGGAATCCAGGAGGGTGGTTGCCTCTGCCAGGGTGGAAAAAGACAGCCCCAAACTGAGCAAGTACAGGGCTTATATAGGGTTCCTTAGAGGCAGAGCTTTCCAGGGTGAAGATTTTTAGGGTGGGTATTGATAGAATCTCAATTCCTGAGCTTGGGGAAAGCTCAGAAATTGGTTGGATTTCATGCCCAGGTATTGGTTAGATTTCAAGTCTTGAGTTCGTTAGGGGCAGAGTGTGTTTCCTTGGCTCTGGTCTCAGGGCCAGGGTGTTCTTTCACTGGACCTTTTTATAAAAACCTCATCCATCTAAAGCTATAAACAATGCAGTATTTCTCATTTGTATTTCTATTTCTCAGCATCTTTTGAGTACAGGATCTGAGATGGTCTGTGAAAACACAAGAGGGTAACTATTCTCAACAGTAGGCTTGGACAGCTTTTATTTTGAGGTTAATTAGCTGAGGGCCTGTCTTGCCTACCAAGCACTACCTACCTCAGAAGATCCCTGAAATCCATACTGCCCATTAGCAAAATTGTTCTTCATGAAAATTTATTTTAGAGCTGAGTGTGGTTTCTACTGCCTTTAATCCCAGAATTTAGGAGGAAGAGTCAGACAGATCTCTGTGAGTTCAAGGCCAGCCTACTCTACATAGCAAGTTCCAGGATAGTCAGGACTACATGGAAAAACCTATCTCAAAAAACAAAAACAAGAGACAAACAAATAAACAAAACAAAACAAAACTACCCTATTTTGGAAACAAAATAATGGAGACTCTGTGGTTGATATATTGTGTACCTTAATAAACTTATCTGAAAGTTCAGTGAAATAGAACAAGCAGCAGCCAACCTCACTTCACCAACTCCTTGGCTGGTCTTATTTTCTCAGACTGAAAGCCTCTGAGTCCTCATTCGAATGGATCTCAGCTGAACTGCTTAAAAGCCTCTAGTTTCTGGTCCTCACAACTTAAGAGTGTGAGTTTCCTGTGTTTTTGCTCCTCATATACCTTTCTGCTTCCTGCCATCACTTCCTGGGATTAAAGGTGTGTGTCTTTCCCAACCAAGACATGAAATCTCAAGTCCTGGGATTAAAGGCATGTGCCACCACACCTGGTTCTCTTCCTGGTGTAGCCTTGAACTCACAGAGATCCAGATAGATATTTTCCTCTCAAGTGACAGGATTAAAGGTCTGTGTGCCACCACTGTCTGGCCTCTATGTCTAAACTAGTGGTTGTTCTGTTCTCTGACCCCAGATAAGCTTATTAGGATACATAGTATATCAACCACAAGATTCAAACAAAATCTGAAACATGTAACTAGAGAGTTTCTCTTTGGGCCCTACCAAGCCCTGGCAGTCTTTTAGCCCACTTATAAAATAAACACACAGATGCTTATATTATTTAAACTGCTTATCTTTAGCTCAGGCCTACCATTGTCTAGCTCTTACACTTATACTCAGCCCATTTCTGTTAATCTATATGTCGCCATGTGTTCCGTGGCTTTACCTGTTGCCTTTACATGCTGTTCCTTGGACAGCGGGCTGGTGTCTCTCCCTGCTTCCACTTCCAAGCCTCTCCTCTCTGTTTGTCCTGCCTATCTTATACTTCCTGCCTGGCTACTGGCCAATCAGTGTTTTATTTATCAATCAATCATGGCAACATATATTCACAACATGCAGGACATCCCACAGCAGAAACAAAACTAAAGGATAATGTCACAGCAAAGCTTCATCACTTAAAATAAATCTGTCTTCTCCACATATGTTTTCTCCTACTGATGCATTAGCTGGGAACCCCCATGATCCCTAGACCCTGATCCAAGGGGTTCCTTGATGACCAGTAAGTTTCTGTGTCTCTGTCTGTCCCCATCATTGTGTGATTCTGCACTTTCACTTTCTAAGATGCACTAAGATTTGTGGTGTGGTCTGGTAACAGTCAGTGCCTGTGGCAGGCAACCAGCTGATGCACTGAAAGGTCAGGATCATGGAGTCCTAGAAGATATGTCAGACTCTAGGGATGGTGAATTGGAAGCCTCCAATAGGGATATGGAAGCCCCTAAGGTCTGTTTAATGGAGGATAGAGAGCCTTGAGTCTGGACAGTTTTTGGTGTGATTGAGCCTGGAGGGTCAATCCCACTAGAGCACATTAAGCTGTCATTATTCTTAGAGCTTTGTTGGTCATCTCATTAGGGCAAAGTTTTTTTCATGTGGCCTTGGTCTTGTGTGTAGCATGTTAATTTTTCTCATTGTAGACTTGACTGTGATGAATGCCATGGGACAGTCCCCCTTTTCTCCCCTAGACCTTTGCTCAGCCCACTGGAAGGATGTATAAGACACTGATCATAATAGAGGGGCACAAATTCACAAAAGAAAGTTTGTGGTGCAGAATGGCCCTCCTTCAATGTTAGCTGGCCTCTGAAGGGTACCTTTGATTCTGACCCCATTGGATCTGTGGAGGATATTGTGTTTTGACTATGGAATGGGCACCCCAACCAGATACCTTACATTGTTACTTGGTGAGGACTCATAGAAGATCCCCCATCTTGGGTTAAAGCCTTCCTTACCCAACAGGTTAAGGTGCTGGCTACAGAGAAAAAGGACCCACCCAACAGGGGTCCCTCTGCTCTGATCTTTCAGGGTGGAAACTCTGAGGAAGATAATTTCCCTCCACCTTCTTACCTTACCACAGCTCCTGGACCATGCCAGTGGCCCAGGAAGAGCCTCCTATGGTTCCTGCAGACCCTGCCCCAGAAGGAGGGCCAATGAAGAGTACTCAGAGATAGAGAGAAGAAACTCCTGATCCAGGAGTGGTTGCCATTCTCCTGAGAGCTGCTGGTCCCCCTGATAATGATGGGAATCAGTCTTTTCATTACTGGCCCTTTGCTAGCAGTGATCTGTACAACTGGAAGTCTCAGAATGCCCCTTTTTCTGAGAATCCCTGGGACCTGCTTAACCTCTTTGATACTGTCCTCTTTACCCACCAGCCTACTTGGGATGATTGTCAACATCTTTTACAGGTCCTGTTTACTACAGAAGAGAGGGATTGAATCCAACTTGAGGCCTCGATATGGGTTCCAGGCCCCAACAGAGAGCCCACAGCTAACTTGGCTCTCATAGATGCTGGATTCCCCCTAACCCATCCTGAGTGGGATTACAATACAGAGCAAGGTAAAAGAAAGCTCCTAGTCTATTGCCAGACTCTATTAGCAGGTCTCAAAGGAGCCACATATCGACCTGAAAATTTGAGCAAGTTCTATGATGTTAGTCAGGGCCAGGATGAAAGTCCAGCTGCATTTCTGGAATGGCTACAGGAGGCTTTCGGAAGATATACTCCATATGATCAGAGTCACAGGAAAATGTAGCTGGTTTGACTCTGGCCTTTATCAATTAGGTGCTGTGGCTATCGCTCTATATAAATAAAGCACCGATTGGCCAGGGACCAGGCAGGAAGTATAGGCGGGACAAGGAGAGAGGAGAATTGAGGAAGGAGGAAGGAAAAGGAGACCAGCTGGAGCCACCACCAAGACAAGGAAGATGTAAAGTACCAGTAAGCCATGAGCCACATGGCAAAGTAAAGATTAATAGAAATGGGCTGAATATAAGAGTGAGAGCTAGACAATGATAAGCCTGAGCTAATGGCCAAGCAGTTTAAATAATGTAAGAGTCTGTGTGTTTATTTTATAAGTGGGCTCTGGGACTGGTGGGACTTGGCGGTGGGAGCTGGAGAAAAATTCTCCAGCTACAATTAGGCAGCCCCACATATTAAAAGGAAACTACAGAATGTAGAGCACCTAGGAGAGAAAAGCATTAGAGATTTAGTTGTAGTGGCTGAGAAAGTGTATAATGAAATGGAAAGTATTGAAGTAAAAAAGATAAAGAAAAAAAAGCGACAGAACCAGCATCTGGCTAGTGTTCTACTAGCTGCTACTGCTGATCCTGATTAACATCACAGCATTGCAGTAGCTGGTGGCTGAGGGAAGAAGAAAAACCAAGAAGTAACAGAGGGCTCTGGCTAGGAAGGAACCAGTGTACTTGTTGTAGGAAAGAAGGGCACTGGGCAAAAGATTGCCCTGAGAAGATGACTAAGGGTGACACTAGAGTCCTTAGTCATAGAGATATGGATAGTGATTAGGGGAGACAAAGTTTGGCCCCCCTCCCTGAACCTAGGGTAACCCTAAAAATAGAGGGGAAAAAGATTGATTTCATGGTGGATATGGGAGCTCAGAATTCAATGTTATTAAAGGCTGCTGGGCCCATGACAGACAAATGTACTTGGTTTCAAGAGGCCACAGAAGCTAATCCCTATTCGTGGACTACCCAAAGAACAGTAGACTTAGGAGCAGGCTGGGTAACCCACTCATTTCTGATAATTACAGTATGCCCATACCCCCTGTTAGGGCATGACATACTGATCAAAATGAAAGCTCAGATACATTTCTCTGAGGAAGGAGCTAAACTACTCAGTGAAAATGGAAAACATATTCATGTGTTGGTAACCAGTGATATGACTGAAGAATAAAGAGTGGCTCCTGTACCTGACCTCAGACTGGAGGAATGGCTCCAGGAGTTTCCATCAGCTTCAGCTGAGACCAGGGGAATGAGGCTAGCAGTACATCACCCCCTGTCTATGTGCAAATCAAGTCAGGGGCAGAACCACTAAAAGTCTGCCAGTACCCTATGCCCTTGGAGGACAAGAAGGGTATCACTTCACACATAAGGCGACTGCTAAAACTGGGAATTCTCTGGTCTGTGCAATTGGCCTGGAACATACTCCTGCTGCCTGTTAAAAAACCCCATACTAATGACTATAGACCAGTCCAAGACCTGAGGGAGGTCAATAAAAGGGTGATTGACATCCACCCAATAGTCTCAAACCCTTATACTTTGCTCAGCTCCCTACTTGCTGATCAACAATGGTCCACAGTCCTAGATTTAAAGGATGCTTTTTTTTAACCTGCTTCTGACTCCCAAAAGTCAGCAATACTTCACCTTTTAATGGCATGACCCAGAAATTGGTGTCAGCGGCCAGCTGACATGGACTAGGCTCCCATAAGGATTCAAAAATTCTCCCACCATCTTTGTTGAAGCCTTACATGAGGACCTGAGTGAGTACTGCCTGCAGAACCTCAAAGTTAGTCTCTTACAGTATGTGGATGATTTACTAATCACAGCTGCCAAATGAGGGAGCTGCCTTGAAGGGACTAAGGGACTACTCTGTGCCCTGGGGAGTTTAGGATATCAAGGTTTGGTTAAGAATGCCCAGCTCTGTCAACAACAGGTTGTTGTACTTTGAGTACATCCTGAAGGAAAGGCAATGGTGGCTTTCAGACACAGGAAAAGAAACAGTTCTTAAGATCCCAATCCCCATGACTGCCAGGCAAGTGAGGGAGTTCCTAGGCACAGCAGGCTTTTGTGGATCCTGGGCTTTGCTGAATTGGTTAAGCCCCTGTATTAGACAACTAAAGAGGGAAAGACATTTTGTGGACCGAGCATCATCAGCAAGCCTTTAACAAACTTAAACAAAGCCTGCTTTGAGCCCCAGCATTGGGCCTGCCAGATGTGACTAAGCCCTTCCGCTTATTCGTGGATGAGCACAAAGGGATTGCCAAGGGTGTCCTGACTCAGACTTTGGGTTCCTGGAAGTGACCTGTGGCCTACTTATCTAAGAAACTGGACTCAGTCAAAGCAGGATGGCCCCCATGCCTTTGTAGAGTAGCAGCTGTAGCTTTTCTAGTCAAGGATTCAGACAAATTGATTTTGGAGGGAGTTCTTAAACAAACCCCCAATTGGTGGCAGAGTAATGCCAGAATGACTCATTATCAGACCCCATTGCTCAACCCTGCTAGAATAACATTCCAGGTGCCCATAGCCCTGAACCCAGCCTCCCTGCTACCAGACCCAACATGGAGGCACCTCTGCATGACTGTTCTGGGATTTTAGCTGAGGTACACTGTATCCAACCTGACTTGAGGGATACTCTTCTGCCTGATGCAGACATCACCTGGTACACTGATGGAAGCAGTTTTGTGCAAAATGGACAGAGGTATGCAGAGGCAGCAGTCACCACCTCAGAGGAGGTAGTCTGGGCTGAACCAATGCCATAGGGCATCTCTGCTCAGAAAGCAGAGTTAGTGGCATTGACAAAGACCCTGGAACTAGGGTGGGGAAAAGGGGTTAATATCTACACTGACAGCGCTTATGCATTTGCCACCACCCATGTACATGGAGCAATATATAAGGAAAGGGGACTGTTGACTGCAGAGGGTAAGACTATCAAAAATAAAGGAGAAATCCAAGCCTTCTCAAGGCCCTATGGAGTCCTAAGAAAGTGACCATAATACATTGCCCAAGATACCAGAAAGGGAATGGACCAATTCCAAAGGGCAATAATTTGACAGACAAGACTGCCTGGGAAGTGGCACCACAGAATGGCCTGGTTCTGATCCCAGTTCTGGTGGATCCAGGGCCCCCTGACCCACCTGAAATTCTTTAACACACCAAGGAGGACCTTGCTTGGATAAAATCCCTTCCCATGGTGCAGTGTCTAGAGAGACAGTGGCGGTCACCAGACAACAAGGTTATTTTGCCTGAATACATGGGACAAAAGATGCTTCAAAAAATTCATAGTGCCTCCCATATGGGAGGTGGGAGGACCTACTGAGGCAGTTCAGAGTAAAAATCAGGGATGGACACCAGAAAGTCACAGACATTGTCCAAATGTAAAGCCTGTCAACTAACCAACACCATCCAAATTCAAAGAATCCTGGAATAAGACTTCAAGGAAAGAAACCTGGAGCCTACTGGGAGGTACACTTTACTGAAATAAAGCCTGGTTAAGTATGGGTATATCTGTTAGTGTTTGTAGATACCTTTTCAGAATGAGTAGAAGAGTTTCCTACCAAGCACAAGATGGCACAGATAATGGCCAAGAAGCTTCTGAAAGACATACTACCCAGGTATGGATTTCCTGCTATGATAGGGTCAGAAAATGGACCAGCATTTTTGTCCCAGGTGAGTCAGAATTTAACCACTGCCCTGGGGAGCGATTGGAAACTACATTGTGCTTATAGACCCCAGAGTTCAGGACAGGTAGAATGTATGAACAGACCTCTAAAAGACACCCTTACCAAATTAGCCTTGGAGCTTAAACAGACTGGGTGGCACTTCTGCCCTTTGCCTAATATAGAGTGAGAAATTCCCCCTACCAGATGGGGTTAACACCCTATGAGATCATGTTTGGTACACCACCCCTATTATTCCCAGCTTGCAGACAGACCTCTTGACAGAACTAGATGACTGAGATCTCCTTGATGCCATACAAGGAGTCCAATGGGCACACAAGCATTTGTGGCCAAAGCTCAGGGCCCTTTATGAGTCTGATGTCTCTCAAGAACCCACAGGTTCCAACTGTGTGATTGGGTCTACAACAGGAGGCACTGCCAGGGGATGCTAGACTCCAGGTAGAAGGGGCCTTTTGTCATCCTGGTTACTACACCCACAGCCATCAAAGTCAATGGTATAGCTGCCTGGATCCACTACACCCACACCAGGCCTGCAGACCCCTTTGCACTCAAAGAAGATTATCAAGGTGAAGAATAAGAAGCCTCGAAGGATCTAGACAATCCCCTCAAGCTCCAGGTATGGTGCAGGCAATGACGTGGTTTCTCCTGATGATCCTTTTCACTAGACATGAGCTGCAGGCAATCAACATGCACCTTGGAACCATACCTGGATGATTGTGAATGCTAAGATGGGAGCCATTGCTAGCAGTACCTCTTCAACAACGGCTCCCCCAATCACATGGTTCCTTGATGTAGATCTATGTGACCTAGTGGGGAAAGACTGGTCAGACCAAGGAATGGTTCTAGAGTACAGTTGCAGATCCCCCAGGGAACAAAGTAAGACTAGGTGTCTTGGGTTCTATGTTTGTCCTGCCCACTCCTGCACCAAGGAACAGTGATGTAAATGTGGTATAAATAGGCCCTGAGGATACCTATTGTGCCAGCTGGCAGAATGAAACCACCAGATGGATTATGTGGACACCTCCAATGTAGGGGGATGTGATTACGGTAGCCCATGCACCGGACATGAGCATACCAGAGATGGGGATATGAATAACAGACCAACAACAGGTAAACTATGGACCACATTATGAAAAGAAGCAATTCTCCAAACACCCACAGGCCACTAGCAAGGGATGCTATAATTCATTAATTATAAAATTCATTTACCAGGGAATGAAAACAGACTGGACAACTGGTAAGACTTGGGGACTGAGACTTTATAGCTCCAGACATGACCCTGAGCTGACGTTTACCATCAGGCACACTCAGACCCCTTTACGAGCAGAGATAGGGCCCAACTGGGTAGTAAACCCACCATCAGCTCCAAAGCTCGCACCCCTGAAGAGCACTCTAACCCCGGCACCCCACAACCATCAGACACATCAGCTCCTCTAGTCATCAGGGCCCCAATAACTGGTCTGGTCACAGCTGAAGGAGGAGATCTGCTTCTGGAACTCCTTGACTGGTCATTTCTGATCCTGAATTCCACCAAACCTGACTTGACTGCATCTTGTTGGCTCTGCTTTGACACAGCTCCCTCCCCCCACATATTATGAAGGTATTGCCATTGTGGGTAACTATACCAAAGTCACTGACCCTAACCAATGCCGCTGGCAATCTAAAACAATACTGACCCTTCAACAAAGTTGCAGGTCAAGGTCTCTGAATAGGGACAGTCCCCAAATGGCAACAAACCCTTTGCAACCAAACCCTTATACTCTCAGACTCCCAGAGTTATCTGAATTTCCATAATGATACATGGTGGGCTTGTTCGTTAGGTCTGACACCCTGCATTCATACCCAGGTTCTCTATAATACAAAAGGCTTCTGTATTCATAATGGTATGGCTTGTCCCAAGGCTAATTTACCATACAGATGAAAAGCTACTCTATAAGCTAGAAATTACATCCCCAAAACATATGAAGAGAGAGCCTGTGACAGCCCTCACCCTAAGTATCCTGCTGGGAGCCAGCCTAGCTGGTTTAGGAACTGAAACAGCATCCCTGATCATGCAAACCCAGCATTATTCTAGTTTACATGCTGCCATACATATAGATACAGAAAGGTGAGAAAATTCCATCTCCCATCTTCGGGAGTCTCTGACATCATTAGCTAATATTGTAATGCAGAACAGATGAGGGTAGGATTTGATCTCCATCCAGCAAGAAGGATTGTGTGCAGCACTGGATGGGAATTCTGTTTCTACATAGACCATTCAGGAGTAGTAAAAGACTCAATGGCCAAAGTGAGAGGGGGGCTGGCAAAGTGCAAAAGGGAGCGAGAAGAAAACCAGGGGTGGTTTGAATCATGGTTCAATGCTTCTCCCTGTCTAACTACTCTAATCTCTACTTTTATTGGATCCCATTGTTAATATTGCTACTAGTCTTAACTTTTGGCCTCTGAATCCTGAACAGATTGGTGCTATGTATAAAAGAGAGACTTTGGACCATTCAGCTGATGGTTCCTAAGTCTAATGACCACATTATGCCTTCTTTGGAAAGAGTAGTAGCCTGGAAAACAGGTTACTAGATAGAGACAGATGATTAAATCAAGAAAGGCTAAATTGAGACCCATGATTGGGCTCTCATAGGTACTAAGAAGAAGAGGGAATGAGAGAGCAAGGCAATTTCCATTTTAAAGAAAAATTTCATTTCTAACAGCACTAGGCCAGAAGCTAAACTAAGTTCCAGTAAAACTTCAAAATAGCTTAGCCCCAAGAGAAATAAATAACCAGCTAGGGCCCCAGTCAAGGTGACCCCACCAGGGTAGGTAGGCTGCTGGCCAATGAATAGTTTTGATAAACAACATCTGCTAGTCCCAAATGTCCTTGGACAATGTGTGCAGGCTCCAAATATCCTTCATTGAAAATTCCTCCAGACCCCAACCAGTAACTTCAAAGTTTACATGCCCTTACCCATGTGATGTCAAGACCTGTACCACCCTGCTTTTTGTTTTTCCCTTTAAAAACCTCTCACTCTGAGAGCTCAGGGATATCCTCCTCCACCCACTTAGTCAGAGTGTTGGACATGAACCAAGTCTGGGCTAGTTTGCTATTAATCAACCCCTGTCTGTTTGCATCAGATATCAGCTCTGCAGTGGTCTTGTTTGGGGGTCTCGAGACATGGGCATTACACTACCATCTCTCTCCTCTGTTCATTGAATACTACTCAAAGAATAAAATAAATCTCCACACCAACCTAAGGATTCTACAGTAATGATACTGGGTAGCTAGACTGTTATCTTCCTTCTACCAACATATATAACGTCACCTGTTACACCTAGCCTATTATGTGCCACAAGGAAGGAGAAAGACTCTTATGGTTTCCAAAGATTTTATTAATTTAACACATAAGCAGGCCACTGGTTGATCATGGCTGCAAGACAAGGACTTGGGAGCCTTATTTCTCCTGATAGCCCCAATTAGGGGCAAAATCAGGGTTTATGAGCACAAAATTCACAAACATTTTTTTGCCAAGTTACAGTTAGAGTTTTTACCAATCAGGATTTAGAGATTAAAAGCTTCCTTGAGTGTTCCATCATTGTCAATCAATATACATCGCAAGCCTTTCAGTCCAACAGATTCATTTGTCTTTCTGTTCTTAGGAACAGTCATAAGTTTCTAAAGAACTAAAAACTCATAAGGACTATTTTTGTGATTTATGAAAAAGATGGACCAACTATTGGAAAGTTCTCAACTCCCCTAGGGCTTGGGAATCTTAACTTTATTCCACCCTACAGGTAAAATGGAGTCTGAAATCAAAGTGGCAGTACTCAGGTGCTTTTCCTGCTACCTTCACATCAAAGAGCCAGAAAGTTTTTACTCATCTTGGTGTTTTCCCATTTCCTCTCTTCAAAGTGATCCAAGTCTTGAAACAAACATAGTAAAATATCTTCTGCTATTCTCCCAATGAAAATTATCTCAACAGCCTATACTCCAAATCCTCATTCCTAGTTTCTTAGTGTAATGTTCTACCTCATATAATATGACTTAATAATTGAAAAGACACAAAACAAAATCACACAAAAAAATAATAAATTTTTAAAAGCAAAACTACAATGAAAAATTTGTAAGGGCTGAAGTTATGCTTTAAATTTAAATTACTGTGTTTAAGATATCTACAAAACAAAAATATCTCTATTGTCCAAGGACAGGTAACTTTCTAGAATGCTGGGGGATGTTGTTTATGTAAGATAACAAAGTCCCCTGTTTTCACTTCTGTAAAAAAGGTTGGTTCCCCCAATTGCACAGGATGTGCTGATCACACAAACGTAGGTGGGAGGTATGTAAGCAGGGCGTACATCAGGATATTTTCTTGTCCCCAATTGGACAAAGGCAGGAAGTTTATAACCTTGTGGGTTTTACCTGTACGTACTAGATAAATATAATTTGTGGCCATTCTCTGGGAATCCTGAGTATGGAACTGGTCAGTGAGCATCATCCTGGTCAGTATTTACTAAAGATTGCTTCAAATTTGGCTCTAAAATTGTAGTAGTGGTCTTATTCTTGCCCAATGTGGCTAATAATTTATAAGTAGTACTACACTAATTGACTAAAGATAAAAAATATATTTTTCACTACAGCTTTAAGCAGTTAAGAAAATATTTGGGGTGAGGAGATAGTTTGGTAGATTAAAAACATTTGTCATGTAAATGTGAGGACTCAACTTCTAATTCCCAGAATTCAAGTGAAAAACAAGCAGCCTACAATCCCAGCAATGGTCCTGGAGCAATCTGGCGAGCTAGACCAGGGTATATTGATGAGCATTCAAACATGATGAGTATTCAACAGGAGATATTGATTCAGTAAATAAAAGTGAGAGTGCTGGAAGAAGATACCCAATGCTAACTTTGGGCCCTCACATGCATGTCCCACACATATACACCAAAAGAAAAATGAGAAACTAAAGTAAATGAAAACACAAAAACACAAGTGATAGCTCATGCTGGTAAGGATATACAGTAAGAGGAATACTCCTCCACTGCTGGTGGAAGCGCAAACTTGTGCAGCCACTCTGGAAATCAATATGGTGGTTCCTCAGAAAATTGAGAATTAAACTACCTCAAGACCCATCTATACCACTCTTGGGTGTAGCTATGTGAATTGCTACATGGGTGTGTGGGTTCACACGGGTCCATGGAATGAAGACACAGAGGCATCTTGAGAATGAATATAGCCTTTCATGGCTGCAGGGGGCGTCCAACCTTGAAGGACTGAAGCCCTTTTTCCTTCATCTAGGGCATATTTATTTACTCTTTTTTACAATTTAGATAGTTAATTTCTGTACCTTCAAAGCAACCCAAAAGGAGCTCCCAAAGACCAAAATGCCAGGTGCAAATTACTTGAATTATCAGGTACCTCAGTTTTCTGGGTTTCCTGGACCAAGTTTTGCATAGGCCTTTGTTCCTTGGGGGACTCTCTGATCCTTGACTCTCAAACAGGATTCACATAGGGCAATAAAAGAAACATAAGGTAAAAGAAACAAAAGGTGTGGTTAAACAAAGGAAGGATTAGGGCTAGGTGCTGCTCTTTGGAGCCAAGCCAGGAGCTCAGCAGGAATGCTGCCACACCTGGGCATATACCAAAAGGATGTTCTATCCTACCACAAGAACATTTGCTCAACTATGTTCATAGCAGCTTTATCCATAATAGTTAGAAACTGAAAACAACCTCAACTGAAAAATGAATAAAGAAAATGTAGTACATTTACACACTGGAGTATTACTCAGCTGTTTAAAAAAATTAAAATCATGAAATTTTCAGGCAAATGGATAGACTAGAAAAATATCATCCTGAGTGAGGTAACACAGACCCAGAAAGACAAACATGGTATGTACTTACTTATAGGTGGATATTAGCTGTAAAGTAAAGGATAATCATGCTACAACCCACAGATTCAGAGAGGCTAAGTGACAAGGCAGCTCAAGGCACAACACATGGATCTCCCTGGGAAGGGAAAATAGAATAGATTTTATCGATGGACTAAGGGTAGTTAGGGATGGGAACAGGAAGGATCAGGTGTAGGGGACAGAGTGAGAGAGTACTAGGAGAGACGACTGGAATTGGAGGGCTTTTGGGGAACAAGGTAGAAACCTAGTGCAATAAAAACTTCCTGGAGTCTATGAAGTTGTCCCTAGGGAAGACTCCTAGTAATGGGGATATAGGGCCTGAACCTGCCACCTTCTGTAACCAGGTGTAGTAGTTTGAAATTAATTGGCCCTCATAAGCCCACAGTGAATGTTGCTATTGGGAGGTATGGCTTTGTTGGAGGGGATATGGCCTTGGAGGAAGAGGAAGTGTGTCACAGTGGAGGCAGGCTTTGAGGTCTCATATATACTCATGTCCAGTATCTCAGTATACTTCCTATTTCTTGTCAATCAAAGATGTAGACTTCTCAGCTACTTTACCAGCACCAAGTCTGCATGCACACTGCCATGTTCCACCATGAAGATAATGGACTGAACCTCTGAACTGTCATCCAACTAAATGTTTTCCTCTATAAGAGTTGCTGTGGTCATGATGTCTCTTCACAGTAATAGAAACCCAAACTAAGACACAAAGCAAAGGATTGGGAAACCAACCCAGCCACAAAACTTTTCACCTACAATTTGTCTGCCCTGCAAGATGTGCTTGGTTAAAGGTGGTACAGAACTTGTGGGAGTGACCAGCCAATAATGATTGGTCCAACTTTTGATCCAATCCACCAGAAGGAGCCCATACCTGATACTGCCTGGAGGGCCAGGAACCAGAGGCTAGATATTCCAGAGACCTAGGATAGAACCAAGTAAAACTGGCTTAAAAAAAAGTTGTCAATGAAATGATTCCAAATTATATACTACTATACTCATAGATAGGCACCTACCTAGCATAATCGTCATCAGAGAGGCTTCTTCCAGTAAAAAAAAAAAAAGGAGCAGATGCAGAGACCTACAGACAAACATTAGGCAGAGCTTGTGGAATACTGCTGAAGAGCTGAAGAAAAGAAGGAAGAATTAATGTGTCAAGGACACCACAAGAACACAGTTCACATAATCAACTAACCAGGGATCATAGGGGCTCACAGAGACTGAACCAACAATCAGGGAGCCTAAATAGGTCTGATCTAAGTCCTCTGCATATATGTTATGATTGTATAGCTAGGTGTTTCTATAGAATTCTTAACAGTGGGAGCAGGGGCTGTCTTTGACTCTTTTGCCTGCTTTTGGGACCCTATTCCTCTTACTGGGTTGTTTCATCCAGCCTTGATATGAGGGTATGTGCCTAGTCTTATTGTAACTTGTTATGCCATGTTTTATTGATATTCCTGGGAGACCTGCTCTTTTTTTTGAAGAAAAACAGAGGAGGAATGGATCTGGCAGAGAGGGGTGGTTGAGGGGAGGGATTCAGAAGAGAGGAGGGACAGGATGTAACCTATCAGAGAAGAAGAATAAAAGAGAAAAAAAGAAAAAAAAGACTAGAATTCAGCCTGGCGGTAGTGGAGTACACCTTTAATCCCAGCGCTCTGGAGGCAGAGGCAGGTGGATTTCTGTGAGTTCAAGGCCAGTCTTGTCTACAGAATGAGTTCTAGGACAGCCACACAGACCTACACAGAGAAACCCTGTTTCAGAAAAAAAAAGAAAGGAAGAAAGAAAGAAAAGAAGGAAGGAAGGAAATAATAGAATTCAATTCCAGCTGTGTTATGGTTGGTTTTAATGTTATCTCACCACAAATTAGAATTACCTAAGTAGGGAATCTCACCTCTAAAAGTATCCTAATTCCATTGATAAATATAGGAAGACCTGCTCCAAATATGAGCATCACCTTCTGGTAGCAGTCCAGGTAGAAAAGGTGTGGCAAAAGGAAGATTATCTAGCCTTTGGCCTTCCCTCTTGCCAACAAGTTCATCTGCCCCATAGCAGCTGCTGCTGATTCCATCACTGATATCAGAACCATTTCCAAAATTGTTTTCAAGCTTTTGTCAGGGACTAGGGAACAGCTACTCTCCAGGAACCTTCAGGGCTTCCACAGTCAGATTGGGACATTGAATGCTGAGGTACACAGCCTTGTGGGCTGAGCAACTAGTGGTTGTCAACTCTGACCCTTGCCCCACTCACCCACCCCTGTGAGCGACAACTATTGGGGGACTGCTTTGACTGCTGAGGTACCCTATTGGGCCTCTTCGGGGCATGTACCCACCAACCTCACAGTTCCCCAGAATTTTCTTGAGTGCAAGCAGCAGAAAATATTAGTTAGAAGGATTTATATTGTGGAGATAAACAGATAGAAAATAAAAGATATCCTTGAGAGGGCCTAGAACCTATTCCAATGAGTCCTGATTGTTTCTGCCCCAGGGTATTTATAGAGACACCAAGGGGGTGAAGCAAAAGACCTCCCCTTAGCACAGTCAAGTGCAGACCATCTCAGACACCTGCACTCAGGCCCATGGTCCTAATAATCCTATCTATGCGGACCTGCTGGGTAAAGCCACGAGGAACCTGAAAACAGGCTCCTGCAGGCCCCATAAGGCCTGGACATGAGGCCCGGTGTAACTTCCCAAACCTAGCTCGAGTTTGGCAACCTGTCTTTGGATATGACTTCCATATACGAGTGACTCAGCTCAACCTGATCTAGAATCACCTCTGTCTAGTAACTGCTCAGATAGCATCATCTCATTGTCCTGCTATCCTCACCCCATCCCCCGCCCCGTCACCCTAACTTATATAAGTCCACTCCTGATGCAATAAAACCGAGTTCCTGCTTTGAGAAGACTCCCGGCTCAGTGTGCTTCTCTCCAGTGGACAGGGGAGGTCTGGGCCATCGACACCATCCCGCTTAGCCCCAGGAGAGACTGGCTGGACCAGTCCTGCCTCCACCCTACCTGTTGGTCAGATGGACAGTACCCAACCTCTCAAGGACTGAATAACTGGAGGGTTTTCAGCTGTCAGGTGTAATTATGCTGGTTAATACTTTAAAGCTGATTTAATAAATTCTTTCATATTTATATGTATAATATAGATATAATAATAGAATATATATACATATGTTTTCAACCATTAGTTCTGTTTCCTTAGAGATCCCTAACTGATACAAACTATTATCCTAATATCTAGAACATTGTATAATAACCATGCACATACATTGTATGTCTTGTCTTAATAGGTAATTACAAGCCATGTGTTGCTACCTAGAATTTGAAATGTTACTTGTGAACAAAAGACTTTAGGTTTATGTTATTTTTGGTTTTGTGTATGTGTACATGAGTGCCAGTATCTACAGAGTCCAGAATAGTGTTTCTAATTGCCTGGAGCTAGAGCCACCCAATGTGGATTTTTAAGCCACCCAATGTGGGTTCTGGGAATGTTAACTCTGGTTGACTGCAAGAGCAGTAAGCATTCTTAACCACTGAGCTGTCTCTCCAGCCCCCAGTAACAAAAATTTTAAGTTTAAATATTACTTACCACATGTAGCTACTGGCTCCTATATTGAATGGCCAGTATCTAGAGCATACAACTTGCAGCAGCCTCTCTTTCCTTTCCACTCCTTCCTTCTGTCTGTCTTCTTCTCTCCTTCTCTCTCTCCCCCTTCCCTTTCCTCTCTCTCTCTCTCTCTCTCTCTCTCTCTCTCTCTCTCCTCTCTCCCCCCTCCCTCTCTCTCCCCCCTCCCAACAAAGCTCTAAAAAGGTAACCATGGCCTGTTATACCTCCTCCAGCACTCTTCTCTGTCAGCATGGCCGTCGCAGGTGGTGGCCAGCCACGAGCAGCAGTGCTGTTAAGCCAACATTGGTGCCGTTCAGACTCAGATACACCACTGAACACTGAGGACCTGCTGTGACCACTGCGGCCTGCCACCTCCTCCCCCATCCAGTAAGACAGCGAGACCGTGAGACCGTGAGCATGCACGTGTCCCTCACCTCTGCTGGACCCCTATACAGCTACCACTACTAATACCGCCATGATTCTTCACCACAGTGAGTCTGCCATTCTCGTGGCTGTAGTCTGAGCTATATTCTTTGTGACAGACACTCCGGGGGTTGTCCTTGGGCTGTACTGACAATGGCAGGCACATTTTCACTCCTGACAAGGAGGTAAATGGTGTCTAGGGTTCAACGGTGGACCAACTACAGTACAGTCGCAGCCCTCACGATCCCTTGACAAAGAGGAGATCCCTTGACAAGGAGGACTCATGACTTGAGCTGATTCATAGATCTCTCTCCACTCTTTGGGGATGCCCAAGACTGTAGTCTGATACCGGTTTGTTATTTTAATTTTTTATTTTTCTCTCAGCTACAGACATGAGACAAAAGGGCAAACACATTTACCACCTACACTGGCCGATAGGGGTGGGCACTGGTAAACCTGGCCTCATAACAGCACTGCGGGAACTTCTGCCAGCGAACGGACAAATAAGAGTTACTTTATCTCCAAGCTTTCTGCTAAAGTTCTAAACCCTTCTCCTTCCCCACTTCTGCCTGTCATGTGCAACCTTTTCTGTCTGACTTCCTCCGGCAGTGGGTGGGCTCAAATGGGCGGGCTTGGGCAGTTTCTACGATTCACCCTAACTCACCTTAACTCCACCCATTCATTCTCACATGCATACAGACAGGGCCCTTGTCCCTAATTCTAAAAAAAAGTTCTCATGCACCACAAGCTTTTCTCTTCCCAGTTCCCTGTTCTAACTCACTGTTCAGCCAATGATACAGGTGATAGACCCACAACACACACCCATGATTGTGCATGTCTGGTGGACCTAGACACTTCCGCCTAGCCAGTTCTGGGTCAAAATAGCCATTTCTGGGCCAAGGCGTCTCGCGTGACCAGGACCCCATGGCTTTGCATGGTTGTGTAAGAGCGCACAATGCAATCATGTGATCTGCGCATGTATGGAGTAGCCACATCGACCTGTGTACATGTGCACCACCCAGCCTTCATAAGCTGGTGCCATATTCTTAGCTTCCTCCTTCTTCTTCTTCTCCACACACGTGTCTTTCCAAAGGCCTGAGCACTTGTCTCTTTCATCTTAATAAAACTTTTGTTAGTGAATTCTGTTGTGTTTCGAGAGACATTTCCTCGCAGGGTAAGAGCGCTGCTAAATAACTAACATCTGGTGCCAAGACCAAGTGGGCACTTCCGGGCACCCTGCACCTGGAAACCCATACACTGGGGACTGCTCCACACAAACTAGGGACTCTGCTCCGTACGTGACAGAACACTCTCCATTTGCCTGGCTGCACTAAACTCTGTCCAACATGGCTTCTCCAATTGGTGAGTCCCCCACTTTTCGGCCAGCGTAAACTGTGAGAACAACCATTGAGCATCCGGTGCCTCACTAAGTATTCTTGGAACTGGGGGAACCCCTGGCCACGGTCTTTATTGGCTATGGTTGGCCCCTATCACAGGCCTAAGTTTCTAGCCATCTCCCACATCCACAGTCTGAGATATTCCTCGCAGTTGGACCACCACTGTTGGGTGCATCCTGGGGGCTGTGTGACGTTCTTCCAGCTTGATGAAGCAGTAGACGCTGTCCAGATTCCCAGGGAATCCTTGCCTAATGCGGCAGCCCCCCCCCCTCCCGCTTCTCGGCTGACAAGCCAAGTAGTGGTCTGTGCCCAGTATCTGTCCTTGGCCTTGGGGATGACTGCAGCCTTGGCTCTGGATCATGGGTTTTTTTTATTTATTTTTTTTTATTTTTCTGCCTCTCTGCTGCAGACATGGGAAACAAGGCTTCCAACCCTATTAGTCCTTTCTCTCCCTTAGCTGTCTTCTTGAAGCTTTAAAACCTCTCAGCTTAATGCCTTACTTAAAGATTTCTAAGCTGATTCCATCTCTGTACTAAGAAATGGCCAAAATATGCTTTAGAAAATAACAAGAAATGGCTGCCGAGCTGCTCCTTAGATCCCGATATTTTACGGGAGTTATCTAATTTCTGTCAGCGAGCATGCAAATGGAAAGAGTTGCCCAACATCATAGCATTCTTCTGAGTGCTAAACCATCTCTTCTGGATTCCTTCTCTCCTGCTCATTTGCTCCTAGCTATGGCTAAACCAGAGGATTCTCTGACTCCAGAATCTCTGACTCTAGATCCTGCTAACTTCCACCTATTCGACCTCCGACTCCCACCCCTACTCCTAGGGTGACTGTTCCTTCAGCTCCTCTTCTGGATTCTTCTCCTTCTAAAGCTGATCCTCCTTCGGCAGCAGCTGCTCCTCCCAGTGGTGCCCTTTGTGGGGTGGTGGTCGTTTCCAAAGGCCCTGCCCTGGCTCCAACCTTCACTCCTCCACCACCCATTCTCGAACTGCTAAAGTGACTGATTCCAGCCAACCAAATCCTTCCACTGTTCTCCCTTTGTGAGAGGTGGCTGGTGTGGATGGACTGATTAAGGTTCATGTTCCATTCTTTCTTGCAGAACTCTCTCAGATATTAGAAGTAAAAGCTGGGTTCTTATACTTCTAATTCTGCTTCCTTTATTAAATGGTTTCAATATATAACTCAATCTTATAATCTCACCTTTCATAATATATACATGATACTTTCTAATAATTTACTTCCTGAGGAGCGCAGGCGGGTATGGGAACAGGCTAGGACCCATGCAGATGAAATTCACCAGACTAACCTTTCATACCCCCCAGGACCTGAAGCGGTTCCTGACCAAGAACCACACTGGGACTATAACATCCAGGGTGGCTGTCTAGCCAGAGATAGGTTTATTATCTGTCTCCTGACAGGCCTCTGGAAGGCTGCCCTAAAACCAGTAAACTATAAAAAACTAAAAATGGTAATTCAGGATAAGGATGAAAATTCATCTCACTTCTTAGAGCGGCTCACCAAGGCTCTACTTCAGTTCACTAGCTTAGCCCCGGAGAGCCCTGAGGGCAGGCAGCTCCTGATGACCCACTTTGTCTCACAGAACTTCTCTGACATTAGGGATAAACTTAAATGTTTGGAGAACAGCCCTCTGACTCCACAGGCAGATGTGCTGGCGATAGCATTTAAGGTGTACCATGGGAGAGATGAAAAGGCCCAAAAAAGGAACTGCCAGATGCTGGCAAGCACCATCCGACCGGCTCCCCAAAAGCCATCTGGTCCCTGTTTCAAGTGTGGGAGAGAAGGCCATTGGGCCCGGGCTTGCACCACCACCCCACAAAGGGCACCAACAAGGCCTTGTCCAAAATGTTGCCAAAAGGGTCACTGGTCAGCTGACTGTCCTAATGTCCCAAGTGACATAGGAATGCCAGACGAAGACCACCTTTTGGCTGACTTTCTGGGTTTGGCCTACAGTGAGGACTGATGCTGCCCAATTCCTGCCCCAGCCACTCCCATCTCACATAGGGAACCAAGGGTAGTAATAAAAGTAAATGGTCACCCCATCTCATTCCTTTTGGACACCGGAGCTACCTACTCTGTCCTGAGAGAGTTTTGGGGGCCCACCTCTCCTTTTCATCTCCCTATTGTCTGGGTTGGGGGACAGCCTTACCTACCTCATCAGACACCACCACTTAATTGCATTTTCAGGGGCATCCCTCTCACACACACATTCTTAGTGGTGCCAAGCTGCCCTGTACCTTTAATGGGAAGGGATCTTCTAGCTAAGGTAGGAGCATCCATTTCTTTCGCTCCACACATTCGCCTCATCGCAGACATGCCAGCAGCTCCCCTCCTCCTTCTCCTAGCCACTCACTCTACTGACTCTAACAATTCTTTTCCCTTGCCAGGTAGACCCAAAAGTCTGAGATACCGAAAAATTCTATTGCTAGACACATCAGCCTATTATTATCCAGGTACAAGATCCTGCCAGATATATCGCCCAAGCTCAGTACCCTCTCTCACTCCAGAGCCTAAGACAACTTAAGCCTATCATTTCTGACCTTCTCAGGAAAAAGCTGCTCCACCTAACCTCTTCATCTTTTAACACCCCCATACTTGCAGTTAAAAAGTCTAATGGAACCTACAGCCTAGTTGAAGACCTCCAGCTCATTATCTCTGCAGTGGTCCCCCTCCATCCTGTAGTGCCTAACTCTTATACTATCCTGTCCACTCTCCCTTCGGGAACCTCTCACTTCTCAGTTCTAGATCTCAAAGACGTCTTCTTTTTTATTCCTCTCAGTCCTCAGTCTCAAAATAACTTTGCTTTCACCTGGACTGACCCTGACACTCATTGGTCCACACAGCTGACCTGGACTGTTCTGCCTCAGGGATTCAGAGACAGTCCACACCTATTTGGTCAGACTCTGGCCTCTGACCTGCTTTCTCTGTCTCTCCCTGGCTGTACACTAATACAGTTTGTAGATGATATTTTATTCTGTAGCCCATCCTTACAGGTTAGCCAAACTAACACCTCTGCTCTCCTAAATTTCTTATCCAGTCAAGGCTACAGGGTATCTCCTTCTAAAGTTCAGCTGTCAACTCCCCAGGTCACCTATTTGTGTCTATCCATTACTCCAACTCACAAGGCTATTACTGTAGACAGAAAGCGTCTAATCCAGTCCCTCACAGTCCCTTCTACTAAACAGGAGATTCTGTCTTTCCTAGGAATAGCTGGCTTCCTACAGTCTTGGGTTTCATCCTTTTCTCTCCTTGCTCGCCCCTTATACGAGGAAGCTCAGGGCTCGCTGCATGAGCCCCTCCTCCGTCCTGTCACTAAACCTTTCCAAAAGCTCCAACAGGCCCTTCTTCAGGCCCCAGCGCTTCATCTCCCAGACTTAACCCGTCCATTCTCCCTCTATGTAGCAGAGAAAGAGGGATTTGCCCTGGGAACTCTAGGGCATCCGCTGGGACCCTCCTTTGCACCTGTAGCCTATCTGTCAAAGAAGTTAGACCTTACCAGTCAGGGCTCAGCACCTTGCATCCATGCCTTAGCAGCTGCAGAGCTCCTTATTCGGGAATCAAAAAAGCTAAGCTTTGGGTCACCCATTATTGTGTTTTCTCATCATAATCTGTCCCATCTTTTAACTTATAAAGGCTTACAAACTTTACCTCCTTCCCAGGTTCTTTCTCTCTAGGTGGCATTACTAGAGGATGCCACACTTACTTTCCGGACTTGTCCACCTCTTAATATTTCAAGCCTCCTCCCTCAACCTAATGCTGACTATTCTCCTTCTCATTCCTGCACTGAAACCTTACAGGAACTGTTACCTCACCCTTTACACATACAGGAGGGCACATTGCCTCAGACTATACCTGGTACACAGATGGCAGCTCCTTTTTACATGAAGGGACCCATAAAGCAGGTTATGCCATAGTGTCAGATACTGAGATAATAGAGGCACAGGCATTACCCACACACCACTAACCAACAGGCTGAGCTGATAGCTCTCACCCGTGCCTTCCAATTGGCACAGGGATAATCTCTAAATATTTACACAGACTCCAAATATGCTTTTCATATCCTCCTGTCTCATGCTGCTATTTGGAGGGAGCATGGCCTTCTCACAGCGAAAGGGGGATCCATATCTAACTCAGGCCAAATAATGGCCATGCTGGAGGCTTCCCACCTCCCCAAGGCTATAGGAATTGTCCACTGCCAGTCTCATCAGACCGATAGCTCCATTATCTCTAGGGGAAACAACCAGGCTGACCAGGCAGCCAGGACAGCAACCTTCCAGGGCCAAGTCTCACCTCACCCAGCACAGGGAATCCACACAGTACAGCCTACACCCTCACAGGGAACTCCAGACACTAGACAAATTCTTTCCTATCTACACCAGCTCTTTCATCCTAATGATCTTGCTCTGTCTCAATTCATAAAAGCTCACCTGCAGCCCACCTCTGAGGATTTAAAGTTCTTAAGAACTATTACTGCCTCTTGTGAGATTTGCCAAAAAACAGATCCCAATACCAAGTACAGGAGTCAGCCTTTTCCCACCCACCAGGCTAGAGGTTCCCTCCACGGACTGACTGGCAGCTCGATTTTACCCATATGCTCACCATCAGGAAAGTTAAATATCTCTTCATGATGGTAGACTCATTTTCAAATTGGGTGGAGGCATATCCAGTTTCTAATAAGCGGGCTCAGTCAGTTGCAGACCTCTTTCTCCGAAAAATTATTGCTCTGTTTGGGGTACCTGCTTCTCTTCAGTCTGACAATGGCCCAGAGTTCACCTCTCAGATTTCTCAGACACTAACTAAGGCTCTTAACATTCCTTGGCATTTTCTTATCCCATACCATCCTCAATCCTCAGGAAAGGTGGAGCGTACCAACCAGTCTTTAAAAACTATTCTTACTAAGATGTCACAGAACTTCATCTCGACTGGGTAAGATTATTGCCTCTAGCTCTTCTCAGGCCTCCTTCAATTTCTCCATTTGAACTAATGTATGGAAGGCCAGTTCTACCACCAGGTCTTTTATCCAACCCTCCAACTGTTCCAGATAGCCTGTTAACTCCCCCTTTATGTCACTTAAGGTCTATTCTATGGAGCTATGCAGACTGTTCATTACCTCAGCCGTGTGACAATAATTGTCCACCGCCAATCCACATTAGGGATCAGGTTCTTTTCTTCCCTCCAGGCCAGTGCCCTTCAGCCCTCCCCTAAGTTGCAGGGACCCTTCAAGGTAATTCTTGTGACTCCTAGAGCTGCTGAACTCGAGGACTTTCCTCACTGGGTCTACCTGTCTCATCTAACACCTTTTATCTCATCTCCATCCCAGAAAAATCTCTCTTCATATACAGTGAAACAAACAGGGCCTTGTACTCTCAAGCTCCAGAGGACATCAGGATCCACTGCCTTGTCACCAATTCCAGAGGGATAAGGTATCACCCCTTCCTTTCCCAACTAGGGCCACACAGAGCTGGAGGCAAAAAGGACCATCAAAAATATCCAGGTGGTAAGGAAAAATATAATACAACAGTCTATCATTGTTCAATACTCAGCAACTGGTCACCTGTGTTTCCTAAATGCTAAACTCATAAAGGAAACAGGTGCCTTAAATAAACTACCTCTAATAAGGCTAGTCTCAGATAAAAATTAAGCAGAGTACTAAGGCCAGATCTACCTCAGATAAATGCCAACTCCAAAAATAAAATAATAATGATTCTTTTTTCTCTAAGCTTTTTCTATGTCAACAGTGTCTTGTCAAACAAAAGGTTCCCAGCCACAGCACAGATGAACAGCTGCAGAACAAGGAGATGGCAGAACGTCATTCCAGGACACCCCCACCATCATCCTAGGACTTCACGAGCTACCCTCCCGATTTCCCCCAAGAGCCAACTGATGACTGCTATTCAGTCAGAAGCAGTCTTTGAGAGAAACGTCACCCCATACCCACTGAACCACAATTTTTTTCTTTTTTAAAAATGAAGAGTCAGGGATGATAGACCCACAACACACCCCCATGGTTGTGCATGTCTGGCGGACCTAGATACTTCTGCCTAGCAAGTTCTGGGTCAAAAATAGCCATTTCTAGGCCAAGTCGTCTCGTGTAACCAGGACCCCATGGCTTTGCATGGTTGTGTAAGAGTGCATAATGCATCCATGTGATCTGTGCATGCATGGAGTAGCCATATCGACCTGTGTACATGTGCGCCACACTGCCTTTATAAGCCAGTGCCATATTCCTGGCTTCCTCCTTCTTCTTCTCCAAACACGTGTCTCTCTGCAGGCCTGAGCACTTGTCTGTCTCTTTCATCTTAATAAAACTCTTGTTAGTGGATTCTGTCATGTTTCGTGACATTTCCTCACAGGGTAAAAGTGCTGCTAAATAACTAACAACAGGACCACCACAGAACTGGAGTCCAGAGATCATCAACATCTTGTCAAACAGAAAGTTCCCAGCCACAGCTAAGAGGGATACATGTCTCCAGAGCAAACGGATGACAGACAGCATCCCACAATGCCTGTCTACCTTGGAAGATTCCCCCAAGAGCCAACCGATGTCCAATTGTCAGCTGGAAGCAGTTTTTGAGAGGAACAATGCCCTATTCCCATCTACCTGCTTTTTTATAATAAGTGAAAGTCTGGGATGTAAGGATTCTGTCCTTAATTATGTCATCAGCCTGCGATGGCATCCCAGCCTAAAAAGCGGGTGGACCCTCCGTGCGTCCTTCTCTTTCCTTTCCACTCCTTCCTTCTGTCTGTCTTCTTCTCTCTGTCTCCCCCTCCCCTTTCCTCTCTCTCTCTCTCTCTCTCTCTCTCTCTCTCTCTCTCTCTCTCTATCTCTCCCCCTCTCTCCCTCTCTCTCTCCCCCCAATAAAGCTCTAAAAAGGTAAAAAAAAAGACATAAATGCTTGTAATTTTTTCTGTCTTCCCTGCTTTATAATTTTTTCATCAGACTTAGTCATAATTCACATCTTCTAAAGCAGCAAATCAGCTCATGCAGTCACTCATTTTTAGAAGAAATAGAAGAAGGGATGACTCACTAAAATGTCATCTATAAATGGTCTGTGTTTCTCTAAAATGACACATCAGGGTTTCCTGGCACTTTTGACATTTTAAATGGGATGTGTCTGTGCTTATGCATTGTAAAAGGACCCAATTACATTATTTGTATTGTTGGAGGTTTATCAGCATCTCTGGCCTCTACTCTCTAGATACTAGCAGCTCTCTCCTCCTGATAGCCAAAAATGTCTATGGACATTGTCAAATGTCCCATGAACTGGACATTACTATCCGTTAACTTGATGGCTATTCTTGGTTGCCAAGTTGACTACATATGAAATTAATTAAATCCCAAGTGGCTGGGTACATCTGTGGAGGAATTTTTTTCTAAATTAAATCATTTGATGTGGAAAGACCTTCTTTTAATCTGGATCTTTAGAAGTGGGAGGATTCATTTTTAATCTGGGTCATACCTGGTGTCAGCCTATATGAAGGGCATGAAAGAAGGAAGCTTTCCTTCTTTGCCTGCTTGCTCTTGTCTTGCTGGCAAGTCCATTTCTTCACTGGCATTAGACCCTACACCTTTAGGATCCTGGTACATACTGAAGACCAGTTGAAACATCAAGTCTCATTGACTAAACAACTACTGAATTCTTGGACCTCTCACTGGAAGATAGCCATTGTTGGACTAGCTGTAACACAACCTGTAAGCCATTCTAATAAAACACACACACACACACACACACACACACACACACACACGTGTGTATACAGTTATATATTATACATTCATTCTGTAAGTTCTGTTCTTCTAGAGAACTCTGACTAATATTTAGGTGAATGTTGAAAGAGTTTAGACAAAAGATTGTTAATAAAATTGTTCAGGTGAATTAAGAATCCCTGTCATAATTGATCTCATTCACATATAACTTTGAATATCATCTCTGTTGATCATTTTATTTAATTATTTAATTGATTTTCCTGAGCTATAGGAATCTGGAGATTCTACAGTATCTCCAGATATTATAATATTTGGTAGACATTATAACTTTAAAAATTTAACCCAAGTCTCACAGTTGCATCTCTCCCCTTCTCAACATACTTATCCTAGTTTTTCCCATTTCAATAAAGAGTGTGTTTTTAAAATTTCAGTCAGTTGTCCTTCATTCTCTTTCCGTTATTACACATATATCTTATCCCTTCTATTAGTTCTCCCACAAATTTTCCTAATTATCCCCATCCTTACTGTTATGACACAATCCAAGCCACCATTCCTCACCTGAACTATTTTATTAACAATCTCTTGTCTAAACTTAATCCAGCAGCTGGTGTTTCTTTTCTCTAATTAAATATCATGCCATCACCTCAGATGTTCCAATGAGTGACCGTTGACTTAAAGTGACATCCAAACTTCCATAGCACATTATGTGTATCTCCTTCATCTTAGTTCACACTGTGAGTCTCATGACTGTGTGTTCCAGCCATGATGGTCTTTGTTAGTTATTGCACAGATACCACCAAGCTTGTTAAGATCTCTAAGCTTTCTGAAATATCTCCTTCATTTGAGTGGGCCCACAGATCTTTCTGCACCTGGCTTCTTTATCATGCTTCAGATTTGGAGCATATTTGAGTTCCAAAATCACTTCTTCAGAAGGTCCCTCCCTCCCTCCCTGATCTGAAAAGTTCATTTCCTAGTTACATTCTATTCAAGCAATCCATAGTGATTGCTTTTCTTCAACAAAGAACCTTAGAATAAACATGTTCTGCCTTGTGGGCCATAAAGTCTCTCTGTAGCACCTTCTCAAACTATATGTGTAAACTATCTTTAATTTGGAATGTTCCAAAATTCTGAAACCTTTTGATTATTAAGATGATGCCACTCATCAAAAATTCCAGAACATGAAATTTTCACACACATTTTTAAAAATAGTGTATAAAATTATGTCAAGGTAGTCATACATGAAACATACATGTATTTTCTATTTAAATTTGGATCACAATCCCTAGGTAGCTTATTCTGGCATACCCAAGTATTCCGAGATCCAAAATACTCTGCTCTCACACATTTTAGACAAGGAAGATCCAACTAGAGTAGTATCACAAAAGCAACAACTACAGACAGTAGTTAATGGGAGTAGCTGTGTTTCGATAAGACTGCATCCACAAAACAGATAGTATGACATCCTTTGCCTACCCATCTCTGTGACATTCCCTTCTATATCATCTTCATACATTTTAAAAGAAATCTTACTGTTTTCTTGATTACCACCTGTCTCCTTCCCTAGATAAACACCTCCAAAACAATGTTCTTACCTTGCTCCAGGCTCATTCATTAATGTCTACAAGTCTGTGAGCCCAGTAAATATTTGTTGATTAAATAAATGAAGTAAATCACATTTGCTGACATAAGAGTAATAATCTAGGAAAATAATCATTTAAAATCTAGTCTAAAATCCAATTCTAGTCTACCAAGAATGTTGCTTTCTTTTATAGATTCTTACATTATTATAATTGAATGAAAATCATAGATTTCCTTCTCCATCAATAGGTTTCTTAGGAGAAAATTTCTTATGCAAATTTTGATATTTGATAGCTCAAACATTTACTCTAAATCTCTCCTGCAATCTGATGTTGAATTGTATGTTACATAAAACACATCTAAATATTTAATTATTACTTACTTACTTTTAGAAATAGCCCCCTCCTCTCTCTCCCTCTCTCTTTCTCTCTCTCTTTCTCTCTCTCTCTAGTCTAGGCTAGCCTTGAACTCCTGGCAATCATACTACCTGAGCCTCCTATGTGCTAGAATTTCAGATGTGAGATATCACACAATCCTACATTTTTACTTTAAAAAAATAAAGCCACACAAGTCTGACAACTTTGATAAAAACAATGATATCAGGGAACAGAGGAGGACTTCTACAACAGACAACATTTTAAATATCATAGCCCACATCCTACTACTAAGTCTCTTAATTTGTTTCTTTTCTGTTATACAAATTTTTTTCTTTTAGTTTTTTTTTATTTTATCACAGATAGCCAAGAATGTTTTCTATTCATTTTTTAAATTTTGTTATTTGAAAACTATCAGTTGTCTCCTAAGTGACAGTACCTCCTACTGTATATTGGACATACAGCAGTGACATATAGCTGGCAATCTAGACTATCTGTGAATCAGACAAATCCAGGTCTTATCTGCCTAGTACTGAAAAATAGGTTCTATCACCCTATTAATGAGCCATTTCAGGAGAATAGATGTTGCAGAGCCATAAGAGATTTTCATGTTTTGGCTTCATGGGGTGGCTTAGTGGTAGGCATCTGCTAAGAGTTGGCTTCCTTTCTTCCAATATTCAATGCAGACTCTGTCTCTTATATCCTTCATACTTGGAAGGATGCAGCTTGGATCCTTTCAAGATGTCTATAAGAAGTTACCCACAACAAAGGCATTCCCTATTTAGGAATATTTATTCCAGATGTTGAAATCCTTGGAAATCTTGAAACTCAAACAGTCCCAAAAGAAGAACATCCCATTATTATTTCTGCTCCAAGGCAAGATGCTGAACTTTTCCTTACCATAGGCTCCCTAAGGCTACTCCCATACCTAAGAGCTATCCTAGAGGGAATGTGTTACTACAAACTTGGGACTTCTTCTGAAATGGAGGTCCTTTTTTTTTTCTCTTGAATTTGGTGTCTCCCCAATTTAGGAGTTCCTATAGTCCCCAACACTTTTGATTAGAATAAAGTCACTGGCATGGTTGTGTGAATTATTAGTTCCATTCTGGGGGGCTTTCACATAGAGAGAAGACAGCCTAGTTTTCACTTTTCTTTTTCTGCAGGGAAAATGATGTGCTTCCAAATCTCTACTTGCCAAGGACATTTGCTGGAGACCTTAACAAAAACCCTTGTCAGCAAACCAACAACATGCTGACTCTTCCAGGCATTGGTTAATGGCCCAATCTTGCCTATAGCAGAGTTCTGAAAAAAAAAAAAATGGCTTCTTAGTTTCCCTATCACTTCCCAAACTCTCCTTTATAATTCCAGTTAGTCTCTACTACAAAGACTCAACTCTACCAGATAAGAAGTAAGGATTCTTTTATCTGTCCCAACATAAATACCCTAGGTCTTTCTTTATTATTTTTCCACTGAGGTACCCTACCTTCTGTCAAAGGCCACAGTTCCAAATTTTTGATTCAGCCTCTGGCATCACCCAATCAATTTTAACTAGATCTTGAGAATGTCACAACACTAGTGTTCTGGTGTTGAACCTACAGGCCAATCAGACATATTTGGACAATTTTGTTTTATACTTGGTCCTTTGTTTTTCTACTTGACATGAAGCCCCTTGAATTCAGGAGAGAGTGAAGAAGTGTGTCAAGATGGACAATCTAGGTAATTATCTTCCTTTGGCCTCAATTCCCTGGTTTGTAAAATGGAGACAGATATCCTTAACTTGTCACTGTGTGTCATGACACGAGTGTGTGGGTACACACAAGTCCATGGAATGAAGACCCACAGGCATCTTAAGAATGACTATAGCCTGTCATGGCTGCAGGGGGGTCCAGCCTAGAAGGACTGAAGCACTATCCCTTCACCTAGGGCATTTTTATTTCTCTCTAATCACAGTTAATTTCCATACCTTCAAAGCAACCTAAAAGGAGTTCCCAGAGACAAAATGCCAAGTGCAAATTACTTGATTTCTCAGGTACCATGGTTTTCTGGGTTTCCTGAACCAAGTTTTGCATAGGCCTTTGATCCTTGGGAGACTCTCTGATCCTTGACTTTCCAACAAGATTCACATAGGGCAATATGAGAAACAAAAGGTAAGAGAACAAAAGGTGTGGTTAAACAAAGGAAGGATTAAGCTAGGTGCTACTCTCTGGAACCAGGTCAGGACCTCAGCAGGAATGCATTAGATTTACTGATATTATACCTCTTAGCAGAATCTATCAAATTAACAGTACAACTTCACTTTCTACCAAACAATGGAACTCAAAATCACCAGGCACAGAGAAGGTATCAATAGGTCCAACACTTCTGGCTCAGGTCAGGTACTTGCTGTGTATGGCATTCAGGAATAAATTTCATGCTAGTGATCCAGAAAAAGAAACAATAATCTATTGACAGTCATGGGTGTCACTCATACTTGGAAAGATGAGGCCATTTGTGGCAGGAATGCCCTAGAAAGGAAGAAAAGGTGACTGGTCCCCTCAGGTTCTTCAGTTATGAGTGATTCTTTGGATTTAGATAGTTGACATTTCAAGTTTCAGTTTCCCACCCTAGATAATATGTCTATGTGAAGGAGGTATGTCTGGGTGAACAGAGTGGCCACTAATATCTCTTTCCTAGGATAAGGGTCTTGTACCAAGAAAATTTGATTATTATTAGTATAGGATCTCATCTAACCAACAGAGGTCATTATTGCCTAACAATATTTGTTTAGAACTTGAAGATCTTCCTTGTTTCCTTAAAAAAGGTCAGAGTATATAGTATAGTATCAAAGAATCACCAAGTAGCTTTAGAGATGGAAGACACCTTAGCAGTCATCTCAGTCTTTTCTTTCAATCTACTGATGTCTACATATAGATCAATGCTTTGTTCAATTCTCATCAGATAAGCTTCCTCTTATAGTAGATGGGAATTAACACAGAGAGCCACAACTGAACAATGTGCAGAGAATGAGAGTCCTTGTAGCACTCAGCCCTAAATGGATGTCTTTATCAAACTCCGCCCCTCAAGGCTTGGGAACTTACTCAGACAAGGAGTCAGAAAGATTATAGAGATAGAGTTATGGGATGACTCCAAGGAAATAGCATTTTCCTTGCACTGTTGCACATGAATTCACAGAAACTGTGACAGCACACAAAAGACCTGCTGTGGTTGATTGAACGAGAATGCCCCCTATATGCTCATATATTTGAATGCTTAGTCACCAGTTAGTGGAACTTTTTTTTATAAGGATTAAGATGTATGGCCTTGTTGGAGGAAGTGTGTCATTAGGAGTAGGCTTTCATGTTTCAAAAGCCCATGCAAAGTCTCACTGCTTCTGCCTACAACTTTCAGAACAGATGTGAGTTCTCAGTTCCTTCTCCAGTACCATACTTGCCTGCCACTATACTTCCCACCATGATGATAATGTACTAATCTAAAATTGTAATCAAGCCCCCAATTAAATTATTTCTTTTATAAGATGCCTAGATCATAGTATCTCATTACAACAGTAGAACAATAACTAAGATACCTGCACAAATTCAAGCCAGACCAAATCCCAGCATGGAGGAGGAGAAGTGGATGCAAAGTCCCCTAACCAAGATGTTATTTTATATTGATACCTGATGGGAAAGGAAAAAATCAATACTTTTCAATAGAATAACACTACATTGTAGCTTGGATGGAAAGGTATCCTGGCAGTTGAGAGCCAAGGAATCCACAAAGTAACTGTAAGTACAGCAGCTCTGCTCCAGAGAACGGTTTCCTCAATGCAAGTGTAACAACTCTGCTCCACTAGGGGAGAGTTTTTCCCAGTGAAAGTGTTACAGTTTTGCTCTGCTTAGGTCCTGAGAAGTGTTACAGTTCTGCTTGGGTCCAGGGAAGTGTCACAGCTTTACCCAGGTCTCCAGAAGTATAACAACTCTCTTCAGCTAGGGGAAAATTTCCCCAGCAAAAGTGTAACAGTTCTGTTTCACTCCGGCTCCACAGAAAGCTGTTATAGCTGGACTCCACTCCAGCAAAAGTGTCACACTGTACACCAAACCTCACTCAAGAGATTTATTGGGAAAAAAAAGTCCAGGAGGATGACTGCCTCTAGGGTGAGAAGCAGCAGCAAACTGAACAGAATACAGAGCTAATATAGGTTTTTTTTTGGGGGGGGGGGTGAAGCTTTTTCAGGATGGCTTGGGATTGGTGGGTTTTTGTAGACTTGTTCTGGGGCAAGCTCAGGGATTAGTAGGATTCTGCAGCTTGACTCTGGGGCAAGCTCAGGGATTGGTGGGATTTCAAGGCCTAGTCCTGGGGTCAAGTCAAGGTTAGAGTGTTTTTTCTTGGCCCTTTTTACCCTACACAATGTGCCAGGGCAGGCCACATGTGTAGGAGAAGCTGGCCAACACAAAATGAATATTTTTCTATGTTTTTGTTTCATTGTACTTTACGGGTGTTTTATTTTGTTTGGTGTTTTTTTTTTTCAATTGTTTAGAAAGAGAAAGAATTTGGGGGATGGGCTGGGAGAAGTTGGAGAAAGGAAAAGGAATACAACCTATATATATAAATTTTAAAGGAAAATTTATATAATAAAAAGAAAGCATAGCAACCTTAAGCACATCTGGTATAGTTAATCCCACTGAACAAGAGTAAAGAGTATTACTCAAATTAGCCAAATGTATAGCCAGCTTTATTATATGTGTGCAATATAGTTTGTCCAGTGACTGCCTCTCCCTAAATGTGGGATTTGATAGGTCAGTCTCAGTCATCGGAAATGTGGGGTTTTGTTTATAGACTCAAACCTGTGAGACTAGGAGATTTCCAAAGGTTAGGGGATTTCCAGAGGAATTTTGGTTATGTAAGAACTTCATAGAACACCTCAACATTATTTGGTGGAACATCTTATCAGAGTAGATATGGTCAGGGAGTTAGTCAAATTCCATAGGGTCTAAAACATATCAAATTGCAGAAAATGGGTTAAGACATGATCAAACAAGTTTTACAGAAAACAGTCATGAACTTATTTTGATCTTGTAATAAGATGACTTCCAAACTTAAGATGGAGTCAGACTGGTCCATTGGTATCTGCTTGATATGTACTTTCTCTAACTCTTTTTTTTAAATTTTATTTTATTTTTCTTTAATAAGAAATTCTCCACTCACTCCCCATGCCATCCACAGACCCCCCTTCCCTCCTCCCACCCCGCCTCTCCCTCCCAAGCCACCCTGCATCCCCACATCCCCCAAATCGAGGTCTTCCATGGGGAGTCAGCAGAGCCCTGCTCACTGAGCCCAGGCAGGTACAATCCCCCTCCCACTGCACCAAGGCTGTGCAAGGTGTCACTCCACAGGCACTGGATTCCCAGAAGACTGTGTACCAGGGACAGATCCCGATCCCTCTACCTGTGTGCCACCCAAACAGTTCGAGCCAAACAACCGTTTTCCATGTCCAGAGGCCCTAGTCCAGTCCCATGGGGGCTCCTTAGCCACAAGTCCACAGTTCATGGGTTTCCATCAGCGTGGTCCATCATCTCTGCATGTCCTCCCATCATGATCTCAGTGTTGCTTGCCTGCAGTATCTCTCCTCTCTCTCATCAATTAGATTCCTGGAACTCAGCCTGGTGCCTGGCCATGGATCTCTGTATTTGCCTCCATCTGTCACTGGACAAAGGCTCTATAATGACAGCTAGGTTACTTGCTAGGCTGGTCACCAGGGTAGACTGGTCCAGGCACCCTCTGGACCACTGCCAGCAGACCAAGGTGGAGTCAACCTTGTGGATTCTTGAGAGCCTTGCCAGCACCCTGCCTCTTCCCATTCCCATGATGTCCTCATCCATCATGGTATCTTCCTCTCTGCCTTCCCACTCTGTCCCCATTCGAGCTCAACCCTCCCATCTCCCCACATTCTCATCCCCCACTCCTTGTCCTCTGCTACCCCCTCACACCCAGTCCACTCATGCAGATCCCATCCACCCCACCTTCACGGGGCCAACCATGTGTCCCTCCCAGGGTCCCTTCCCGTTAGCAAGCCTCTCTGGAGTTGTGGGTTGCAGTCTGGCCATCCCTTCCCTCCACTTAGTATCCATTTATGAGTGAGTACATACTATGTTTGTCCTTCTGAGTCTGGGTTACCTCACTCAAGATGACATTTTCTAGATCCATCCATTTGCCTGCAAATTTCATGATATCATTGTTTTTTTTACCACTGAGTAGTACTCCATTGTCTATATGTGCCACATTTTCTTTATCCATTCTTCAGTTGAAGAGCATCTAGGTTGTTTCCAGGTTCTTGCTATTATGAATAATGCTGATATGAACATAGTTGAGCATGTGTTCTTGTGGTAAGATTGAGCGTTCCTTGGGTATATGCCCAAGAGCGGTATAACTGGGTCTTGAGGAAGAATTATTCCCAACTTTCTGAGAAACCGCCGTACTGATTTCCAGAGTGGCTGTATAAGTTTGCATTCCCACCAACAGTGGAGGAGTGTTCCCCTTGCTCCACAGCCTCTCCAACATAAGCTGTCTTCAGTGTTTTTGATCTTAGCCATTCTGACAGGTGTAAGATGGTTATTTCCGAGTTGTTTTGATTTGCATTTCCCTGATGACTAAGGATGTTGAGCAATTCCTTAAATGTGTTTCAGCCATTTGAGATTCTTCTGCTGAGAATTCTCTGTTAAGCTCTGTAGCCCATTTTTTAAATGGATTGTTCAATATTTTGATGTCTAGCTTTTTGAGTTCTTTATATATTTTGGAGATCAGCCCTCTGTCAGATGTGGGGTTGGTGAAGATCTTTTCCCATTCTGTAGGCTGTCATTTGATCTTATTGACCATGTCCTTTGCTCTACAAAAGCTTCTCAGTTTCAGGAGGTCCCATTTATTAATTATCGCTCTCAGTGTCTGTGCTACTGGTGTTATATTCAGGAAGTGGTCTCCTGTGCCAATTCGTTCCAGACTACTTCCTACTTTCTCTGCTATCAAGTTCAGTGTAAGTGGACTTATGTTGAGGTCTTTGATCCACTTGGACTTAAGTTTTATGCATGGGGACAGATATGGATCTATTTGCAGTCTTCTGCATGTTGACATCCAGTTATGCTGGCACCATTTGTTGAAGATGCTTTCTTTTTTCCATGGTACACTTTTGGCTTCTTTGTCAAAAATCTTATGTTCATAGGTGTGCTGATTAATGTCAGGGTTTTCAGTTCAATTCCATTGGTACATATGTCAGTTTTTATGCCAGTACCAAGCTGTTTTTATTACTATAGCTCTATAGTAGAGCTTGAGGTCAGGGATCGTGATGCCTCCAGAGCTTGCTTTATTATACAGAATTCTTTTAGCTATCCTAGGTTTTTTTGTTTTTCCATATAAAGTTAAGTATTATTCTTTCCAAGTCTGTGAAGAATTGTGTTGGGATTTTGATGGGGATTGCACTGAATCTGTAGATTGCTTTTGGTAAGATTGCCATTTTTACTATGTTGATTCTACCTATCCATGAGCATGGGAGATCTTTCCATTTTCTGATATCTTCTTGTGGGGACCTGCCCCACTGGGAACTTAGGTCACCTGTGAAGAGGTGGCCTGGAACCAAGGAAAGGCAAGTGCGCACCACTTGCCCATTCGCCGGCCTCCCTCTTACCCACAGACAATCAGACGCAGCGGGGAGTCAAGTCAAGCAAGAACTTGTTTATTGATGGGCAGTAAGCCTCTTTTATACCAGAAAACCTCAGAACCCTAGGAGGGGGTGAAGGAACCAACCAATCATTTTAAAGATCACCCTATTTACAAGTTGTTTATGTCTTGACATCATCTCCTGTTTTTAGCATAAATAACTTGAGCCAACTTCCTTTCTCACTATTTGTCTTTAATCTCCATACAAACAACCCAAGCTAACTTCCTTTTAGCCATCCTTTGTATCTATTCTCTGTACAAGCAGCTTTAACTAACTTCCTCTGGTACCATTTATATCCACTGTCTGCACAAACAGCTTAAAGCTTAAGCTCTATTTATCTAAATTTCTTTCGGCACCCTCTTTGCAGCTCATGTATGCCCCACATCTTCTTCAATTTCTTTCTTCAGAGGCTTAAAGTTCTTATCATACAGGTCTTTCACTTGCTTAGCTAGAGTTACCCCAAGGTATTTTATATTATTTTTTGCTATTGTAAAGAATAATGTTTCTCTGATTTCTTTCTCAGCCCCTTTTCATTTGTATATAGGAGGGCTACTGATTTTTTTGAGTTAATTTTGTATCCTGCCACTTTGCTGAAGGAGTTTATCAGCTGTAGGAGTTCCCTGGTAGAATTTTTGGGGTCATTTATATATACTATCATATTGTCTGCAAATAATGAAAGTTTGACTTCTTCCTTTCCAATTTGTATCCCCTTGATCTCCTTTTGTTGTCTTATTGCTCTAGCTAGAACTTCAAGTACTATATTGAATAAGTATGGGGAGAGTGGACAGCCTTGTCTTGTTCCTGATTTTAGTGGAATCACTTTGAGTTTCTCTCCATTTACTTTGATGTTGGCTGTGGGCTTGCTGTAAATTGCCTTTGTTATGTTTAGATATGTCCCTTGTATTCCTGATCTCTCCAAGACCTTTTTCATGAAGGGGTGTTGGGTTTTGTCAAAGGCTTTTTCAGCATCTAATGAAATGATCATGTGGTTTTTTTCTTTCAGTTTTTTTATATGGTGTATTACATTGACAGATTTTCGTATGTTGAACCATCCTTGCATCCCTGGGATGAAGCCAGGTGGATAATTGTTTTGATGTGTTCCTGGATTTGGTTAGCCAGTATTTTATTGCGTATTTTTGCATCAATGTTCATGAGGGAGATGGGTCTGCAGTTCTCTTTCTTTGTTGCATCTTTGTGTGGTTTGGGTATCAGGGTAACTGTAGCCTCATAAATAGAATTTGGTCATGTTTCTTCTGTTTCTATGGTGTGGAACAATTTGAAGAGTATTGGTATTAGCTCTTCTTTGAAAATCTGGTAGAATTCTGAGCTGAAACCATCTGGTCCTGGGCATTTTTGGTTGGGAGACTTTTAATGATAGTTTCTATTTCCTTAGGGGTTATTGGTTTATTTAAATAGTTTATCTAGTCTTGATTTAACTTTGGTATGGGGTACCTATCCAGAAAATCGTCCATTTCTTTTAGATTTTCCAATTTTGTGGAGCAGAGGTTTTTGAAGTATGACCTGATGATTCTCTGGATTGCCTCGTTGTCTGTTGTTATGTCCCCCTTTTCGTTTCTGATTTTGTTAATTTGGATGTTCTCTCTCTACTTTTTGGTTAATTTGGATAAGGGCTTATCTATCTTGTTGATTTTCTCAAAGAATCAACTCTTTGTTTCATTGATTCTTTGTATTGTTCTCTTTGTTTCTATTTTATTTATTTCAGCCCTCAATTTGATTATTTCCTGGCATCTGTTTCTCCTGGGTGAGTTTGCTTCTTCTTATTCTAGAGCTTTCAGTTGTGCTGTTCAGTCACTAGTGTGAGATTTCTCCAACTTCTTTTTTTTTTTTTTTTTTTTTGGTTTTTCGAGACAAGGTTTCTCTGTGTAGCTTTGCGCCTTTCCTGGAACTCACTTGGTAGCCCAGGCTGGCCTCGAACTCACAGAGATCCGCCTGGCTCTGCCTCCCGAGTGCTGGGATTAAAGGCGTGCGCCACCACCGCCCGGCTTTCTCCAACTTCTTTATGTGGCATTTAGAGCTATGAATTTTCTTCTTAGCACTGCTTTCATGGTGGCCCAAAAGTTTGGGAATGTTGTACATTCATTTTCATTGAATTCTAAGAAATCTTTAATTTCTTTCTTTATTTTTTTCTTGACCCATTGGTGATTCAATTGGACATTATTCAGTTTCCATGAGATTGTATGCTTTCTGTAATTTTTGTTGTTGTTGAAGTCTAACTTTATGTCATGGTGGTCTGATAAGACACAGTAGGTTATTTCAATTTTTTTGTATCTGTTTAGACTTGCTTTGTGACCAAGCATGTGGCTAATTTTGGAGAAGGTTCCATGGGGAGCTGAAAAGAAGGTATATTCTTTTGTGTTAGGGTGGAATATTCTGTAAATATCTATTAAGTCTATTTGAGTCATAATGTCTGTTAGTTCCCTTATTTCTCTGTTAAGTTTTTGTCTGGCAGACCTGTCCATTGGTGAGAGTGGGGTGTTGAAGTCTCCCACTTCTAGTGTATGGGGTTTGATGTGCAATTTAGGCTTTAGTAATGTTTCTTTTACAAATGTCGGTGCCCTTGTATTTGGGCATAAATATTCAGAATTGAGACTTCATCTTGTTGGATTTTCCCTGTGATAAATATATAGTGTCCTTCCTGATCTCTTTCAATTGATTTTAGTTTGAAGTCTATTTTATTAGATATTAGGATAGCTACACCAGCTTGCTTCTTAAATCCATTTCATTGGAATGTCTTTTCCCAGCCTTTTATTCTGAGATGGTGTCTGTCTTTGAAGTTGTGTTTCTTGTATGTGACAAATGGTTGGATTTTGTTTTGTATCCATTCTGTTAGCCGGTGTCTTTTTATAGGTGAATTGAGTCCATTGATATTGATAGATATTAATGGCCATTTATTGTTAGTTCCTGTTATTTTTTGGTGGTAATGTTGTATGTTTCCCTTCTTTGGTATTTGTTGGTATGGGACTATCTATTGCCTGTGTTCTCATGGGTGTATCTAACTTCTTTATGTTGGATTTTTCCTTCAAGTGCTTTCTGTAGGGCTGGATTTGTGGAGAGATATTGTTTAAATCTGTTTTTATTATGGAATATTTTGTTTACTCTGTCTATGTTGATTGAGAGTTTTGCTGGGTATAATAGTCTGGTTTGCCATCCATGGTCTCTTAGTATCTGCATAACATCTGTCCAGGACCTTCTGGCTTTTAGAGTCTCCATTGAGAAGTCAAGTGTTATTCTTATGGGTCTGCCTTTACATGTTACTTGGCCTTTTCCTTTTAAGCTCTTAATATTTTTTCTTTATTCTGTATGTTTAGTGGTTTGATTATTATGTGGCGAGGGGACTTTTTTTTTGATCCTGTCTATTTGGTGTTCTGTTACCTTCTTGTATTTTTGTAGGCATTTCCTTCTTTAGGTTGGGAAATTTTTCTTCTATGATTTTGTTGAATATATTTTCTGTGCCTTTGAGTTGGTATTCTTTTCCTTCTTCGATCCCTTTTATTCTTAGGTTTGGTCTTTTCATGGTGTCCCAAATTTCCTGGACATTTTGGGTCATGACTTTGTTGGTTTTAGTGTTTTCTTTGACTGATGAATCTATTTCTTCTACTATATCTTCAATGCCAGAGATCTGCTCTTCCATCTCTTGCATTCTGTTGGTTATACTTGCATCTGTAGTTCCTGTTCATTTACTCAGATTTTCCACTTCCAGCATTACCTCAATTTGTGTCTTCTTTATTGACTCCATTTCAGTTTTGAAATCTTAAACTGTTTCCCTCATTTGTTTAATTGCTTTCTCTTGTTTTTCAAGGGATTTACTGGTTTCTTCCCATTTTTTTGTTTGACTTTTCCTTGATTTCTTTAAGGATATTTTTCATTTCCTCTTTTAAGATCTCTAATATCTTCTTAAAGTCATTTTTATGGTAGATATCTTCTGTTCTTCTGTGTTGTGATGTTCAGGTCTTGCTGATGTAGGTTCTGATGGAGCCATATTGGTTTTCATATTGTTGATTGCATTTTTGCACTGGTGTCTACCCATCTCTTTCTCCACTTGGTGAAAGTGGTGTCTGTGTCAGGGGAGCCTCTCTTGGTCTAATTGATACTCTTGATCCAGTGGCAGCTCTTGATCTAGTCGATGCTGATGGACTTTTTGTCTCAGGATCAGCTCTTAGTCCACCTGGTACTAGTGGGCTCTGTCTCAGGGAGTAGCTGCAGTCTTACCATGTGGTAGGTGGTGGTAGTCTGACCTGTCTGCAGGATGTCTGCCTGTCAACTGGCCTCTTAGTCCATTTGGGTGCTGGCAGGCCCTGTCTCAGGGAACAGTTGCAGTCTTGGAGGGTGGGTGGGATTTGGGAGGGGTGGGGCTTGGGTTACAGGGTCTGATGGGGCATGGGAGTAGTCTGACCTGTGTAGCTAGAGTTTTCTGGCCTGGCTCACAGTCAGGACAAATCTCTGCCACTTGCCAGTCCCACAGCCGCTCAGACGCAACCAAGTAAACATAGAGACTTATATTGCTTACAAACTGTATGGCCGTGCCAGGCTTCTAGCTATCTAGTTCTTACATCTTAAATTAATCCATTTTTATAAATCTATACCTTGCCACATAGCTCGTGGCTTACCGGCGTCTTCACATGCTGCTTGTCATGGCGGCGGCTGGCAGTGTCTCCTCCCACCTTCCTGTTCTCTCAATTCTCCTCTCTGTTAGTCCCGCCTATACTTCCTGCCTGGCCACTGGCTAATCAGTGTTTTATTTATTGACCAATCAGAGCAACAGTTTTGACATACAGACCATCCCACAGCAGACATGTGTGCAGGAGGTCTGCCTGCCAATTGGCCTGGAACTGGAACTGCAATGGGTTGAGGTTTAGGGGTGCAGGTTTGTGCCCCTGGGCCCAAAGCCTAGGGGCTGGGGTGTTTGGATATGAGGATAAAGACTCACCTCTTAATCCAGTCAGGTGCTGGCAGGCTCTGTCTCAAGGAACAGTTGCAGTCTCTGTAACTCTTTCTAAGATTACTGAATCAAAACCTCTAGATAAAGGTATAGGAAAACTTTAGCAAGTCCTTGGGGGATTCTGATACATGCTTAGGCTTCTGAACTACAAGTTTATGGGGAAATGTCTTTTTTTTTCCAAGTAACTATTATGAAAAGACTTGTTTGAAAGATTTTATATGACAGGATATTTTTAAATTGACCATCTTTTTGGTGAAGAGAATGGTTCTCAATCATCTATTTTTATTCATTCATTTGTTCCCTTTTCTCCACCACCTCCTTCTCTCCTGTGTTTTCTCTCCTTCTCCCTCTCACCTACTTATGCAGCAGTCAGATAGCCAGCCTGGCCTTGAATTACTATATGGATGAGGCTGGCCTTGAACTCTTAAACTGGCCTCCACTTCCCAAATGCTCAGAGATCTGAGCCACATTTCTGGCTTTATTATCTAGTGGTTTGTTTTGGTTGTTGTTTATTTTTTGTTTTGTTTTGTAGACCTTATTGTTTGTTGTTATTTGTTTTTCAGGACATAGTTTAACTCTGTAATTTTTGCTGGCTTGGACCTCACTATGTAGACCTAGGTTGAATTGATCTGCTAATTTGTATCCTTTTGGAGGTCACTGATTATTTTTATTAGTAAACTTTTGAAATTTAAAATTTTACCTGTATCTTTGGACTCAGTAGTTGAAGGATTATTAAAGAATCATGTTGAGTTTCTTTCTGTTGAGACTTGTGCATCTGTTGGTGTGAACATCTCTTCTGATTTTTTTTCTGGTTAATCTTCTCATTGAAATGGCTTACTCTTGAGAACCTAATGCACAATCCCTCTCAGAGAGGAGAAAAAACTGCTATAACAGTAACACAATCAAACCACATAAGAAACACTTAAAGTTGACAAATACAACTAATATATCACTAATGATCTTAAAGTAGAAAAACCTCAAGACTAGTGTATAAAGTACTATGAAGTTAAAAATGACTTAGATTAAGTGTGGAAACAGTAAATAGTGAGATAAAAGGGCAACATGGAGGAGAAGCATGGATAAGAATAAAAAGAAAAAGAAGAGTTGTGAAGATGATGCCACAGAGAGAAAAAGAGCAAGAGATAAGAAAAAGAAAAGCTTTTCCAACAATGAGAAAGATTTTAAAGGCAAAACCAAGAAGATAATATCAAAATATGTTGAAATATATAATAGAACAAAATGGAGAAATAGGGCTAAATTGAAAAAAATGAGAAAAAATCATGCTTGATAATGAGCAAAATTGGATAATTGCATTAAGGAGAATTAAACAAAAATTAATTGGGATAAAGTAGTAATGCTGCCAGAAGGAAAAGGATGGCTAAAAAGGAGAAAGATAAAGCAAGGAAGATGAAGTAGCTTCTCTTTTGGTCCTTGAAATTTGGAGACTTTTGGTTGTACATGGGGTAGAGTGAAGGTCGGTTGAGTCTGTGGGTACTTGTGTTTTCTGTAATTTATGCTGGTGCTGAAAATGGATTGGATGTATGCCAGAGCAGTTTTTGCTGTATGTAGTAGCTTCTCACACTTAGCCTTGCTGTCTGTGAGATGGGGACTTTCTGTTGTCTTCTTGAGACAACCAAGATTATACTTCTGAGGTGGCTAATGCTCTAGTAGAGAATGTTTCATGAACACATTAGGAGTGTGAGAAGCACCCATAGCACAAATAACTGTTCACATAGAGGACCTATCTTATGACTTTCAAGATCTCCTAAGTATTAATCAAACTACTGGAGTGATGTAGCTGTGGCTATCAAGGAGACTGCTGGAGCATTGCAATTTTGGTGCTCTGTAACTAAACAAGACATGGATGGTTCTAGAGGTTGGTCCATCTGTTGACCCCAGACTCAGGGCTATCAAACACCAGTATTACTCTGAGCTGGTAAGATCTGTTTCTTGCCACCAGTAGTGTGTTATGTACATCACTACTTGTTCTGAGCTCCTGTAGCCTACTCTTTTTAGTTCATCAGCATCAAGGCCTGTCATTTTTCACAGTAGCTCACTAGCAGGCTCCCTGATTTGTAGTTGTTTTTTGTCCTCACACTTTTAGAGTAGCCCAGTTTTCAACAATCGTTTCTCTCTCAAGATGGTTCTAGGCCACTGCTCTCCCAGTCACATAGAAAAACAGAGTAAGATTCCTTTCCATTGCTGGCCTATCTTATTATTTCACCAAAAACTTGCAACTTTATTTGAGGTATGCATGGGCTGTGGCCTTTTCCCAAAATTGAGAATATTTGTCTCTCTTTTTACTAGGGATTCCTGGTTCCATTTATGGATGGGGTTCTGCACATGCCCTCCACTCAGTGAAGACCCTTCCATCTGGAATTACGTTCATCTGGATTTCTTTTCAGTGTATCACCAGTTTTCTTTGTTTTTACTTTTCAACTGTTCTGTTACTGTCTTCATGAATTCCTAGTAAGTTTCCTCTTCTTCTCTTTGGAAAGGAATCTATTCTCTTTTATACAGACTCTTCTCCATGCCTGGCCATATGAAGACTTCGTCTATACCATATTTTACCCAGCACATAGTAGCTACTTTTCAATTTCTAATGTCTAAAAATGATAGGTGGTGGAAAAGTTAAACTGGCAGTTATATATTCAAGGTGAAATTTCAAGCGGTAAACTAATAGATGGGAGATGTGCATTGAGGCAGGTAGGGATAACATGCAGCTACTTGGTAAAGCCATAGAGTTGGTTGATTATATTGAAAGAGTGAGCATAGATAGAATGTCCAGGGGGAATTTAACTTTAGAGCCAGAAAAATATAAAGGTAGAATCCAGCAGAAGAGGCTGTGAGGAGGAAAATGTGAGAACAGAATATCTGGAACTGAGGAAAAACAGTGGTTTAAGAAGAGAATGGGAAGCCAGGTGTAGTGGCTGGCCCCTGTAATCTGATCACCCAGTAAAGTGAGGCAGGAGGAATGTAGTAATTTCTAGGGTAGCTTGGGCTATCATGTGATAAGATAGGATTGAGAAGAAACCCTCTAACTCTAGAACCTGAGTAGGAGTCTGTTATGGTTTCATTATAAAATACTCCCATTTAGGTACATATAGTCTAACATGTGGCCCTTAATAAGTTTTTTTGCACCCCAAAAAGCCTCTCCACCGATGCATCAATACAATCAAACCAAATCACACTGAATTAGAAAGGCCCCAGTTTAATGGGTAAAGTGTTCCCAGGTGATTCTCCAGCCCCCCAGAGAGGAGATGGGGATGAGAGACCGGAAAATCACGTGTCTGTTTTCTGGGATGCAGCTTATATACCTTGTGGGAGTGGCCTTGAGCCTCTCTGGGGGAGGAGCTGTGTTTGGCGGGACTGGAAGGGACGGGTTTAGGGAAAGAGATGGGGGAGGTGAGTTGAGGTGGATCTTCCATGAGAACATTCCAGACTCTGGGTATAGGTATGCCTGGGTGCCAGGGGTTCAGGTAGAGCTTCCACTCAAAGAGTCCCAGTTTACCCCACTTCCTGTTTTTTTTTTCTCTCTCTCTTTGCTCCCTGTGTGTGGATGAAATGCGATCACTAGTTTCCTGCTCCTGTTGCCATGCCTTCTCTAACATGATGAAATACTCTTCATCTTGAACTGCAAGCTAAAGTAAACCCTTTATCCCTAATTCTCTTTCTTTCTTTTTCTTTTTTTCTTTCTTTCTTTCTTTCTTTCTTTCTTTCTTTCTTTCTTTCTTCCTATCTCTTTCTTTCTTTCCTTTGATGTTTGTTTTAATCACAGCAATAGTAAGTAATACACTGTCCAAAACTTTAACATAGCTGATAAAATAAAAATTATCCACAAAGGGAGTACTTGCCTTCCTAAAGACACCTCAAACAAAAATATTACAAGCAATATACTGTGCTTACTTACAGCCAGAACATTTGTGCATTTGAGTTTAAATGTGTTAGCACTCATTTATTTTTACCTAAATATAAATTATGTAACTCATGAAAGTACTTTTAAATCTCACTCACACAATGAAATTCTTCAAGGGAAGTAAGCCAGCTCCTATTTTTATTTAATTTTAAAATTTTGCTTCAATTCTAAGCTTTTCTCTATCCTTAAACATCATGATAAATTATATTCTTTGAGTAATGTAACTTAGAAATGCACAAAATTTCATAAATAGTGCACATCCATGCCTTCAGTGTGTAATATCCTTCTCTTTTTCCTTTGTCTAAACAAATAAACTTACCATTTTTTTTTCCGGCAGTAAAGTTAAGGATCTTGTACTATCTGAGTACAGGACTTGGGGACTTAGTCAGTAGATTTTCTCAGGCTGCTAGAAGCAGTTCTGGGCTTTAGCTCCCTGTTAGCACTAACAAAGAGACACTATTTCAAAATATAAAAGCAAAACCAAATAAGACTTGCAGCTGGAGAGTTTTCATTTCGGGTCCACCAAGCCTTGGCAGTCCGACAGCTCACTTATAAAATAAACACACAGATGCTTATATTATTTAAACTGTTTGGCCTAATGGCTCAGGCTTCTAGCTATCTAGTTCTTACATCTTAAATTAACCCATTTCTATAAATCTATAACTTGCCACGTGGCTCGTGGCTTACCGGCATCTTCACATGCTGCTTGTCATGGCACGGCTGGCAGTGTCTCCCTCTGCCTTCCTGTTCTCTCAATTCTCCTCTCTGTTAGTCCTGCCTATACTTCCTGCCTGGCTACTGGCCAATCAGTGTTTTATTTATTGACCAATCAGAGCAACGCATTTGACATACAGACTATCCCACAGCAAAGAATGATAAAATGCTGCTGAGGGGTCAAGATAAAAGCAGTAAGTAAAGGCAAATGTGTTCGTCTCTGTACAAAGTAAGGACATGACTCTATAAGGCATTGTTTAGGGAAGGGTTTTTGTTGTAAATATGAGGAAGAATAGATACAGTCAGAGGCATCTGCAAGAGTCTATATCATGGAGAGAGAACAGTGAACTTGGCCAAGATGAGGAGTGAACAAGAGCTGAAGAGAGAAGACTAAGAGAAAAGACAGAGAAAGCAAAAAGAGCAGGATTATATTGGAATGAGAAGCTGGGGGAAGGGCAGCTTGCATGGTCTCATACTGGAGAAACTTAGGGTAGAAGATGGGATGAAAAGAGCCAGGATGCCAGCATGCACTTTGTAACAGGTGTTTGCAATGTTGAGAGATTCTGGAGGCCAGCATGAGCTTTGGAATACTGACAGACACCACAGCTAGCCATTTTTCCATGTTTTCTTTGGACCTGATATTCCAGCCTTTGTGTGATGATAATGGTGGTGTAATCTCTTCTTTAACTCTTTCATAGCTGAAAAACAGGACATTGTCAGGGCCCAGAAAGGCTAGAATGCCAGCCAAAGGTTGGCAATCTGTTTAGCTCCCTTATTCCAAAGGACCACCTGGGGCTGGCATGTTGTGGACAGTTTTAGAGCAGCTTGCAGCCTACAACTGATTGGAAGTCTGTTACTAAAGATTTAGACTAAAGATGGAAGGTAAAGTTAAGGAGCTTAGGGGAAGATCTATTTTCTTTTGCTTTTTGAGACAGGATTTCTCTGTGTAGCCCTAGCTTTCCTGGAACTTGGTTTGTAGACCAGGCTGGCCTCTGCCTCCCAAGTGCTGGGATTAAAGGCATGCATCACCATACCTGGCTAAGAAAATCTTTATCTTGGGTGTATACTTGAAACTTCCATGCCTGTGGTCCTAGTGGTTAGGGGGAGAAGAGAAGTCCCACAATCAAGGGAAATGGGAGAGAGAGCTCACCTTCAGTCATGGAAGCTTAAGCTGTTGATTGACAGCAGTATTGCTCTGGAGGCCATTTGACCTATGACAGGTGGATTCAAGTCAGGACTCCCTAAAGTGTACCTGAGTTTTTTAAGTTTACAAAAAGAGATAAAGGTTTAATATATATTAATATTACTACTGTTTGTACTCTATACAGAAATCCTCGTTGTTAAAAAAGCAGTTAAGTGCTTGTAAACAACTGCAGTAAACTCATGCATTTGAGTCAGAGCAAAAGCTATGGTTTGGGGTTAAGAGCATGAACCCTCTTCCCTCTGTTCATAGGGATGGATATGTAGAATGGACAGAGATTTTTCAGCACAGCGAGAAGCATTTTTTTTTTGTTTTGTTTTGTTTTTGTTTTTTGAGACAGGGTTTCTCTGTGTAGCTTTGCGCCTTTCCTGGAACTCACTTGGTAGCCCAGGCTGGCCTCGAACTCACAGAGATCCGCCTGCCTCTGCCTCCCGAGTGCTGGGATTAAAGGCGTGCGCCACCACCTCTCGGTGCGAGAAGCATTTTTAAGCCCATACTTGGAAGGAATTTAAAATTTTGAGCTTGTGACCATGATAATAGTAGTCAGTGCTTTACCAGAACTAGGATACTAGCTTATCAGAACTTCACTGATTAATATTGAAACTGACTTTTGAAGTCTTAATATAACAATAGCAATTTCAATAGTGAAAGGAAATTTGAAACATTTTTCATTTTTTTTACACACTTTAAATCATTTCCTTAGATTGTGCTAGGGACAAAGCAGTGCACAGTTTCCTCCATCTTGCATTCTTGCTGAGGTCATTCCAGGTTTAACTAGAATCTGATTTACTGGATGGATAATCCAATGGAAATCTATCTAACTCTATCTTAGGAACCAAAGGTCAGGATGTCCTAGCTAACTTAGCTTCTGTTAAAACTGCTTATTTCAAACTGCTTACTCGGTGAAGCAACTTCCCTCCTTCAGCTGCCAAGTAAGTTGCCAAGACATGATCTCTGCCAGACCCACACCCCTCTGACTCCTACAAACTGCATGATATGCTGGGGCAATGTTAGTGCAGAACTTATGGGAGTGGCCAACCAATACCTATTTTAACTTGAAGCCTACTCCATGAGAGGCAGTCCATATCCGACATTGCTTGGATGAACTGGAGACTAGATAGCACAGAGACCTAGAGTAGAACCAAATATGACTGGTCTAAATACACACACACACACACACACACACACACACACACACACAGACACACCCCTATACATATATATCAATGAAATTATTCCTAATGATATTCTGCTATACTCCCAGATCAGTTCCTTGTCTAGTCATCAGAGAAGCTTCCTCTGGCAGCAGATGGGAGCAAACACAGAAACCCATAGACATTAAGCAAAGAGAGAGTCTAAGTTAGAGGTTACCATCAGGTCCCTCCTCTTGGAGCTCAGAGAATCACATGCAAGAGGGAGTGAACAGATGGTAGGAGTCAGAGAGGATAGAGGACACCAGGAGAACACGGCCAGCTGAATCAACTAAGTAGGGTGCATATGGGCTCACAGAGACTAAAGGGGCAAGCAAGGGCCCTACCAGGGGTCGGCTCAAGGTCCTCTGTGTATATGTTGCAGCTGTTAACTTGGTGTTTTTGTGGGACTCCTAACAGTGGAAGCAGGTGTGTCTTTGGACTCTTTTGCCTGCTCCTGGGACTCTTTTCCTCCTGTTGGGTTGCCTTGTCCAGCCTTGGTATAAGGGCCTTTGCCTTGTCTTATTGCATTTTGTTTTGCTGTGTTTGGTTGTTTTCTTTCAGAGACCTGCTCTTTTCTGAAGGGAGATGGAGGGGAGTAGATAGGGGTAAAGCGGAAGTAAGGAGGGGGAGATGGGAGGAGTGAGGAAGGTGAAACTGAGATGTTTTGTATGAGATGTATTTTATGAGAGGAGAATTTATTTTCAATTAAAAAAATGATTTCAATTAAAGATCCTTTAACACCAAAATAAAACTTCAAACCATAAATACAGTCTACTGAGAGACTTGCAACTTTACCTTTCTGATACTTTTATAATGTGTCTTTATAGAACATCACAGTTTCTTATATGACTCAGTTTATTGAATATCTAAAGCTTAACAAAGTTAGCAAAGACAAAGAAGCTAGACATATATCGTGAAGTCAGTTTCTGTAAAGCTGAGTAGACCTTAGGAATTCACCAAATATATATTGTTTCTTATCAAAATTTTCTAGAAGACTGGTGTTGAACACAGTGTGCTGAGATGTAAGTGGTTAGGCACACATGTCTAAGTCAGTTTCTGTTAATCTGAGTATATCTTTATAATCTTAGGAATTTATCATCATACAAAAACCCATCCTAATCCAAAATATTTTGAAGACCTCAGTCTAAAAAGAAGATACAATGATAAGCAGAGAGTGTAAAGAAGAGACAGAGTGAGTAGCTCCTATGGGGAGGCAAAGAAGCTTTAGGAAGGAGTTGAAAACATGTGGGGAGGAGAAAAGGATGGAAAGAGTAGGAGAGAGAAGGATAAGGTCCTGGTGAAAAGATTTTTCAATCCAGGGCATCCCCAAGTAGACTGAGAGACCCATCAGAGAGCAATGTCCCACAATCACAGAGGAGAGGTGTCCCTTTCCATATTATGGAGGCCAGTACGGTGAGAGGAGCATCCTAGCATACTGGTGTGGCTTTTATAGTAATAGACAAAGCAGAAAGCTCTGGGGTGACACTGACCCAGCAGAAGAGGAGAAAACAAGTGTAGGGAGAGACAGCCTTTTCCTGTAACAGGCACCCAGGAGGGTTTAGCAGACTCCAGAAGCCAGAGAGACTCAGATGTCCAGAATCAGTGGTGAAACATAGTAGGTGGAGGGGAGAAGTGGCTGATGGCATGTACGCTAGAATTTGTACTCAAATATAAAGGGTGGCAGAAGCCAGTAGAAACAAATGCTCCATACACACCATAGAAGAGTCAGATCAGACGCTGGGTCCCTTAGAAAGAGGACCATTTATGCACCATCCCAGATTTCAGTGCCAGATGCATAAAGTGAAGATGCAATTGCTCCAATGTATGTTTGAAAGAAAAGTTTATATTGTAGATAAAAGTCAAGAGAAGGGAGAGAAAGTCATACACTGAACACAACCAGCAGAATAGACTTGGCCAAGGGGGTGGAGAGGAGGAAGATGAGAGAGAGAGAGAGAGAGAGAGAGAGAGAGAGAGAGAGAGAGAGAGAGAGAGAGGGAGGGAGGGAGGGAGGGGGAGAGGGAGAGGGAGAGGGAGAGGGGGAGAGGGAGAGGGAGAGGGAGGGAGAGGGAGAGGGAGGGAGGGGGAGGGAGGCAGAGAGACAGAGAGAGAGACAGAGCACAAAAAGTGCTTAGCAGAAATGTCAGGGTTATATTGGAATCAGAAGCTGGAGGAAGGGAAGACCATGAGCTGGAGAAGTTTAGTGTGTGATATGGGGTGAAAAGAGCTAGGATGCCAGCAAGAACTCTGTAACAGGTATTCACAATGCTAAGGGAGCCTGGAGGCCAGCATGTGCTTTGGTATACTAATAAGTACCACAGTTAGCTATTTGTCCAAATTTTCTGTTTGTTTTTATTTTGGGACCAGATAGCATCTAAATCCATCAGGACAATAAAACTAGAAGAGTGCCCTTCCTGTGCCAATTAGCAGAGAAAAACCAAGAAAGTGGGAGAAGAGAGCATAGAAAGGAAAAGAGAGGAGCCTTTTGAAGCAGTAGTTACACACCATCAATTTCCATATCCATGAATATAGGAGACTGAAAACCTCAGTGTGGGGACTTGAATTTTCCCAGGCACCTTGGGCCCTTCTCATATCCCTGATGGTATTGATCAGAGTTGTGGAAACTGTCTATCACTTTGAGAAATTCTTTAGGAAGATGCTTATGCCATCAACTTAGTATTTCGTTTTTGTTTTTAGGGTCTTGCCCAGTATCCCAGGTTAGCCTTGGGTTGGTGATCCACTCGACTCAGCTTCCTGAATGCTGGGGTTATATAGATGGTGTATGTACCACCACACCTGCCTTTGCTACTTTCCAGAAACTTCTTTGAGGATAGGTAGTAATTAAAAAAAAATTATAAATAAATGTCATTTTGTGCTATACTTTCTCAACACATTATGCAGCTTAGCTATCCTGGAGTTTAGCTCACAGAGAGGAATGGAAACAGGAGATCCAAGATCCAGAGCCTGCTCTTCCCACAGAGCCTGCCTGCCCTACAAAGCCTGCTCTTCCCACAGAGCCTGCCTGCCCTACAAAGCCTGCTCCCCTACAGAGCCTGCTCTCCCCATAGAGCCTGCTCTCTCAACAGAACCTGCCTTCCCTGAACAACTTGTCCACAGAGCCTGCCCTCCATAGGTGGCTGAGGAAATATGTCCCTGATTTTGGAGCTCCAGCGTTGTAGTAATCTCCAGAAGGGCTAACACCAGTATCAGCCTGGGATACTATTTATAACTGTATAATTCACCTAAGCTTCTCCAGCAAATGCAGTGTTAAGAAGTCCCAAAGTGAGGTTTCTTCAACTAGAATGTCACTCTTAGAAATCTCTGTTATAGGCTAAATTCTATTGAAAATTCCCATTGAAGTCCTAAACCCTAGTACCTCAATGTTGCAGACAACACTTTATGGGGTTATTGAGTTTAATAGAGGTCTTACGTGAAGGCCTTAGCAGAGATGACATCTTTATAAGAGGAGGAAGAGACACCAAGAATGAAGTTTATAGAGGCAAGACTGTGAAGACAGTGAGAAGATGGCCATCTACAAGTCAAGTAAAGAGGCCTCAGAAGACACCAGGTCTCTGACATCTTGATCTCAGACTTCTAAACTCCAGAACTGAGAAAAAATTTAAGAAGTCTGTTGCTGAAACCAACCAGTGTGCTGTATTTGTCATGGTAGCACTGAAGAACAAATGGCCTCTCCCACTAGGAAATGATGGCAAGCCACCCTGGTCCCCGCTTTTGTAACAGGAGACAAGTGAGTGGCTTCTATTCACAGATCCTCACAAACATGGAATCTAGACACACACACACTTCACCTTATCTTCATGCAATAATTACTTTTATCAATTTTACTGGACTTAGAATCACCTGGTGACCTACTTCTGAATGTGTCTGTGGTAGTATTTCCAGGAGGGTTTAGTGGGAGAAGGAAGACACAACTTGAATGTGGGTAGTGCCATTCAGTGTTGTGAGGTCCTTGACTGAGGGAAAAAAAAATAAGGAGAAAGCCATTCTCCTTTCTCTGCTTTCTGATCAGCCCGGATGGAACCAGTTTACTCCATGTTGGACCCTATCTCCCAAACACTGACCTAAAACAAATATTTTCTCTCTTAAGCTGATGTTGATAGCAGTGAACAAAGTGGTTATTAAAGATAAAACATCTCCTCCTAAAGGCCCTTGGGTGAGCCAGTTTCAGGGCCTATACCAAGGAGAAGAGGCTTTCTAGAGAAGATGGTGCAATTCTACGACAGAATGAATCTCATGTAAGTCAAATTGCATTAAAATAATATCCAGACCAGTCTTGAAGAGGAAAATTAATTAAAAGGACAGATACTTGTGAAAGGGAAAAGAAGTATTCATGGGTGTCGAATCTAGAACATGCGTTGCAGTCTGCTTGATTCCCTCTACCACTTCTGCGGGCCAGATTTCTATGCTTTTCTCTGCTTATTGAATTTGATAAACCTGTTGTCTCCCAAAGTGTTCCTAGCAGTGGGTGAGGAAGGCTATCACATAATTCATCTTCATTTGGAAGGTATGGGAAATGGAAGCAGGTTTAACTTCAGTCCAACTGCTCCCATTTTATAAATTCTTGGAACAAAGGACTTATGATGGTGATCGACATGGGAATTGAAGTTTGCTCTTTTCAGTTTTGTCCCGGTGTCAAAGAGCATTCCTCAGTCAATACATACGTGCATGCATGCATACACATTTCCTAGAATTGTTAAAAATATTATAATATCTGTTGTATTAAATTTCCAAAAGTAGAATTCAGACGGCAAGTTTCTCTTATAAAGGGTATATTTAGGAACACTGCACTGATCATCAGGGGGATTTCCCTCCTTTCTTTCTATTATCTTTGCCAAATGCCTACAAAATGTTCACAGATTCTTTCATGCAATACATTATCTTTTTGCTAAGCATCTTCAAGGATATGCCTTTTCAAAAAAAAAAATCCATTGTACAATCCACAGTATTTCTATTTCAAAACAACTCTGGCATGTTTAATCCAAGTTGAGCGGTATATATATCAGGTTTGCAGCTCCATCCTTCAGAAGCTCAAAGGCTACGGGAAGACAAGACAGACGCCCTGAAGTCAATCCAGGCATAAACCAGCACATGATCGAGTCAAACACATTCAAGGGTCGAGAATTACCCTTCTGTCCAGAAGCAGTAAAGTGAAGTCCCAAGGAAAAGATCCGAGGTCCCCGCACCCACCTAGTGCAGAGCCAGTCACTCCACCCGCAAGGCCTCTTTAAGAAGCCGAGCGCAGGGCGGGGGCACAGCGCTCACGTGATCCGGAGCAGCTTGCTAGTTTGCGGAAGCCGCTCTACAGTCCAGTTGTCGGGATGGTGCAGCTGTACAACCTGCACCCGTTCGGGTCGCAGCAGGTGGTCCCCTGCCAGCGGGAGCCAGAGCAGTTCTGCTGCGGCGGGCGGGACGCGTTGTTTGTGGCTTCGGGCTGCAAGGTGGAGGCTTTCGCCGTCCAGGGAACAGGTCTGTGCCAGCCACGTTGTGCCTTCTCCACGTTAGGCAGAGTGCTGCGCATGGCCTACAGTGAAGCCGGTGAGGAGAGGCTTTGGGGCGGGTTTCTGGGTGGGGAAGGGGCGGGTGCTTCTACATACATGCTGCTGACAATCTGTCGGTTCCGGCAATTAAGCGCTGAAGGCGCTTTGTGCAGTTGTCATAGCAACCACAGATCTTGTGGAGCGTCTTGTTGGAGTGCTTGACTAGTTTGCCGGAAGCTTTCGGTCTGATCTTCCGCACCGACGTTGTTCAAGTAGTAATCCAGCACCTCGGAGGTGGAGGCTGGAGGATCAGAAATTTAAGGTCAACCTCTGTTATTTAGTGAGTTCCGGAGTAGCCTAGGCTACAGGTAATCTTGTCTCTAAGCAAAGCAAAACAAACACCCGACACAGGCATGGGCCTTCAGTGGGAAGGGAACACTGACTTACCCCTCCATGTCTTGAATTAAAGGCTTGTGGCTGGGTTCCACTTATGCCAGACCCATAAAACAAACAAACAAACAAACAAACAAACAAAAATGTAAGAAGAAATCTCAAACCTCGCACAAAAGAAAGAGGGAGAGAGAATGATAGCCTGAAGTTCACAGACCTCAAAAGGTATTCCAAATCATAGCCAGCCCTATAAGTCACTATTACTTCTGTGTGGTTTAAAATTCTTACATTCTGGTCTGATTTTTAAAAATTCTTAACTACATTGTGTCTGTGCGTGTGTGTGTGTGTAAGACAAAGACACAGGCTGTATAAAATGTTCCTAAGGGACATTTATTCCAAAATTTGAGGCAGCAGCAGGCATCATAGAAGGCGGTTTTCTTGCTGTCATTGGTGTTGATTCCTGGGATCCTTGCATGGCTACTACTTGTGTCTAAGAATCACTTAGAAAGCATTAAAAAAAAAAAGCCCCCATTCCTGGGCCACACGTTCGGAAACACTGTTAAGTTTCCTTGGAGTGAGGCTGACTTTGCAGTGTATTAAATGCTTGTCTGGGTTGGATACTAATGACTTGAGCTACAAGGATTGCAGGAGGCAAACACTAAACTGTGATAACCTCGTTAATGAAACCTTGAAGAACAAACATGCTTTTATTTATTTATTTATTTATTTATTTTTGGTTTTTCGAGACAGGGTTTCTCTGTGTAGCTTTGCGCCTTTCCTGGAACTCACTCTGTAGCCCAGGCTGGCCTCGAACTCACGGAGATCCGCCTGGCTCTGCCTCCCGAGTGCTGGGATTAAAGGCATGCGCCACCACTGCCCGGCTCAAACATGCTTTTATAATCAAACTGGCTGCCTTAAAAAACTTGAGGAGTCAAGCATCATGAACCATATAGCTCAAAGGTAGCTTTCAGTCCACAGTTGAACTTTAACCTCTGATTGTAACTTCTTTTAATTCATGCGTGACCAAACATTAATACACTGACTCCTGGTTTTGCCTATGTCCAGAAAACCTGTCTTTGACTTTCCCTTTGGCCTCTTTTTCATATTCTCAGTATGTGGACCTGGGGATTTGTGTTCTCAGTACCCAGTATCCTCCTCTGTAGCAAATCTCCCCTTGTAAAAAAAAACAGGATAATTCGTGTATTTATATTTACTATAAATGTTTTCTAGGTCTTCTACCAAGCAGAAAGCATTTTCTTTTACTTACTGTCAGATCTAACGGAAACACTAATTCTCAAACTCCAAAAGGCAGTCCATATATCCAGAAATTAGCTCATCCAGTACTTTGGGGGAGGAAGGGGAGGTTTCTGGCAGTTAGATAAAAGCCAGCATTCCTCAGGAACTTGTGAAGCTGGTTCCAAGTGAGTCATTTTCCTTACCTCCAGCAAAAGGGATCTGTGGTTCTCCAGTTAACCTGTGGTACCTATCAGCATACCAAGGTCCAGGCTAGCCTCCTTACCTGTTACATATTTCAAAGTTCATGCTAGTATTTTAGGTCCTTACCTTCTTCTCTACCCTAAACTCCTTCCAGCTTGTGGGCTTCCCTTGCCGCAGCTACTTAATCCACTTATAACCTGGCTGTTCTCTGCTCTTGCTGGTCTCTGTTTTCTACCCACTGCTGTTTTCTCTCTTGCAGATAGCCCTGGCCATGTCCAGTCAGCTGTGCATGTTGAGTGTGCTTCTTTCTCTTTCTGCTCTGGACTCTGCCAGATCTTCTGGCTGTTCTTTCTCTCTTACTCAATAAAACCTTCCTCTTAACCATACTATTACTGAGTGGTCATGTCATGTTGGCAGTTTTCCTTCAGCGCCTGCCTGCCTTGCCAGTGTACATAAGGTGTTAAAACCCTCACATACACTTACTAACCAGTCAAATGCTGTTCTCCTTTTGTAAAATGTGGACAGTATATAAGTCAGCCTTGGGCTCCCTGTGTCCAAATTTCTGACATAAACAACTTGAAAGAATATAGATTTATGTTGTTTATAGTTTGAGAGGACTCAGTTCACCATGTTATGGAGGGCTTATGTCATGGTGACCAGAAGGTAAAGTAAGCAGTAACAGGAAGGGACTAGGGCAAGATAGAGTTCTCAGATGTCCCCTCTCCAACAGTGATATTCCTCCCAGATGTCTCCTTCTTCTAGCCAGACTCCCTTCTATAGTTCTACCCCCAGCACACTAAAGTTTCCAGAATTTAAATTTACCAGTGGACTGATGCATTGATTAGGTCAGAGCTCATGATCTAGTCATTTTTGGAAATGTTCTCACAAGAAACAATCAGAGGTGTGCTCTAAGGTCTTTCTTAGTTTAATCAAGTTGAAATGTTGAACTATTATAAGAACATTAGGGAGAAAGTAGGTAACAATATACAATGTAAGTTTTGAGCTTTTAACGTCATCAGGGATAATGGAAATTGAATTTAGGCTGCATATGTGATGTGAAAAGGAGGGATAACCAACAGACAGAGAGAGACCCAGTGGCCAGTGCAGTGTTGAAGGCCCTGTTGCTGGACATGTGTTTGTGAGGGTGGCGGGGCAGGAAAGTGAAGACCACACAGCTCTCCTTGTATGTACTAAACCAGCACAAGTCATTCTTTAGCACTTTAGCACAAGTATATTGAACCATTGACCGTTGTCCACCCATCCCATCTGCCCCCACCTCCACGCCTATATTTAATGATGCATCAGGCACATACTTTCTTTTTAAAGTTAGGTGCTCTCTTAAAAGGTTATACGGAACTCTATAGAATTTTATTTCCTTTCCAACAGTTTGCAGAATGAGCATAAGCCTTTGGACTAGTTAGATCCATCATTTGTTGACTGTTGCCTTAGGCAAGTTGCTGTTAATAACACTCTGAGCCTCAGAGTGCTGAACTATAAAATTGGAAGGAAGATATTTTTCTGAAGGGCTCTTATAAGGATTTACAAAGAACTTTAAAAGTGGGCTCATGAGGCTTGCTAAGTAGGCATGCTTAGCAAGTGCTATTACAGCATTTACAGAACAAGTCATCAATCTGAAATCATGCAATACAATGTGGATATTACCTTTAACTTGCAGACACATCATTTCATGTGTGGACATTATATATATATATATATATATATATATATATATATATATGAATTAAAAGCTTTTATTGTAACTAAAGAGATATTCTTATTTTAAAATGTCAACTTAAATATGATACCAAAAGAATATGGCAACAAAAGAATAGTAGATGAATCGGACATCACCAAAATTAAAGATTTTTGTGTATATATTCTACCAATAGATGGAAGGGGCTATTCAAAGGATTTGAAAAAATATTTATAAATCATATATTTGATAAAGGAATGGTGTCTAAAATATATAATAAATTGATTTGGTGATAGAAAAACACATTAATTAATTTTATTTTAATGAATAAGTGGAACTGGAACTGGGGTGTACAACCAAGTGCACATGTGAGGTACTGGGTTTGATCTTCGGCAGTACATACATAGCAAAGGACTTGGATAGATATTTCTCTGAAGAAGACATGCAAATGTCCAAAAGCACACGAAAAGAGGCTCCACATCACTAATCCTCAGGGAAATGCAAATTAAACTCACAGTGATATACTCAAAACCCATAGTACAGTTCTTATTTTAAGATTATCATAAAGTAGCTGGACGTGATGGAATAATTATAAGCACTCAAGAGGCCAAGGCAGGAGGATCTTGGCAAGTTTGAGGACATCCTGGGCTATGTCATGAGTTCAAGGTGAGACAAGGATATATAGCATGCATGACCTCTGAGATGGTAGGAAACAGGCATGTATAAATAGTTTTGCTGGCAGTCTGAATTTCTGTTATCTAATTATGGTGGTAACTTTCCAGTTTCTAATAAAGTTTAAAATACTCTTGATCTATAGCCCAACATAAATTTCCAACATAAAACAAATTATATAGGTATAGGTTTATTTGTTACAGAATAAAGTATAGTAGGTTAACTCCCTACATTAATAGGAGAATTATTAAATAGCTATGGCACATGTGTATATAGGATATTTTATAGATATTAACATATCTGTATGCTCTGTTGGGATGGTGGATGGTGGATAGCCATGTATCAGCTTGGAGGAAAAGATTTATTCATTGTTCAAATAATTGCGAGTGGCTTCTATTGCATGTTTATGCTGTGTAGTTACTTGGATTTTCTTCCCCCCAAGAAAGTTGCTAACCTGTATACTTGAGGTTTTTAATTCATAAAACAGGTATTATTACAACAAAATGTGATTATTAAGTTAGACATGAATTTAAAAGTTACAGATTGTTAAATAGAGTTAGTGTGATATAAAAAGAAGACAAAAAGCCTTTCTGTGACGCAGGTTTATATGAGAGAAAGTGTTTGGAAGGTCAACACCAGACTGTGTGAACATTAGTCCTTAAGGATGAGACTGAAGGAGGAGGTCATTATGCTTTCCTTTTGTGCTTAACCGTTTTGGTTTCTACAACAAATGTTACTTTTATAGTTAAAACAATCCAATATAATCACTAGTTAAAAGAATATTAACTTGAATTTATATTTTAATTGGTATCTCTAGTTTTATCTTACTTTTCAGAGTTGTGACTTATGTAGCAAGAGAAGGAAATGTCAAATATAAATTCTGTTAAACTCAGACTCCCTTAGTTCTTAACTGAATTTTGTAAGTTACGCTAATGTTGCTGCCGCTTAGTTAGTAGACCTTTCAACTGTGATAAGAGTTAACAGAGGAAAATGAAAAGTTTTTTTGTTATATGAATAGTAAAGGAGTTGTTGTAAGACACTGAAATGGGAAGAGACTGTATTTCAGAACTTCTGTGACTGATGTGACTTAACACACACCTCTGTCACATAGATGGCAGCTTTGTTCCTTTGAGTCAGTTATGCATTTGAGTCATTTTCAGGCAGCACAGTAAGTGGTTGAATTTCTAATTCCAAATTCTAAATGCAATCTTGCTTCCTTTTCTAGGAGACTATCTGGTAGCAATTGAAGAGAAAAACAAAACTATATTCTTGCGTGCTTACATGAACTGGAGAAGTAAGAGGACTGAAAATTCCCGTGTGTGCATTCGAATGGTTGGGCACAATGTGGAGGCACCCTTCTGTGAAAGCTTTAAAGACCAGATGTCTATAATTGAAATGCCATTGTCTGAGACTCCTTTATGCATTTCATGTTGTCCTGTGAAAGGAGATCTACTTGTTGGCTGCACAAATCAGTTAGTCCTATTTACTTTGAAGTACTGGATCATTAATGAAGAATTCTCAGTGTTGGACTTTGAACGTTCATTAATTATACACATAGATAATATCACTCCTGTTGAAATTTCTTTTTGTGTTGGGTATGTCGCTGTCATGTCTGATTTAGAAGTCTTAATCCTAAAACTGGAGTCAGATCCTTCAAAGGGAGAGGGAGTTAAACACCACCCACAAAAAACCAACAACCAGTTGAAACAGATGGAAGGTAAATGATGAATTTGACTTTCTAAAGAACCCTAGTATCTATGGTTTGCCACTATTCTTATAGGTTTAGATGTTCCTATCACATTGGTTTGGGTTTATAACTATCCATAGCCTATTCTGTTTCTACATATATTTGTCAGTATGTGAGTAATGGAGCAACTGCTATTAGATGAGGGGTTTCTAAAGAGAAAACAGTTGGTGTTCTTTTGTTGAGATAGGGTTTCAATATGTCCCTGGCTGACCTGGAACTCACTTGGCTGAGGCTTGCCTCAAACTTGTCGTCTTCCTGTCACAGGCTCCTGAGTGTAGGCATTATAGTTGTGAGTCCCTATGCCTGGCCTACATGACTTTCTAATTTTTATTGTCATTAAATTTGATGTTTAATGACATTGGATAACATTGTCCTGGTTGCCTTTTTTTGTTCCCCAACTTGCTGCAGGCTAGAGTTTTTAAAGAGTGAACTTTAATGGAAATAATGTCTCCATAAGGCTGACCTGTAGGCAGTCCTGTGGGGGGGGGGCATTTTCTTAATTATTGATGTGAGAGGGCCCAGCCCATTGTGGGTGGTGCCACCCCTGAGCAGGCGGTCCTGGGGTGTATAAGAAAGCAGGCTGAGCAAGCTATGGGGAACAAGCCAGTAAACAGCATTCCTCCATGGTCTCTGAATCAGCTGCTACCCAGAGTTCCTGCCCTGACTCCTGCAGTGATGGAGTGAGATCTGAGAGTTGTAAACTGAAATAAAACCCTTTTCTGACCAAGTTGCTTTTGGTTATGATGTTTTATCACAACAGAAACGTAAGTTACAAGCCATGCCTAATGTTCATTCAGGCAGATGGTAGTACTTATAGTTGCTAAACTCTAAAATGTTATGTTTTAAGATGTCAGTAATGACACTTCACGGCTTGAATCAGAGGATTTTGTTATCTGCCTAAAACCCATGGAGCTTCTTGGTGAGAAGTGTGAACAGTCGGGAATATCTGTTAAACTGGAGTCCACAGGATTAGCCGATGAAAAAGTAAAATATTTAAGTGTTCAGCACCTGCTATATAGGTATGAGAGCACCTTTTATTCACCAGGATTTAATATTTATGTACCTGCTTAAAGTGTATGGAAATTAGATATGTCCTCTTTCTCTTCTTAAACCCACAGACGTTTTGCTCCTGATATTTCATTCTATGTCTTGTCTGATAACATCAAGTTACATTCCCTTCAGCTGCTACCTATTCACCAAACAGGTAAGTATGACTGAGCTGCCTTGCAGAGAGGTGACAAGGCCCTGGACTGGAGGGAAGACCTGTATGTAGACAGACATTAGATTTGGTTCTCCTACTCAGTCTTCTGAGGAAAGGAAAGTCATATTGGCTAGGAGAAGTGAAGCCACTAGGAGAATGTGACCAGAAAAAACTCAAATCTTTTGTTGTTATTGTTTTTGAAGTAGTCTGTAGGCCCAGTAAAAGAAATTTGTGAGCACTGTTGGAGCTGAGTAAGTGACAAAGTTTTTTAGGATGGACTTGTAAGCGAGGTGGGAAAACTTGGTCTGAGTGGAAATTCATTTGAGTACTACTTTTCAACAGTGCTGCACATTACATTCACCTGGATACTTAAAAATACTGTTAAGGGAGATTTAGCTCAGTTGGTCAGGTACTTTTCTAACATGAATAAAGTCTGAGTTTGATTCCTAGCACTGAATAAACAGGATGTGGTGATGTGCACATGTAATCTCATCACTTGGGAGATAGAGGCAGGTAGGGTCAGAAGTTCAAGGTCATCGCCTAACTAATGAGTTCTAGGCCAGTATGGGCTACATGAGACCCTCTATTAAAAAAATGCTAGTGATTCTGATTCTGACTTATTGGACTGTTTTGGACTCTGGCACTCTCATCTGGCACCAGAAATCTAATGAGCACCAAGATGGAGACCGGTAGGCTCTGCACTCACTCGTGGCCTGTTCAGCATCTTCAGATGGTTTCTGGGAAGATATAAATGTTGCTGTAATCCAATGTCTTTATAACGTTATTTTTTTTTTTTAAGTAAACATTCAGTAGCTACTGTTGTTGATCATTGTGCTGAGTATAGAACAAAAGTAGGCAACATGCTTGCACCTATGAACTTAATTATCTGATGGTAAAAACAGATACTCATTAAATACTGACAAAATTGTGATGTGGACAGCATGGCAACCATTGCTGCTTGACAAACTTCCAGCATTTCGACATTGCAGACCATAATTCTCCAGCACCTTTTTACTTTCATTTTTAATGATTCTCACTATGTGTTATGAGAGTTCCCTTTTTTTTTTGGGAAATTTTGCATGGACTTTGAAGGATGAAAATGCATAAAATGGCAGGCCCTTTAAACAAAATAATTCTTTGGGAAAAATCCCTGTCATCGAGGAACCAGGAATTCCATTATGCCCTCCTAATTACACCAAGAACATTTACTAGATACACCTGATCCCAAGCATGAAACACCTACAATCCAAATTCAGAGCCTGAGGTCATTAAGGGCAAGAGTTCAGTTTATAAGGTATAATGGGAAAAGAGTAAGATATCAGGACCTTCCTTTTTTGGAGCTATGGGGGTAACAGGCCCATGTAGTAAGACTAAGACACAAAGGGACACAATTAGGGAATACCTCAGTGGTTATCTCCTTGAGGAATGAGAATTGCTCTTAAATTGTACTGGAGTGTCTGGTCCCCAGAGGAAGTCCTTTTCCCAAGGTCAGGCATTTGGATAAGGGTCTCCATTCCCTCTAGGCCTTGAGGCAAGTTCCTGCTTGCTAATAGCAGTCATTCTCCTTATCTCTGGCAGGAGGAACTTGTAGCCTTTCCTTGATGTAAGAAGCTTCCTGGTAGAGTTACTGAACATATGAGAACAATAGACATTTAGATACTCACTGAATTTTCTGTCACTGAATCATTGAGTCTGCTTTCCATCTTGCTTGTGACTAAACTATTAAGTACAAAAAGTGTATGTATTCCTTTTCTAATAGACGCTTCTGGCAGCCATCCCGATTTACCCTCAGATCATGTCTCCCTCCTCCCTTTCTCTGCTAACTCTACTCATCCTCTTTGGGACCTGAACCTCCCAACCCTCTGAAGCAGGTCATAGGCAAAATTAGACACTGAAATAGTGCTCTATAGGAAAAAAACCCTGGTAGCAAAAGACCCTGACTTTCTCTGGGGTCTAGGAAGGCTGCTTCCTGAGAATGGATGACTCTGGGATTTAGATGGGTTCAGCAAAGGGAGGAGAAGAGAGTGTTCTAAGTAGAGGAAGCCCTAAAGCTGAGCAGAGAATCTGTATTTGAGGAACCGAAAGAACTGAGTGGAATAAAGGAAAGGGGGATGTGATACAAGACTGGAGACCAGACAGGGCCAATTAGCCAGTCAGAGGGGCAGCTCTTTTCATTCAATGAACTTCCCATAACAGTTGAAATAAAAAGTCTCAATCGTTTCATGGCCAATGTGACCTAACTCTGGGTTCATTTTGTCTCAGCTTGACTTGCTTACTTTTTTCCATCCACAGTAGCCTTTCTGCCTCCCTCAGATATGCCAAGTAGTCTTTTCTGTAAAAGCTATTACTTTTTCTACGTAGACCTAGAATGTGCTTTCTTCAGATCCCTCGTGAGTGGTTTATTCATATCGTTTATTGCACAGCTCAAATCTTACCTTATCACAGGGGTCTTCCCTGGTTCTCTCAGTTTGACATACTTTTATTTTTAATTATGTGGGTATGTGTGTATCTGAATGTGGATTTATGCATGTGAATGTGGTTCTGACAGAGGCCAACGAAGATGTTACAGGTGGTTATAAGCCATCCAACTTCGTTGCTGGGAGCTGAACTCAGGCCCTCTGCTAGAGCATCAGTTAACTGCTGAGCTGTCACACAGGCCCCTGGCTCTTTCCATTCAATAATCTCTCTTCACTTTAGAATTTACTTGTTTGTTCCCTGTCCCAATTCCCATCACCAGAATGCAAAGGCTCTGTGAAAGAAGTCACCTTGTTTTGTGTATTGCTATCTCCCTAGAACCTTGAACAGCAATACTGCAGCAGGCCATAGGGAATATTTATTGAATAGACAAATGACTATAGATGTGTGGTCTATATTTGAGCTGTGTCAAAGGTTGAGTGGTTGTTTTAGAAGCTGAAGAATTTGGTTAGGTATTTTATAAGAGGAACCAACATATGTAAGCTGTAACATTGTCATGTGCTTAGAGATCAGGTCTGTTTAGCTAGAGCTCAGATGTGTACCAGAAAGAAGAAATGGAAATGATTTTGGGCTAGTTGTGGAAAGTGCAGAATTGGACTTTCAGTATCAATGAGTATCATAGAAGGAGGAAGAAAACTTTAAAAAAAAAACCTCTGGTTATGAAAATTTGAAACTTATTTAGATAGTGAGAAAATAGTAAAACAACCCCCCATATCCCCATCAACAGCTTACACATGACAATATCCTGATCCATTCCTAGTTATTTTGATGACTGTTTTAACATCTATACCTTTTCTCTGTCAATATTTCTCTAAACAGAATCAGGATGTTTTATTTTAAATGAATTCAAAGTACTTCTCATGTAAAAATTCCAAGATGTCATCAGATATATTTTCAGGGTTCCCATTTTCTTGATCCTCTAAAGATTTTTTTCCCCCTACAATTCATTTGTTTGAATGAGGTACATAAACAAGTTAGATTTATACATCTTGGTTGATTTCTGTGTCTTATATGGGATCAGCCTTCTCTTTTTCTTTTTGCAATTTCTGTAGCAAGAAATTGGACATTTACTGTAAAGCTTCCTATAATCTGAGTTTTGCTGATTGAGTCCTCACAATTGACTGAGTCATTCATCAGGTTTCTGTTGTACCCACTGTATTCTTGTGTGAGTTAGTCATTATGTCTCAGTCTGTACTTTTTAGTACATTATTAGCTATAAGTTGCCCTCAAACATTTCAAATGTAGCTAATAGAAACTGATATATACTGTAAATATAAACCACAGACTAGGTTTTGAATGTTTAATACTAAAATATAAAACACTTGTTTTTTGTTTATTGCTTGTTGAAATAGCAATGTTTTAGACATGATAGATTACTGGACAATATTACTAAAAACTGTTTCCTGTTCTACTTTTTGGAAATACTAGAAAATTTAAGTTCCAGATATGGAATAATTATGTTTTTATTGGCTGTGTTGATGTAGACTCAGGCTTGATCAGGATATTATTATTTGTTGTGCAAGTAGTTCTGTTGTCTTTTAGAAAGGCTGTGGTTCCTGGTGGACAATGCAATATTAATAGCCATCGATGAGTGTTGTGACTTACATTGTTGTAAGATGGTGTTTTCCTAATTATCTCCTCCCTTTTACATTTCTTACTATCTATTTCCCCTTATCATCTCTGTTGTCTCTGATACAGCCTAGTCTGATACAGTTTAGTCTGTCTAGTCTGCATAGGAAAATCATGATATTGATTCTCTCCTTTTATTTTCTGGCTTCATGGCATGTCTCTCTTGCATTTTTCCAATGCAGGTTTTCCTCCTGATGGAAAAGATTTGTCTCAAGAAAAAGAGCTGCTGGGTCTCTTCTGTTTCTTCTCATTACCTCACGTGGGCTATCTGTACATGGTTGTGAAATCTGTTGAGTTAATGTCAGTCTATTGGTATCCTGAGAAGTCTCAGCAAGCAGTGCTCACACCACAGTTTTTGCATGTCATCACAAGGTATGGGTCCATTGTTGCTTCTTGTTCTCTGGCTCACTTGTTTTCAGTACATTTTCAAGCTGCTGCTGAAATCTTTAAGAATTTTAAGCCAGTTATAGTGGTCTTGTTAATGTTAAAGGTTTAGGCTCTGGCTTTGCCATCGTGGTGCTCCCTTAGGTTGGATGGGTGGCCTTGTAAAATCTAAAGTTCTCAATGAAGCCTTTCAGAGAATTATGAAGAGTGGGGGACAGTTGAGTATCTCTTTAGATTCCCTTTCTATGCCTCATCTCATGGCCACTATCTCCTCTCATTGTGAACTGAGTCATTTCATAATGGTTTAGAACTCAGAACAGCCAGAAATGATCTGATTCTGTTCCTCAATTAATAAATCTGGAGAAGCATTCATAGGGAGGTGGAGATTTATCATCATGTGACTAGTGGGTAGCAGTTATTTTCAGGGTAGTCCTGGCCTTACATACTAGAATATAAATTGATATCTCTCTCTCTCTCTCTCTCTCTCTCTCTCTCTCTCTCTCTCTCTCTCTCTCTCTCTCTCTCTCATCTTTTTTTCTTTCTTTTTTTTTTAAATAGCATAATTCTTTATAGATTCTTTGGGAATTTCACATCATGCACCCCAATCCTGCTTACCTCCCCATCCCTCCATATCTGTTCCTTACCACTGCAGCATCCCTCCCCCAAAAGGAATTCCTCCCAAAATTAATTTAAAAAAAACACAAAAAACAAAAAACGCACCTTGCTCTTCCATTTTTTTCCCTTCTCTCCAACACCTCTTCATTTGACCTAGTGACATTGGGAGCTGCAGTGTGTCACACATTATACCTTTTGTCCAGTCAGCCACACCCGTAAATGTTCCTTGCAAAGAGTCATTGATCTGGTTCAAGGCCTCTGGCACACACGTCATCTCTGGACCCTCACGGAACTCCTCCCAGATATCCTGCTATTGACCCAAGTCATGATGGAGTCCTGGGTCTGTCATTCTGCAGGACCAATCCCTTCATGTGCTCTAGCAGGTCATAGATGGGGTAGAGGTTAGGGTGGGCCAACCCAAGGCCCAGGGTGTGGGTCTGATTGGTAGCTGAGCTGATCAGCCTCGGCCTCTGGGCCTCTTCCCCTCAGGCAAGGTGTGGAGCCAGCTCTTCTAGGCCCATGCCGAATGGGCCAGATCTCCCATGCCCATGATGAGGGGTAGGGCCATCTCTCCTGAGTGCAGAGAGAGGGAGGGGCAGCTCTCCTGCTTCAGTATCCAGTGGGGAGCAGGCCAGCTCTCCCAGGGCCAGCAAAGGATGGGGCTGGCCCTGCATAGCTCCTGATTTCAATACCCAGATCATTTTGGCCCTGACAGCATCATGGCCCTCGGATGCCAGTAACTTGGATGACTGGTCAGACCCCAGGCATCTTAATCAGCCCTCAGTGGTAACAGGAGCCGTGGACATCAACTCAGACCCTGACTGATGTAGGACCATGGGCCCTACTCTGTAGGGTGCGGGCCTGGTTCCAGCAGTTAGGGCAGTTAGAATGTCCTGTGGGTGGAATCTGGCAGTTGGAGGTCTTTGGGGGAGGGCCTAGCCACTCATGTGGCTCAGAGGCTTAAAACTGATAGAAGGAAGATGATAAAGGCTGTAATCCAGGTTTTCAGAAATGTCCAATAGTTAACTGCCCACAACCTTGATTTTTGTTTTAATTTGGTGAATATATCAGAATTTCCAGAGGGTGTTAAGAGTATATTTTTAAACAGTACAGAAACCACCTTGGGATTCTGATGTACATTTTTAAACAGACTTCTCCATGGTATAAGGAAAAATGCCATCAGTGGGATTGTCAGAACACAGTCTAAGAATGGAGCCATGTGAGTAGAATTCTGAATGCTTGTGAGAAAACTCCAAGAACACAAGACAAGAGTCTTGTGACCTCAGTTCCTTCTAAATATGGGTTTGTTCTTGGAATGTGCTTTCACAGGTATAGTAAATAGGAATGTGTTTACTTCAGATTACCCATTATCTTGCTATTCTTATTCAAAATGTTTATAGCCTGAACTAATATGACCTTGTTTAACCCTCAGAATATAGATTGTCTGATGATGTAAATAAAGTTGGCGATTGCATGAGACTTTAGTCCACTTCATTTTTTGGCTCTATTCTCCCAGGTTCTCTAGAGTGGTGACAGGAGTGTTTCAAATTTGTGTGTAGTGAATAGTCTTTGAATATGAAGAAGCTAAAAATAAACATGTGGGAATCATGCTATAGAGCTAGTGTCAGGTTTTGAAAGTCAAGCTGAGGAAGGCTTTTTCTTCTTGAACACTGATAGCAGCCATTATGCACAAAGAATTCATCATCTATAAATAGGCTGTGGGAGTGGTTCATAGGGTATTAAGGGATTGTATATAGGTGAGTGGCAGGGAGAGAATTAAGGATGGCTAGGAGCAGCTCTGTCAAGAGTTCCTTTGTATCTGATAAGCTAATTGAGAGAGAGAGAGAGAGTTTTTAAAAAACCCACTAGGGCTTTGAGCCTGATTTTATTTGTTTATTAATTTGTTAATGTGGCATTTTGCTATGTAGTCCTGATTGGCTTGGTACTCACTAGGTAGACCAGACTACTTGAAAGTTCTAACAGTCTTCTTGCTTCAGGCTTTTGAGTGTTAGAATTACCAGTTTGTGCCACTGTGCCTGGCTTAAGCCTGATTTTATGAAATAGTGCTGCCTACTGTAATGTAGAGCACAAGGGCAGTCTGGTTTAGACCATTGAGTCTGAGGTGCTTATAGACTATCAAGAGAGCATCCTAAGTGGGACTTTAGATAAGAATAGAGAAGAAAGTTCAGGTGTGTATGGCCAGGAAGCAAAAGCTGATTCTCAAAGTAGTCAAGAGTTTATAGAAGAGAAAAGTCACTGGGGATCCTCTGCTCTAATGAAGATTATGTTTTAAAAGCAAAAAAAGGAAGACAAAGATTTATTTTAAATTTTATTTTGAGTGTTTTGCTGGCATGTATGTATGTGTACCGTATGAATGTATGTACAACATGTGTGTGCCAGCTGCTTACAGAAACCAGAAGAAGATGTCAGATCCCCTGGAACTGAAATTAGGGATGGTTTTGAGCCACTGTGTAGGTGCTGGGAACCAAACCCCAGTCCTCCACAAGAACAGCAAGTGCTTTTAACCACTGAGATATCTCTACAGTCCCAAGAAAAAGCTCTTTAAGGATATACTGTAGTATCTCAGAAACCAAGGAATTGAAGAAAGAGAGAAGGGAGGAATAGAAATACCCATCTCTGTCCCCAAGTGCAAAAAGACTTTTCATTTTTTCTCCACCTGATTATGTAAATGGACAGTACAATAGAAATTAGTTTACCTACTAAATTTGTACCCTATGTTACTTCTCATGTCATTGTGACAGAATGCTCGACAGAAATATCTTGAAGAATTGATTAGGCTCTTGGTTTTATAGATGTCAGTGAATTTGGTGAGGAGTATGTAGCAGAGAAGAGCCTTTTGCATCATAGCTGATGGGAATCAGAAAGAGAACTGCTGGTGTTCAGCTGGCTTTCTCACTTCCCCCTTTTATTTTCTCTGGGCCACTATTCCAAAGGATGGACAGTGATGCTCATGTGAGCTTTGAGGTTTCAAAAGATACAGGTGATTCCCAGTACTAACTCTATGCCTTATGGTTGTGAATTAAGAGCTCCCAGGTGTTCCTTCTCTTTGTCATCATGGACTCCAGTGCTCTGAAATCATAAGCCAAAATAAATGCATTAATTAATTAATTAATTAATTAAAATTTTAGTTTTTCAAGACAGGGTCTCTTTGTGCAGCCATGGCTGTACTGGAACTTGCTTTATAGATCAGGCTGGCCTGGAACTCACAGAGATTCGCCTGCCTCTGACCCCCAAGTACTGGGATTAAAGGTGTGTGCCCAACTAAACTCTTTTATCAATTGCCTTGGTCATGGTGTTTTCTCACAGAAATAGAAAATAACTAAGGTAGACATTTTGAATATTTATCTTTTATTCCTTTTGTACTTCTGCTCAGTAACCTAATAGTAGCAAATAAACAGGATTATGGTAGGTGGAAACAAGTCAGAGACCCTTGCCTTTTGTCTCCAGAACCTAACAATCATTGACCTTTGTGTCAGAGTTGTCCACTGCCATTCTAGACCCATGCAGATGTTGGTTTGTGCCTCATTCCGTCAGGCTCTCTTCACATCACAAGGTTGCTTTCTCTGGTGTACATTAGTAAATGCTAGTGCTGGTATCCTAGTTTATGTGGTAGCATCAGAGATTATTTCCTGTAACTGTGAGAATAACACTTAACAGTGGTGTGAGATGAAAATGGTAGCATTGAGAACTGGGCAGAGGCCTGGCTGCATGCCTTGCCATATGAGGTACAGAGCATGGCTGAAAAGGTGCCACCACTTCCAGTTTAATGCTGGCTACTGTTTGGTTTGGTTTAGGTATTTTTTTTTTTTTTTTTTTTTTTTAGACAGGGTTTTTCTTATCATGTAGCTCTGGCTATCCCAGAACTCACCATGTAGACCAGGCTGGCCTCAAACTCACAGAGATCTGTCTCTGTCTCCTGAGTGCCAAAAGGTATGCATCATCCACCACACCTAGCCTTTTTTCCTTATTTTTAAGAGCTCATGTTTACTTCTCCAAGTTTCTAGTTTGTTTCCAATGTCATTCTTGTAAATCCTTTATAAGGTGAATTTGGTAGTAATTTCTCAGTAAATAGCTTTTTAATCAATATTGCTATTGACTTAGATAACAGCAGATAACAGCCAGGTGTCTGTGTGCTCTCAATCTGTCCTTTACCCTGCCCAATGACCCTTGGGTTGTAGGAGATAGAAGAGTCAGGAGCCTTGTGTCTAGTTGGTTTTACTCTCTAGAAAGGTGCCAGCCAATATGAACTTTTCCAGTTTTCAAGCAAGATGGTAGACAAGGCATTCTGAAGAGTCTTGTCTCATTTTCATTTTACCATTCATATGTTTGTGTAGTCTGAGTTGGTCATACTTCATAATCAAGGCTGAATTTTATTCTGAGATGGTATGATAGGTAATAGGTATTTGAATCCCCTATAGTGGGTTTCTCTACTGATGCAATAAGCCAGATCAAGCCGAATTAAAAGTCCACATTTAATGAGCTAAGCACTCTCAAGCCCTCTAGAAGTGAGGCAGTGGAGGGGAAGGAGAAATCATGAGGCACGTCTAGGGGAAGGAAGATTAAATAACCTGTAGGTATGCTCTTGAGCAGTTCCAGGGGAGGAGAGGGGCAGGGTTTGGAGAGGGAGGAGGGAGGTTGAGGCAGAGCTTCCAACTGAACAGTAGGCAGCATCAGGAAGCAGATTCTAATTCTGGGTTCTAGTAGTCAACCATTCATACTGTGAGCTACTGTTAGGGGCATTTTGCTATTGGTTAAGTGAGGATGTTGGTTCCAGCCTGGATAGCCTGACTCTTAAATGTGGGTATACATCACAGTCAGTGCTTGAGATTTCGATTCCATGGGAATGAGGTAGTCTACAAACATGCTTCAGGGATTCCACAACACTATCCTTTCTAAGAACCAGACTAACTATCGTGTAACAGATACTAGCATTGTTTTCTGCCCTCTGCTATTGCTGTTTGCTGGTGAAGCCCTTTCCGCCATGGTGGGTACATTGGTTCTTGACCCCCTCTTTGCTTAGTGGAATCTCTCTTCTTCCTTAGCCAAAGCCTGCAGTGTTTCACGGTGCGGTGCAGTGCAGCAGTGGCTCATGAAGAGGACCTGTGCATGGATACTACGTTGAAGGTTAGAGCTGGCTTCTGATGACAGTAAGACACTGAGCTCAAGAGAGGGCATGAATGCTTGCAAACTTGTTCTTAGACCTAAGCTTGGAAAAGACTATAGGCCCAAAAAGGCCTTATTCATTGTGCCTGCTAATTTTATGTCAACTTGACACAGACTAGAGTCATCTGAGAGGAAGGAAACACAATTGAGAATGTCTCCATAAAATCAGGGTATAGGCAAGCCTGTAGAGTATTTTCTTAGTTAGTGATTGGTATAGGAAGACCCAGCCCATCATGGTGGTGGAGGGTATCCCTGTGCTGGTGGTCCTGGGTTCTCTAAGAAAGCAGGCTACTAATGAAGCCGTAGGAGCAATCCAGTAAGCAGCACTCCTCCATGGTCTCTGCATCAACTCCTGCCTGCAGGTTCCTGCCCCGCTTGAGTTCCTGTCCGGGCTTCCTTCAGTGATGAAAAATGTGGAAGTGTAAGCCAAATAAACTCTTTTCTCCCCATCTTGCTTTTGATCATGATGTTTCATTTTAGCAATAGTAGCCCTAATTAATACATTTATTAAAGTAGAAGTTCTGGGTAGACACTAGTTAGTAAGCATTTCAGATGTGTGATTTGACAGTTTTTAAGATTGTTTCAAAGTGTTTTAAAATGTTCTGAGTGATAGATACAGTGTACCTTTAGAGTAGTTTCTCAACCTATGAGTCGCAACCCCTTTGACAAACTTCTATCTCCAAAAATATTTACATTATGATTCATAACAGTAGAAAAATTACAGTTATGAAGTAGCAACAAAAATAATTTTGTGGTTGAGGGGTCACCATAACATGATGAATTGTATTAAAGGATGGCAGCATTAGGAAGGTTGAGAACCACTGCTTTAGAGGCAAGTTTGTAACTATAACATATTTTTTGTCTTTTGTTTTTAGTCTTTTATTATCTCATATATTATATCTCAACCACAGTTTCCCCTCCATCTACTTCTCCCAGCCCCTCCCCTTCATCTCCTCTCTTTTTTTTAACACCAATTGCTAAAATGGTCTTATTAATAAAAACCCAGAGCCAGATATTAGGGTAAAAGCTGAGAGATCAGAGAAATAGAACAAGCCAGCCACAAGTTCTTATTGCTAGGAAATATTCAGCCCAAGAGAGCTACTTCATGTATGCCTACGCCTTATATACCTTTCTGTGCCCTGCCATCTTTTTCGTTGTTGTTGTATTTTTTTGTTTGTTTGTTTGTTTGTTTTGAGACAGGGTTTCTCTGTGTAGCTTTGTAGCCTGTCCTGGAACTCGCTCTGTAGACCAGGCTGGCCTCACACTCACAGAGACCCACCTGGTTTTGCCTCCTGAGTGCTGGGATTAAAGGTGTGTTCTGCCATCTTACTTCTTCTTTCTGCCCAGCTACATTACTTCCTCTTTCCACCCAGCTCTATCACTTCCTATCTGTACACACCCCCAGACCTCTATGGTTAATTAGTGCTAGGATTAAAGGTCTGTGCCACCATGCCTGGCTCTGTTCCCAGTGTGGGCTTGAACTCATAGAGATCTGGCTGAATCTCTGCCTCTTGAATGCTAAGATTAAAGGCATGTGCTATCACTGCCTGACCTCTGTGTTTAATATAGTGGCTGGCTTTGTCTTCTGATCCCCAGACAAGCTTTATTTGGTAGAGCACAAATAAAATACCACCCATTTTCCCCATTTTTGTCTAAAATAAAAAAAATTATAACTAATGTAAGAAAAACTATATACAATAAATACAATAACTATATACAATATATACAGGAAATAAATACATCAACAAAGTGTAGTCCATTTGCCTGAATTTGACAAATTCAGTGAAAATATTCCATTATCTATGCTATTTTGGTGAGTACAACATGTATCTATTCACTTTCTATCCTAACTTGTATTACCAACCGAAAACTGTCTTTTGGTGTCTTTCAAACTTACACACTTTACACTCTTTAGTGAGTTTCTCTTCGAATTTGTTAATAAGAAAAACCATAACTATCTAATCTTTAACTCTCTCCAAGATCCGAGAAGGAAATAATGTTACCTAGTTAAACACCAAGTCCAAACAAGTGACTTCCAAAAAATGTGAAGAATGACAGAAACAGCTGGCTGCCTGGACAGTCACCTGAGGTTTCTCTGCAACATTGGGGCATCCATTTTCAGCCTATAGACCCTAGTATATATGACAGAATCATCTGTGAAGCAGGATTTTCTAAAGAGCCTTCATACCTTGTTTTGGCAAGGATCAGCAGTAATTTCTTTTGTGTTCTGCTTGTCCATTTTGCCTGCAGTCCAGGCAATGGCAGTTTTTTGGCCAGTGGCTAACTTTTGCCACAATGAAAGTAATCTCCAAAGGAGTTTCTTCAATGCCCATCATCTTCTCGGAAGTAGATTGGTGCTGCCAGGAGCAGACACGTCTCATTGTATAAAAAAAAGAAAAAAAAAATCTTACGTTATTAAAACATCTTAAATGCCATATTGTGCAGATCTCTGAAGTGTTTGAAGATGACCTGTCTATCTAAAATATATCTCTATTTGATTGAAAATATATCTAATATGACTACAGGTTCAATTGTAATGACTAACTACTAACCTGCATTTTTTTATTATCCTAAATAGCTGGTAATATCTTTCAAGGACTAGCAAATTACATTACATTGTTAAATGAACTGTATAGGTACAACACCTTGAATAAGATTAGAAATATATGTATAGTATTTTCCAACAAAATCAATCTCAAATTTGTATCAATATACATATTTTGTATACATTATACAGAAATCCAATCCAATGTAAAATATATAAAACTAATAGTTGCTTTTTTAAAGTGGATTCAATAAACTACCTTTTTAATCTTATATCTATATCTTCCCTTTTCTTTTCAGAGTAGATTCAATAATCTACTCCTTTATCCTCTTATTTCTATATCACTTTTTTTTTCTCAAATAAGAACCCTGAATCTAATCTCCTTGTTTAGCATTTTTCTCCTGACTATTATCAATTAACAACATGTAACCAACCATCCTAAACAATGACAGTTATCCATAACCCATTGAAAGACCAAAAACCACCACCCCACCTTTTGGGAATGTGGGCATCATTTTCCTAAAATTACTTCCTGCTGTCTAGGGGCGACAATATCTTTAGGGGATTCTGAAAAGAAAAAAAATTTTGGGCTAATTGTCAAGTTCTGAGAGAGTTAGCTGTATCATTTGTCCAGTCTCTGAATAATGAGAAAATGCAGGGCTTGTCTCAAGTCCTTGCTCGAGTAGTCTGTGAGGCTGGATCATCTCAGCTAGCCATCTTAAATTTGTCCTGACCAGTTTGTAGTCCAAAACCAATCATTGGGTGGTGTTTGTCAGCTTAGTGGTATTATCATCATCCTGATGGAATCACTCTTGTGGGGCCCCATTATCTTTTTGGTGACTTCAAAGTCACAGTTAGATGCAATTGTGGTTCCCTTCAGAAAACTGATAGAAACTCAAACCATGTATAGGAAGCTAGATAAAGCCTTTTTTCTAGGATTAGTTATTACTCTATGTGACCATTATTATCATGACAAAAGTTTAAAAGTTTTAAAGAGTCAAAATAGAACCAAAAATTGTGAGATTAGTCGCAATAGAATAGTCCCTTAATTTTGGTTTTTCTTCTGTCCCAAATAAGATGGCTCTTTGGACAGGATACAGAGATTTTGGATTTTTTAAATAAGTGTGGTTGGATTTAGAGAAGGAGCAAGCCACAGTCCAACTCCAAATCCAGCTTTAATTTTTTAATTGAACTGGGACTACATAAAGACCATTTGCATTCTGTGTCTGTAGAGAAAAGCTGAAACAAACCTTTAGGAAGACTTATGAAATTTTATCCAGTTAGATATGTGATATACCAATAGGACAATTAACTCTTTTTCTTGGGACATTTTTTTTTCCTGGATGATTTGTCCTTTTCCTTCAGATGTCTCATTTGTCCCGTGTTCTTCAGATTCTTTAGCCTTCGTTCTCCTGAAAGACAAAAACAAAAACCCTTCCCCAACACTGACTTTGGGGAGTTTCACTTTTGGCAAGTTGTATCTGATTAAATGGAAAGCATTTGTTAGTGCTATAAGTTAGTTTAAATTTAATGATGGTTGATGAACTATCACCTCCTCTAATTAAGAGGCCTCTCTTGTTCAAATCAAACCTTTATCAATTTTGATGGTATCCATAGCTTTTCTTCTCCTGTAGAAACAAAAGCAGACCTCATCCAATGTCTCTCTGCAGCTGTTGTTCCTTTCTCATTAGCATTGAGAAAATTCAGAGTTAATAGAACATTATGTAATCTATTTCTGGGGGCTTTTGCTAACCCTTTCTGTTTATTTAGCATATCCTTTAGAGTTCAGTTGATCTTTCTATGACTGCTTGGTCCATAGGATTGTGTGGTATACCTGTAATATGTTTTATATTGTAATAAGCAAAAAACTTATTACAAAAAATAAGCAGAGACATATGTTGGAACATTATCAGTTTTGATTTTTGCAGGTATACCCATGATGGCCATAACTTCTAGTAAATGTGTGATTATAGAATCAACCTTTTTGGAACTTAGAGCAGTTGCCCATTGAAATCCTGAATAGTTATCAATAGTGGGGTGTACATATTTCAATTTTCCAAATTCTACAAAGTGAAACACATCCATCTGCCAGATTTCATTTCTCTGAGTACCCTTTGGGTTGCATCCTGCTGGTAGTGGAGTTTGATTGTAAAAGAACAAGTAGGACATTTCCTTGTAATTTCCTTGGCTTGTTGCAAGGTTACAGAAAAATCCATTTTAAAACCCTTACTATTGACATGACATTTTTAATGAAATTCTGAGACCTCCAGCACATTTCCTATCAATAGTTTATCGATCTCATCATTGTCTTGTGCTAGAGGTCCTGGTAGACCCGTATGGGATCAGATGTGAGTTATATATAAGGGATGATTCCTATTCCTGATTATTTCTTGTAACTGAATAAATAACAAAGTTAATTCTGACTCATCAGGGATAAATTCTGCAGTCTCAATATGTAAGGCCAATCTTTCAGCATACTGAGAGTCAGTATCTATGTTGAGAGGTTCCCAAAAATTCATTAATACCATCAGAGTGGCTTATAATTCTGATTTTTGGACAGAATTATAAGGACTTTGAACCACTTTACTTAAATTTTCTGATTTGTAACCTGCCTTTCCTTGTTTGTTTGTGTCTGTATAAAATGTAGAGGCTCCAGATATTGGTGTTTCCCATGCAATGTGAGACAGGATCCAGTTAGCTCTCTTTATATTTATTTCTATCTTTTTGGGATATTTGTTGTTAATCTCTCCCAAAAAATTACTGCAAGCTCTTTGCCAAAGTTCACTTTCTGCCCATAATTTGTCAATTTCATCATTTTGTTACAGTGTAGTTACAGGTACTACAATTTCTGCTGGGTCTATTCCTGGTAATTGATTCACCAAATTTGCCGACAACGAGCCTTCAGATGTGAGGCTGATTGTTTCTGTGTAGAGCAGTAGTGGCCCGAGCAAGTTTCAAGGCAGCTACCTAGTGTGGTAGCAGCCCAAGGTGGGGATCCAGAGAGAGCCTAAAACTCACCAGGAGAAAAGAAGCCAAGGAGACTCCAGCCCACGTGAGTGGAGACTCCAGCCACATGCAGCTTGGGCCTGAGCCAGAGGCCTGCAAGACTACAGGCAAGCAGCTTTTTAGTGAATTCATGCCACAAACATTGGGTCACCACCAGATGTAACACAAATTGCTAAACAGTCTTATAAATAAAAAAAAACCCCATAGCCAGATATTGGGGTAAAAGCTGAAAGATAAGAGAGGCAGAGCAGCAAGCCACTAGTTCTTACCCCTAGAAAATCCTCCACCAAAAGAGAGTGAGCTCCTCCCTCTGCCCTGCCTTATCACTTCCTCTCTCCACCCAGCTCTATCACTTCCTGTCTGTCTGTACAGACCTCCAGGCCTCTATGGTTAACTAGTGGCTAGCTCCTCCTTCTAATTTTCACGCAGCTTTATTCATTAGAACAAAAAGTATCACCACAGTTAGCAAGTGGGTGAATTGATTGCATGCTTACTCAGTAGCATCTAGGGTTTCCGAATGAGTGAGGCAGTGGGGAAAGGGAGCCAGAAGGTGTGAACTACTGCCTTCCCTCTCATACCTCCACTGATGCTGTGCACATCACAAAAAAGTACAGAAAAATCTACAAATCTTAGTTTTCCCAGCAGCTGAAAGCAAAAAGTAAGCCAAGACAGCAACAGAAAACTACAGCACTACAGTCAAGCAGTTAAAAAATGAACCCACTCTATTGGACACAGTCACTCTCCAATACCTGTTGATAGTACTGTGGTACCCATACCTCAGGCTCACTAGGCAGGACAAAACAGCTAGTTACTAACTAATATAACCATCACTAAGCAACAGCACCACCACAACCACCAAAAAAAAAGACACTCAAGGTAGACATAAAGGAACCTGTGAAAACCAGGGCAGAATAATTTGGGGGCTACTTGCAGCAAGCATAATTGTTATGAATATTCATTCAATTAGCTTATACCTTAGAAGTGAAATAGCACATACTGTTATGCAGATGATAACTACATTACAGAGAAAAGAAATTCAAGGTCAGATGATCATCAAAAACTTGCCTACATTCAGTTGTATTCAACGATTTTCTGATATTAAGGATATTCTCACTAAAAGCAAAAATGAAATTATTGATCTCGCATATTGAGAAGCTTTAAAGTGTAGAAAATTATCCAAGCCTTGGAAAATAAAGTATTGTATTCTGATGATAGTAAAAGAAATCACTTTCATGCACTACCTTCAACTGAACAAATTGCACAATACCGTTTTAATAGTTCTTTACAATTGTTACAAATATGTCTGTTAAAAGCAAAACTATAGAACCAGGAGTGGTAGTTCACACCTGTGAACCCAGCACTTGGAAGACTGACACAGGAGGACTGATCCATGTTGGAGGCCAGCCTGGGCTGCTGCCAGAAACATACAATGGGAAAAAAAAAAGCATCTTCATCAAATGATACTGATCTAGCTGGATGCTGGTATGTAGAAGAATGCAAATAGATCCATATCTATCACCTTGCACAAACTCAAGTCCAAGTGGATCAAAGACCTCAAAATAAATCCAGATACACTGACCCTAATAGAAGAGAAAGTGGGGAATAGCCTTGAACACATTGCCATGGGAGACAATTTCATGAACAGAATACCAATAGTGCAGGCACCAACATAAACAATAAATAAATGAGACTTCATGAAACTGAAAAGACCTAGAAAGACAAATATGGTATGTACTCACAAGTAGATATTAGCTATAAAGTAAAATATAATCAAGCTACAGACACAGACCCAGAGAGGCTATGAAGCAAAGAGGGCTCAAGGGGGGACATAAGGATCTCCCTGGGAAGGGAAAAGCAAACAGATTTTGTGGCTGAACTGGGAGAGAGGTGATAGAGCTGGGCAGAAAGAGGAAGTGATGTAGGTAGGTGGACAGAGGATGTAAGATGGCAGGGTATAGAAAAGTATATAAGGCGTGAGTATACAGGAAGTAGCTTTCATGGGCTGAGGATTTCCTAGCTGTAAGAACTTGTGAATGGCTTGTTATATTCCTTTCAGCTTTCACCCCAATATCTGGTTCCAGGTTTTTTTAATTAATAAGACTGCTTAGCAGTTCGTGTTACATCTGGTGAACCAACGTTTGTGGCACAAATTCACAAAAAAGCCTCTTGCCTAGGGCTCAGGCCCGAGCTGCAAGTGGACGGAGGCTCCACCCCACGTGGGCCGGAGTCTCTTTGGCTTCTTCTCTCTTAGTGGCTTATGGGCTCTCTATGAATCCCCATCTCAGACTGCTACCACACTAGGTACCTGCCTTGAAACTCCCTCAGGCTTCTCCTGTTCTATGTGGTCGGCAGACTTGGTGAGTCAATTAAGATATCTTAAAAGGAGAAATTAGTTAAAAGAGAATTTTTTCTCCCACATTGAAAATGTAGGAAACGTTTTTCTGATGGAGGGAATTTGTTCTCTGTCTGATAACATATTAGGTGTTGTGGAAATAGAGCAATGAAATGGAAGGATAATTAATGTTGATGGTTTTTGTATAATGTCAATTATGAATATTATTTGTTTGATCATTTTTTTTTATCATTAGAAAGGTTGGTTATTTGAGTGCCAAGATAAAAGTTTTAGAAAACCTTCTTAAAATAGATCATAGACATATTCAGACCCAGACAGAAGAATTTAAAGGTGAACCTATCTCAGCATTGCATTATATGGTTACAGAGAAACAGCCTAAGGCTTTCAAACAGCCAACCTTAATCTATCCAGTAACCATACAGGAACTGCCAAATGCTCAAGGCTGTGTATGAGCTGATTACACTGCTGTGCAAAAGTTAGATTTGAGAATTTTCAAGGAAACTATAGTCTCATATGTTATGCATTCTCCATTTGTAAAGCAGATGTTAAAATCATGATCAACTTGTAATAGCCCTCAAGACTGGAAAAATGGATACAGCTGATTTAGAGACTGGAACCTGGTTACAATGGAAGACATGATGGAAAGAGGAGGCTAAGACTATAGAACAACAATGTAGCGTTAGAGGTATAGAAATGTTACAAGATCGAATTCTTGGAGAAGACGATTATGCTAATATAGAAAGACAATCTTTACATACAAATTAGGAGAGATCGATTACAGACTCTTAATGACTTTCAAAGATTATTCAGAGACATTTCCTATCTACAGACCACTGTTGGAGTAAAAAGATGAACTGAGTAATTTGGTCAAATTCTTAGAGGGTGACAAGGACTTAAATAGTCCAAGAGAATTATCAGGTGAAGCTGAGAGAGAATTGGCTTTGGTGGAAAAGAAAGTACAGAAAGGACAAGGTCTTCAAAGACTATTCTGCAATAGTTCCCCCAGCTCTCAGACCCTCTCTCTGTATTTATAGTTAGCAGTTCAAAAAGGATCTATAAAGTAGGTGGTGGGTGACATGTATAGATTAGTATTGTAAAGAACAAGAACTGGGTGGAGAATTTTTATCAAATGAACAGACTGACTTTGTGGGTTTGTTTTTAAACACAGGGTTTCATGTATCTCAGGTTGGCCTCTAAGTCACTTTGTACCTGACTTTAACCTTGAATTTCTGATCATCCTGTATCTACCTCTTGAGTGAGGTGTGAGCTACTATCCCTGGTACTGTGCCATGCTGGTGATTGAACCCAGGGCTTCATGTACTCTGCTAGCTGAGCTACATCCCCAGCCCTGATCTTTGAAGATGAGATTCACATACCTTCATTCCTTGGTTAAATTTGTAATTTTTTTTCTTTATTAGGCTTGCCCACCTGTCACTATGGATGTGTGTGCTCTAAGAATACAGCTTTTCATAGGCTTGAAAGCCATCTGTCATTTTAAAAACCACATCATACTTCTGACCAAGGCAGACCCTGAATCCATTCCAGAGAAAAAAGAGTCACCCAAGAGGCTTCTGTAAGTATTCCCTGAGCCCCACACATTTCTGCCAGTTTCTGGAATGAAGTGTAACTGGTATATTGTATATGTGTCTTACTTTTATTTTTTTTAATTAAAACTCAGAATGATCAGATAGGTGGCTTTTCCAGAGAAAATAAGGAAAGTGTAATGATCTCTATAATATTGTTTGTAATTGACCATGGAACTTTTTTTTTTTGGTTTTTCGAGACAGGGTTTCTCTGTGTAGCTTTGTGCCTTTCCGGGAACTCACTTGGTAGTCCAGGCTGGCCTCGAACTCACAGAGATCCACCTGGCTCTGCCTCCCGAGTGCTGGGATTAAAGGCGTGCGCCACTACCGCCCGGCTGACCATGGAACTTTTACAAGAAATGAATTATAAAATAGTTTCAGTAGCTATCGCCTGTACTGTGGATAAGAATATAAAAGATGTGCCTTCTCTGTGGGATTATGGGCATAGACAGAACCCATAATGTTAATCCTGGCCACAAAACTTTTTTCCTGTTTCTCCTCTTTGGCATTTCAGTACTACACTTTTTTTTTTTTTTTAGATTTATTTTATTATGTATACAGTGTTCTGCCTACATGTATGCCTGCAGGTCAGGAGAGGGCATCAGATATCATTACAGATGGCTGTGAGCTACCATGTGGTTCCTGGGAATTGAACTCAGGACCTCTGGAAGAACAACCAGTGTTCTTAACCTTTGAGCCATCTCTCCAGCCCTCAGTACTACACTTTTTTTTTTTTTTTTGGTTTTTCGAGACAGGGTTTCTCTGTGTAGCTTTGCGCCTCTCCTGGAACTCACTTGGTAGCCCAGTCTGGCCTCGAACTCACAGAGATCCGCCTGGCTCTGCCTCCCGAGTGCTGGGATTAAAGGCGTGCACCACCACCGCCCGGCCAGTACTACACTTTTTATCCAAAGGTCATTTCTATGTTATAAAAGAGCTTATTATATTTTTATATTAAAGAATGATCCATTTTATATTAAAGAAAATACATCACAGTAAAAGAGATAACTCTTTAAGCCAACTCACAGGCTTATGTATCTTCAACATTTTTCCAGTGATGTGAACATTTTACATGTTGTTTCTGTTAAGATTTTGTGGTCCATGGCATGCTGGACTCAAGGAAGCCACAATGAAGAGGGCCTGGACATGAGGATTTTCAAAACTAATAGGTCTACATGCCTATTTGGGGACCTTAGTCTTAGAGAATTGGAGGCAAGTTGACTTACCAGTATATGACAGAATAGTAAATGCTATATACTTGTGAAGTGATGTGAACTTTGGAAACTGACAATGTGTATAGCTAATTACCAAGGAAAAATTAAATGAAAGTGATGTAATACTTGTATTATTTTTACAGTACTCAATATTTACAGGTGAGAATGATAATTTATTAATAACATGTCTTGTAATTCTGATCCCTTTCAGTTCTAGAAAAGATGCCAGTGTTAGGAGCAGAATCCCTCCCACAGCCGAGGCCGGATGGAATCTGTATGTTGTGAATACCATTGCACCAGTTCAGCTATACAAAGAAATGGTACTTTTTCAGACATCTGATTCTTCTTTATAGAAATTTAGAGTGAAATTGAATGTGAAAGAGTGGTTCTAGACGGATGTTGCTCTTGTTATTACCCAGCCTCTGTCCCTTGTATTTCACTAAGGAAACCTCAAAAGAGAAAAACAAAATGGATTAAATCAATTATACATATCAGTTTGCTGTATCCAAACAGCTTCCAGGCTCCATCACGACAGTCAAGCATGTATATTTCTTCACCTTGTTTTCACAGCTTCTGGCAATTGAGAGGCCACTTATACTCACCCTCCAGAGAGGACTACTGAACTGTTTTAATCCATTGACTTTGAGTCCTAGTGTGCTGGGTGTTTTTTGTCAACATATCACAAACCTATACATAATCTGGGAAGAGGAAATCTTAATTGATTCCTTCATCAGATTTCCTTATAGCTCTGTCTTAATTAATCATTGAGTTAAGAGGGCCAATCTCACTGTTAATGCCACTTTCTAGCCAGGTGGTCCAGGGTGATACAAGTAAACAGGTTGAGCAAGCCATGGGAGCAAGCCCAGAAACAGTGTTTCCCCATGGCTTCTGCTCCAATTCCTGTTTCCACGCCTTGGCTTCCCTCAATATAGATTATAAGCTTTATGCCAAATAAACCCTTTCCTCCTCCCAAGTTGTTTTTGATTAGTGTTTCATCATAGCAACAGAAGCCAAACTAAAGCACCTAACAAAGAGAACCAGGAAATGGGGGTGAAAAAACAAAAATCTCAGGTAATTATTTTCTGTCACACTCTTTCTTCCAAGTATAATAGGTTGTCCAGGTACAGTAGCTCCAGTAGCAGCCTGGTGAGGGGCCTAGAGTGGAATTCCTGTCCTGTTTCAAGATTCACAGCTCCTTACTCATCTCTGGCACTTAAAACACTTTTCTTTTAAATGATGCCAAGCTTTGATAAATTGAAGGAATGAGAAATATACAAAGAAAACCTTACAGCTGACACACAGATTGTAGCCTGTATTCCTCCCAGTTTGCCCTTATGTACTCCTGTGCTTTCCCAACACGGTTATTTTCCTTGGTCCATTGAAAAGTAACTGCATACATCACAGCTTTTAACTTTAAATAACAAGATACACCTATATAACCACGGTAATCCATATGCTTCAATAAATTTAATCTTGACACAATATCTAGCCCGTAGTTCATATTCCACCCAGTTTAGTCAGTGGAGTCAGCCATGGCTTGATGGCTTTCCCACCAATCCATTCTAGGATTGGGCAATATGCTTAATTATTGTGTCTCCTTAGCTTACTTTAATCAGGAGGAGGAGAAGGAGAAGAATGCAGGCTGAGCAAGCCTAAGCAGTGATCTTTTCTGGTCCCTGTTTCTGTTCCTGCCTCCTGGTTCCTTCCTCCAGGTTCCTTCCTTGGCTTTTATTAGTGAACTGTGACCTGTAAGCCAAATAAACCCTTTCTTCCCCAAGTTGCCTTTGATGGTGGTGTTTTATCACAGCAATAAAAAGCAAACTAAGACAATATGCAACCACTTATTTACTTACTTTTAGTGTTCTATATACTTATATATTAATTTTTTTTTTTTTTTTTTTTTTGGTTTTTCGAGACAGGGTTTCTCTGTGTAGCTTTGCGCCTTTCCTGGAACTCACTTGGTAGCCCAGGCTGGCCTCGAACTCACAGAGATCCGCCTGGCTCTGCCTCCCGAGTGCTGGGATTAAAGGAGTGCGCCACCACCGCCCAGCTCTTATATATTAATTTTATTAACAAAATGTAATGAAGTTCTTCAGAGTGGAGACGGGGTAGGGAACTGGTGATCTTTCTTCAGCAACACTAGCTGTTTGTCTTTTTGTTTCAGGTAGACTACAGTAACACCTACAAGACTGTGAAAACCCAGAGCTGTATCCACTTGCTCAGTGAGGCTCATCTGCTAGTGAGAGCTGCCCTGATGGAGGGCAGTCAGTTGGAGCCTGCAGAGAAAGCAGAGCTCTTAGAAGCATTTAAAGAAAGCTGTGGGCACCTCGGAGACTGTTACAGCAGGTTGGTGAGACCTCTTAAGCTTTGTTACAGAATTTTACATGTACTTACCATTTTTTTTTTTTTTTTTTTTTTTAATCTCTTGGAGTTGGTTCACTTTTTTCATTTATTTTATAAGCATTTGTTGAATGTATGCTATGGGTCAGGTACTGTGGTAGGCTTAGAGATACAAAATGAATATGACCTACCCAGTGTCTTGAAAGTGTCATAGTTTGTTAGAGAAATAGTAAATCCACTACTAAACTTTTGAATATGGGAGGGTGGTTTTATTTATTTATTTACTTTTTATTTATTTTTTTACTTTATTTTTGTTTTCAGGATTTGAGGGGCATATGACCAGGAAAAAAGACCTGAGATAGCTTTGATACTTGTTTCTTGTCTGTTAGCTTGAGGGAGGGGTGTCACTGGAACAGTCTGAGATCTTAATATTAGTAATCAGTGCTTTCTTGATGTCACAAAGAAATACTAAGGTCAATAGAGATTTTTATTTCTGAGAACCAAGTTTATAAAAGTTTTTGTAGACAGTTGTTTTACAGGCTTACTTAGCTGGTGTAAATGATTATAAATAGACTATGCTGAACCATAAATGCCATTATTTTAGAGGCATATTAAATATTAAAATTCATGCTGTGTGGTCATGGTGCACACCTTTAATCCCAGGACTCAGGAGGCAGAGGCAGGTGAATCTCTGAGTTTGAGGCCAACCTGGTCTACCGAGTGAGTTACAGGACAGCCGGGGATACACAGAGAAACCCTGTCTTAAAAAACCAAAAATGAAAAACTTAAATTCACTTAATGAATGATTGCTATTCCACCTTTATTGTGTTCAGGAAAAAAGAAACTGTAAATTGGAGTGAAATTATAAAATCATATAAAACTATATGATTACTAGTGGCAGGAGAAAAGCACTGTGAGGCTTATTTCTTTGAAAGCATTATCTGTTTTATTATTAACTATTTTAAGTAGCTGGTTTAGAAATGAACATTTGAAGCCCTTTAAAATTTCTCTCTCTTTAGGCTTGACACTGAGCAATCCCACCTCGCCTTACCATACTATAAGATGTCTGGTTTGTCTCTGGCTGAAGTTTTGGCCCGTGTGGACTGGACAGGAGAGAGTGAATCACAGAAATATGAGAGAGGATTAATATTTTATATTAATCATTCGCTTTATGAAAACCTGGATGAAGAATTAAGTGAAGTGAATATAATTTCCTATACAGTTTCTGTTTTTAACTTTTCATTTTAATAATTTTTTAGTAAATAGTATTTAGAACTTAAGTTCCAAATATTTTCTTCTTTTTTTTACACTAAAAAGAAATCAGTGTGCTCTTTTCTCCTTTAATGATTTTAGGATTATAGCTGGGAAATAGTTTAGGGGTCTCCTCATATTTTCTCAATATTCATCATGGAGATATTATCTGTTGTGGTTGAGGGACCTGCCCAATCATAGTGACATCTATTCTTGAAGTGAAGGACAGAATCAGGTTCCTGCCTTCCTTTGCAGTATGATTTTTTTCACAACTCCATTTGACTTACTTTTCAAGTGTCCAAACGTCAAATGAGCCAGTGACCTGTTAAGACATTATTAAAGTTTATTTTTGTATTTTGTGTTTTAAGCACAGTTGGAAATTGCAATACTTGGAGATTTTATGGGAAGTAAATTTTCTCTTGAGTTATATTATTGTATATAATTTGAACTAAGTTGTAGTTTTTAAATTGTAGACTTTTAAGTATAATAATATTTTCTCCTACATGATTAAAATTAGAAATGTTGGTCACAAATTGGCATATATTTTTCACTGATTTCTTTTTCTTATTGCACCTCTGTAGACAGATCATGCCATCTCATTTCTAGTCTCCCAAATATTCTTATGAACACTGTTTCTCAATCATAACATTATATTGTTTATATACTGGCTTTACATGCATACATTCCTTTTGTTCTGATTATATTCTTCCTATTGGCTAACCTCTTGTACTTTGTTCATATTTATCAAAGGAATTAGCAGCAAAAGTGGCTCAGATATTTCATGTGGCTGAGCCGAAGCAACTGCCTCATGTCCTCTGTAGTCCTTCTATGAAGAATATCAGTCCTTTAACTGCCTTGCATTATTTAAAGAATCTGGATACTTGTGAATTTTCACCAGTCTTAGTGACCTTGACCAAGGCAGCAATGGCCTTGAAAATGGGAGATCTTGACATGTGCAAAAATGAAATGAAGAGCTATTCAGAGGTATAGTACCATGCCTGGTGTTGAGCACAGTCTGAAAGAGGATTGGAGGTTGTCCCGAGGCATTTGGCTTTCTTCTGGCTTTGTACCTCATGGCCTCTACTTTTTTTTCCTTTTTTTTTTTTTTTTTTTTTTTTTTTTTTCTGAGATAAGGTTTCTCTGTGTAACTGCCCTGGCTGTCTTGGAACATGAGCTGTATACCAGGTTGGGCTTGAACTCAGAGAGTTACATGCCTCTGCCTCCCGAGTGCTGGGATTAAAGGTGTGTGCCACCACCTCCTGGCCTAGCTCATGGTTTCCTAGTAACAGTAACAGACAGTATTAGATGGGAACTAATCTAAGTGGGACTTTAGATCTGGCAAGTGGAACAAAAAAATAAGATTGATAAATACCAGAAGTGGCTATTCAAAGATCTTTCATCATCTTAGTACCACATATATTCAGAATATTATATTTGATACAGAAGAATATAAAAGCTGTGCCCAGAGTTGGCGATTAGAGTAGGTATAAGAGACAGTGTGTTCCCTGGAAGCATAATAGGGTAATGAGTTTTTTCAAGTATAGAAAGAAGGATATTAACTGTAAACCATATGAGTCTAATAGGTGAAAAAATGCTGTCCACTCAGGAAAAACCACAAGTGACACCATGGAGTAGTGGATATTTAAATGGTACACCAAAGGAGGAAACAGAGGCCAAAGATGCTAATCATTTAAGGTGGGGGTAAGGGGATTATTTGTGTGCTTATGTCCCAGGCCTATTCTAAATCGCTTTCATGTATTATTTCATTTCATTCTTGTTTAGTGCTGAGGTCAGTGTTGTCATAACTATTACACACATGAGACCCCTAAGACACAGAGCCAAAATAACTTGTCTATGATCGCACAGTTGGTCAGCTTGAACAGGCAAGGTGACTTTAGAGCCTGGGCCTTCTTATTGTTGCCTGCTTGGTCAAATATTTGCTCACAGTATAAACATGTTTTCTAAAACAAGAAAGATTATAACAGGAGACAATTTGCTATGAGAAGAAGTCAGCATTAGGGCATCTGCTTAAAAGAGCAGAGTTCTGAAAATCAGAGTTTTTTTTCCATAATTTTGAGAAGACTTAGGACATATATTCCGAATCTAAAACTCTTTACAAAAATGGAACATCTCTAAGTTTAGTTATCTATTAGTAATTTATATAATACAGCTAATGGTATCCTTCTTGGGATAAGAGTTAGTTTTTGTGGCTAAAAAATAGAAATAAAATGTTAATAACTTCCCCTAAATCATGAATGTATTAGGATGTATGTATGAGATGAGTAAAGTTGATTTGTAATATACACTGCATTCTAACATTTCTTTTTTAATCTGAAGATGAAGCTGGTATATGGCTTCATTCTGGAACCTCGGCTGTTAATTCAACAGTGGAAAGGCAAGATTGCTCCTACTGAACTTGCAATTCACTTGAAGGAAACTCAGCCTGGATTGCTTGTGGCTTCAGTCCTGGGCTTACAGAAAAATGGTAAAATTGGAATTGAAGAAGCAGATTCTTTCTTTAAGGTTTGTCCAGTTGAAAATATAATTTTTCTGATCAACCTGATAGAAAACAAAGGAGAGGAGGAAATAGAACTGAAGTGAATTTTCATTCATTATTGAAAAGACAGACTTCTGTATAATCAGTGTATAATGTAAATATACAGATTAAAAAGAATATTTCTGCAGAAACTTCATGCACACAACCTAGAATCTGTTCCTTATTTTTAAAAAAAATATGTAACTTTGCTCTTGCCATGGCTGTCAAGCCATGACCACATGACCACATAAACTACATGACCACATGGTGGAGCGATAGCTCTGTTGTCACATCTGGCTCAGCATTTATGTGGGGTACCCTGTTTTCAAGGTGCTGTGTGGAAAAGATGAAGACACAATTCCTCAGCTTTTGGTAGACTTCTGGGAAGCTCAGCTGGTAGCTTGTCTCCCAAACAAGGTACTTCAGGAACTCTTCTTCAAGCTTATATCTCAGTATATCTGGAGGTTATCTAAGAGGCAGTGTCCTGATACCATACCATTGAGAACAGCAGAGGATTTGGTAAGATAATGAAATAGTACCTTAAATGCATACATTACATGCTGCAATAATCTGTTCTTAGTTTTGTTTTATTTTTGAGAGAGAGAGAGACAGAGAGAGACAGAGAGAGAGAGAGAGAGAGAGCAAGCAAGCTATGCATATGCACAGATGTAGATACTCTGTGTGCAGATCCTAAAGGTCACTCGCGGGTGTTATTCTCAGGAACTCAGTCCATTTCTTTTGCAGCAGGGTCTCTAATTGGCCTGCAGGATATCAGTTAGGTTGTACTAGCTAGCCAGAGAGCCCCAGGTATCTTCTGTTCTGCCTCCTCAACATTGAGTTTACAAATATGTACAGCCATACCTGACATTTTTCTAGGTTCTGGAAATCAAATTCAGGTTTTTATTCTTGTGAGGTAAACACATTACATACTCTCTTTCCAGCCCCTACCTTAATGTTGAATGCATAGAACGTACCTGAAGTTACCCATATCTTATATATTTTCCCATTCTAAAGAATACCACCTGGGGCTGCTAAGATGGCTTATCAGGTAAAGGCTGTTTCTGCCAAGTCTTAGGACCTAAGTTCCATCCCTGAGATTCACAGTGGAAGGAGATAACTGACTCTTGAAAGTTGTTTTCTGAACACTACATGTGCTTCATGGCACACACAAACATACACACACGTAAATAAATAAAAATTTAAAGACTACTACCTAGAAGCCAGGTGTCATGGTTCATGCCTTTAGTCCTACCATTTGGGAGGCAGATGCAGGTGAATCTCTGAGTTTCTGGCCAGCCTGGTGTACAAAGGGATTTCCAGGCCAGCCAGGGCTACACATGAGACCCTACCTGTCTCAGATTCTATACCCTGAAAATAAAGAATACTCCTGTTCCCCTTGCAGTGTCACAGCATGTGAAGGGCTTTTCTCAGAACACTGCCACCTCTGTACTCGTCAGTGGAGGACTGAGTAAGAAGGGGCCTCTGAGGAATTTTGGAAGGCCTGAGACCAGGAGCAGTAGCACTGTGCTTCCATTTCCTGTCAGAGCACACTTGGTTTCAGTGTGTTGAAGGCAGCCGTAGCAGTCCTTGCTTCCTATCTTGCTCTGCTTCCCTTTTTCAGCCCAGCTGTCATGACTGCTGTGGCTACTGTGCAGTGACTGAAAAGGTCACCACTGTAATTTCTTGGATAAAGGATATCTGGGGATCATCTTGAGAACTTACAGGGATGTTTTACCACCCCCAAAATGATATAAATAAAAATTATTTCCACTCTTACCTTTAACTTTTATTGAATATAATTATCTTAAGAACAGTGTTATTCTTTTTTTCTAGAAAGCACTTCTGTAGAATATTTTTAAATTTCAAAATATTAGAAAATATTTATTGCAGATTTTTGGTATGGAAGCAACGAGACTGCAGCCTTTTCCAGGGAAATACATTCTAAAAATCTTCCTTTTCCTAGGAGAGTTTGTAACTGAGTCTGAGATGTAGCAGAGGATTAATGAATGTGTGAAGAAATTATTTGTTTGTTTTGCTGTTATGTTTGACTTGTGATGCATTTCTGTAATGTTTCAGATAAATGCCTGCAGTCATTATGGCTTCGTCTATCCATGGGTTCATGTCTTAATATCATCCGATTCCTTAGCTGATAAAAATTACACAGAAGACCTTTTGAAACTACAGGTAAATAAAAATGTCTTCTTTATTCTTTAAATATGTAATATATTACAATATAATATACAATTTAAATATGATGCGATATCACATGGCTTGCTAATTTAGAATATAGCTTTTGGTGGCAAAAATCTATAGTTGATCACATTCAGGAGCTTTGGAATCCTGGCTTCTGTTTGGAGCTGCTGCTGGATGGGGCATCTGAGCTGAGAAGCTGGTCTCATTGCAGGTAAATGGGTAAGCTGTGCAACTGTCCTCATGTTTAGGGTGTGCTTGAAAACAGCTGTGAGAAATAAAAGTGTACAAATATACAGAGATGTTTTGTAAGCATGAATTTTGTTTAATAATGGCTTAACACAATTTAGACTTCTTACCCGAGCCACCACTACCATCTGTCTTATGAAAACTGTGTCAAAGTAGCCAGTTTATCTGACCTCAGAAGAGAATATTTCAAAAGAATTGTGGGACACAATTTATAGTATAGGAATTCATTCTATAACTATTTCTGCATGTGCTGTGGTAGGTCAGGCTGGGCTAAATGTGCATATCTTTTAATATTGTTTTCTTGGTCCAAAGACGGAATACAATTTTTGCCTTTCTTTTATTCAATTTACTTGCTGTAGCTGGCCACATATAAAAATCAATATTTCATATTAGGAATTCTGAGTTTACAGATACTCTTGAAAAATGCAGGAATATTGACCACCTGTGCCCTTCACTACTCCTGAGGCCTGTCCTGACAGATGCAAGTAGCTCCTGTCTGAGCAGTGCACAGCCTGTCCAGTCTGCACCACCCTCATCTCCATGGCTTCCCATCTAGATACTGAGGGCCTCATTGTGTGTTTTCTTAAACCCAATGGCCTTTATGCATTTTTGTTCTGCTTGATCCCTTTAAGCTTTTGGGTGTGAAATTTCTGATATAAACTTTGGGAATTGGTGTAAATGTGGTTATTATCGATTATAGAGCCTGCTGGTGAGTTGGGGATGGGCTAGGGAAGGAAAGCCAAGAGGCTAGATTGTTAGACTCAGACTTCAGACTGTGTGGCCTACATTCTTATATTAAAATCCCCAGAGTTGGGCATGGTGGTACATGCCTGTAATCCTAGCACTTAGGAGGTTGAAGCAGAAGGATCATGAATTCAAGTCCAGCCTCAGTTATTTAGTAGTTAACCACACAACAATACATCACCAAAGAAGAGTCTTTCACTGCCTCTTATCTCTAGTATCTGTGTGACACTGAAACTCCTGGGTTGGGTGCTTATTTGTTCATTTTATAGCTATTCTCTGACAATGAGTTGTAAATGTGGTAGATAGCACTGGGTCTTGTCCTCCCAGAGCACACAGAATAGTGATATAATTAAAATTGTAATTGTAATATGCTATGAAATTTCTACTGATAAAGCTTCAAAACACATTCGTAATCACAATCAAACAGTATAATTCAGTGATCATTTAAAATCCCTGTAAGCAACAAAAGATAGTTTTTGTTACTTAATCCATTCAATTAACCTCTATCTTTTGATTGACAAATTGAAGCCAGTACTTAAAGTTAGTATTGAAAAGGATTTGGTGAGTGCTGTCATTTTGTTGTGTTTTTGTTTCATTTGTGTTTTTTGTCCTATTTGGTGTTTCTGTAGTAATGGCTTCGTTTGTTTTCTTTATGTGGCTTCTTGTATTTGCCTATTCTCTCTTCAGTCCAAAGTATTGCTTCCAGTATTCCTTGTGGGTCAGGCTTGGTGGGTAATAATTTCTTCACCTATTTATATCACAAAAGGTTTTTCTTTCTCCTTCATTATGGCAGATAGTTTTGTGGGGTAAAGTAGTCTGGTTTGGCAACTATGGTATTTGGAGAACATTGCACCAGGCTCTTCTGGCTTTCAAAGTCCCCATCAGCAATTATTTTTGCCTTTATATGTGACATGTGCTTTTTTCTCTTACAGCTTTCAGTGTCCTCTTTGTTCTGTATATTTAGTGTTTTAATTTGATGTTCCATGGGGAATTTTTTTTCTGGTCCTAGTTTGTGTTCTTTGTGCTTCTTATATCTGTATGGTTGTGTCTTTCCTTGGTTTGGGGAATTTTTTATAATTCTGTTGAAAATCTGTTCTGTGCCATTAACATAGGATTCTTCTCTCTTATCTATACCTGTGCTTCATAGATTTGGTCTTCTCATGATGCCCTTCAGTTTCTGCACATTCCTTTTACCCCTTTTTGGAAATTTTTGTTGTTAAAAATGGAAAATAAACTGACTAAACATTTCTAAATCTTTCTCCTAGATCTTCTTTCTAGATTATCCATAGATCAGTTAATCTCAGTAACTAAGAAAAAGGACCATTGGAGCTCACAAAGGGGTTTTTTTTTTTTTTTTTTTTTTTTTTTTTTTTTTTTTTTTCTCTCATTTAGAAGTAGGAGGTTCAGAGTCACCTAAGAGTGTTTCCAAAATTGTGGCTCGCTCCCCGTCCCTTGGTGGGTTGGTATGTTGATCTGTTGTCCTCAGTTACTATAGGGGCATATTTGTGTAAAAGTTAGTATAAAATCTATAGGTTAGAAGGCTATTATTTGAGAGAACACTGTGCTCTCTGTGTCCTTGCCTGTAAAAATAGAGAATCAGAAATTTGTCAAATCAGAGCTGAGGCAGAGGGATCTTGGTAGGAGAAAGGAATAAATAGTATGTGCTAAGGGTGGAAAGAATTGATTTCTAGTACTTAAAAAAAAATGGAGATGTCTAAGAAACCATCCTCAACAGTCTTTTACAGACTAACAGTAATCTTTGGGCCATTTTCAGTCCAGTGATAGAAGTTTTGTTGAGTATTTATCTATTTATTTGAGACAGTATCTCATTCTATAGCCTGGCTGACCTGGAATTCACTGTGTGGCCCACATTGCCACCAAATTCTGGGCTCCTCAAGACTTCATCTCTCAGTGCTGGTTTTATAGGGTATGATGCGATATCTGGATAAGTGTTGTTTTGTGTGTCTTATTATACTGACTTTTAAATTCTTAGCAATATAGCTAAAATGAAGCAAAATTTTACAAATAATCCATTTTTTGCTGTTTTGACTAGTTTCATTTCATCTCTGGTTTGGTATCCATGCTTTTGCCTTTTCCTGCCACACTCATTATACTATTTAGTCAGGGGTCAGTAGAGAAGTAATCTGTGCCTCCTTCTGTGTTGGAAGATAGTGTGTGTGGGAAAGTCTCACTTTGTTTCATCTTTGCTATCTTACTGCCAGGAAATTATTCAGATAAATTATTTAGCTTGGTAAGAAAAGATACCAACCTTATTTTCCTGGCCAGTCCATGGTAGATATGTGGAATAAAATAATCATACTGATTAAGAGTGTATAGTGGATGTTCCAGGTCATCCTGTAACTCTGAGAATATGCTGTAGCAAAAGAAGATACAGTGAAAGAAATTAAGCCATAAGTATATCTCTTAATAGGAAAAGGGAAATTTTTGATGGTAGAATAAAAAATGCTATAGAGTTTAAAAGTAAAAACTAGTAAAGTTGCTTAAAAGGAAATACTAGTAAATTTATGAATATTAAAGTAATGCCTATGCCTGTCATTCAGTATGTGGCAGGTGGTATATACAAATGACTAGGTTCTAAACAGTCACTTTAAAAGGAAAAATTACTATTTATTTGGGGGAGCAGTGAGATCACTGCCACAGTATATGTGTAACTCAGAAGAAAACTTGGGGTACTCACTTCTCTCCTTCTATCATCTGGTTCCCAGGGAATAAACTCAGTTCATCAAGCTTTGGTGGCATATCTGCTTACCTGTAGAGCCTTCTCCCCATCCTGCAATCACTTTTAAAAAATATATTCAATTTTCTTTGTGGTTACTGTTCTAGTTTGATCCTGTTGCTGTGACAAACATCATGGCCAAAAGCAACTTAGGAGAGGAGAGGGTTTATTTGGTTTATACTTCCAGGTCATAGTGTATCACTATGCAGGAGCTCAGCAGGAGCCTGAAGGCAGGATCGCCTGCTGTTCTATGCAGCATTACCTCCAACCAGGATACTCACAGCCAAGGAAGCATAGCAGAAACCACGATGGATTTTGCTCACTAATTTATCCTACACTGTCAGTGTTTAGCTGGCTTTCTTATACAGCCCAGGATCAATTGCCTAGGGAATAGTGTTGCTCACAGTGAACTAGAACCTTCCCCATCAATTAACAATAAAGACATTACCTCATAGGCATGCTACAGACCAAACTAGTAAAAGCAGTTAATCCATTGAGACTTGTCTTGTGTGTGGTACAGTGACAGGTGACAGTTAATGCTAAAAAGGACAGTTACATCCCCACCTCTCTACCCCCATACATTTTACATGCTCGTCATTGAAATTTTAGAAAAGACAAGGAAGTGTTAAAAGAAAACAAAACAAACAGGGCTTTGTCCCATCCCCTCATTTGTGAGCTAATCTCTGCTTCAAACTGCAGTACTCTTCCAGAGATCTTCCTATAAAGTTTTGTACACTGTGTGGATTTTACAACATTGGTCATGCTCTGTGTACAATTTTACCTTAAGACATTTTGGCTCAGTTTGGTCATAATTATTTTTCTCCTTAACTGTCTTCTGGAAATATAATTTTGGCAATTCTATCATGTTCCGTGAAATATGTGTCATAGTTTATTGATCTTGTTCCTTCTTTGTTGGGGGATGTCTTTCTGTACACTGTGAATATATGTTGTTCCCATTGATTAATAAATAAGCTTCTTTGGCCTATGGCAAGGCAGCTTAGAGGCTGGCAGGAAATCCAAGGAGAAAGACAGGAAAGAGAAATGTGGAGTGTGGAGGGATGCCAGCCTGCTGCCCAATGAACAACATGCCAGCAGAGTGGTAAAGCCATGGAACACGTGGCAAAACATAGATTAATAGAAATGGGTTAATTTAAGATATAAGAGCTAGCTAGCAAGAGGCCTGTCATAGGCCATACGGTTTGTAAATAATATTAAGCCTCTAAGTGATTATTTTATATGTGGCTGCAGGACCGGGGGCCAGGCAGGACCAGAGAAAACTTGACTATACTTCTTGTTGGACTTGCAACCACCCATGGTCTTTCAGTGTTATGAATACTCATGTTAAACATTATGGGGCATAAATCTCTGACAACATGTTGGACGTATCCTCAGGTTAGAGTCCTAATTAAAGACGATTGCTTTGTATTAAACAGATTTCTTTAAATGAGAGCTGAATTTAAGATTATTTAGTACTTCAGTACAAGTATTTCAGGGCCAAATTCATGTTCTCTAAAGTTGCATTTTCTTTCCGTTTTTGGCAAAGTGGGATTTTATCATTTTGAAAAATTATGCTATACATTGTGTTTTAATTTGGGATGCTCCATTCCATAACATTTCACTTTTCTGTTCATAGTCTCTCATATGTGGCCCTTCATTTGACGTAGCTTCCATTATTCCATTTCTGGAGCCACTCTCAGAAGACACTGTTGCTGGCCTCAGTGCTCATGTTCTGTGTCGTACACGATTACAAGAGTATGAACAGTGCATAGACACATTGCTAGAGAGATGTCCGGAGGCAGTCATTGCATATGCTAATCAGGAACTGAAAGAAGAACACTGGGTATGCATTTCAGATTGTGCTTCTAGTCTTGATCACTGGTGATAAGATTTGGTAATTTTGTTGGCTTATTGGCAGAATGGGGACTATTTATGCTTTGCAGGGCTGTGTGACCAAAGAACATGTATGTTTAATGTTAGACATTTTGAGTACTTTTAGATGCTATTAAAATGCATGGGGATCATATATCTCATTTTTAAAGGGCTCTTGTTTTCAGATGAGATCTGTGATTACTTGAAAGTCTGAGTAATATATGTGTGGTGGAGGAAATACCTTCCCTGTATTTGGTCTTTGATTTAGAAATTACAAGAGTTAGCTTTAGCATTTCTTTTTTCTTTTCTTCTTGCCAACCAAGATAAAAGAACATATCTCTGTTTCTCCTTGAAAATAAATGTGTACAAGAACCTCTAGTTACAGGCCTTCCCTTCTGTTTGAGTTTCAGCAGAAGCCTAGCTGCTGATAAAATGTTTTTTTTGCAACAGAGGTGATGGATGCCTTAGCCAAAGCACACATTTTTCTGTTTGCTCTCTTCTGCACGGCCTTCTTACTCTCATTAGAAATCTGAGGATAAGATGCATCAAACTACAATGTATCCGTTTTTCCTAAGATAGATTCTGTGGTGGAAAAAACTGCTGCCTGAACTTTGTCAGAAAGTCAAGTGTGGTGGAGAGAAACATCAACTTTATCTGTCATCGTTAAAAGGTAAAATTCTCTTTTTTGGATGATTGTTAATTTCACTCTCAGTTTTAAGTTGGACAAGTTCTTGATTTCTCTGGTGGTGTTTGTCTCCATGATGTCAAGTGAGGTGCAGAAATTATAGGAGTCATCTGGAGTGTTTTCAGCTGTCATGTTGCCTGCCCCCTCATACTTGGTTCTCATCCAGCATCTGTATTCACAGAGCTGATGTTCTTAGAAGTTAGTATTTCCAGACTCTTAGCAGATTATTGCCATGGAAACCGTCATAATTCTAATATTTAAAAAATTATGAAAGTTTAAAGCACTCTAGCTTTTTAAATTACTTCATGTAGGAAATTGACATTAGCAAACATAATTGTAAGTATTGAAGAACAATAAGTTCTTCAAGGACTTACATCTTGAACATGTAAATTCCAGTTTTCTGCAGTTTTGGAATTATTAGTGTTTTTGTAACTCATAAACTGTTAGAATACGGAGTGCTCTGGTGATTTTCAGTTTTAGACCACAGTAGCTGAAGGGCTGGCATAGAGTTTTATTCATTTTTGTGGTACACTCCTTATCAGCATTGAGCTCCTGTAGGGAAGGCCTGTGGCTGTTTTTTTATGGAGTCTCATTTATTTGAGGTCTTTCTCTTGGCAGCTACAGCACACTGAGAAGAACTCAGGAGTAGATCTTAGGAATTGGAACTGAGTTCTGGGTCTGCCACTACAATCCAGTTCTTTTAGTATGTCAGATTAATGAGAAGTTCTTAGCTGACTCTGAGTAAACTTATAAGAAGATCAGGTTGAAGATGGTGGACAGGGAACTACATGACACATTTAGGAACCTGAAGATTTCTTATCTTTCTACTCCAACCTGTCACTTTGCTTTGGAAAACTATCTGTGTTGGGAAGGCTTTCTCCCCATCCTATTAAGGGTGTTAGTCAGTATCTTTGGCTTCTACTTGTAGCACCACCACCCTAGTTATAACAAATACAAGTGTCTCCAGATGTTTCCAGGTATCACCAAGGACAGAATTATTCTAGTGAGAACCAGTTCATTAATGCAGAGCTATTGAAATGAAGGTGAATAGGTGGCTTATTTAAGGAAGAATTTGTTACTGATTTTGAAGTAATGAACTATTATTTTTATTTATGTACTTTTAGGTATATGAGTGTTTTGTCTGAGTGTATGTATGGGCATCATGTGTATGTCTGCTGCCCTCAGAGACCAATAAAAGTGTATCAGATCCCCTGGACCTGGAGTTACAGACAATTGGGAGCTACCATGTGGGTACTGAGAGCCAAACCCAGGTCCTCTGTAAGATCAGACAGCACTTTTAACCACTAAGCCATTTCTCCAGCTCACTACTTTCGTTTTTTAAAAAAATCTAATATTGTAATATATTATAAAAATAAAGTTTTAAAAGTCATTTAAAATCTTAACAGTGGAGTTAACTATTAACAGCACACATTTTTACATTTTATTTATTCATTCATTTATTTATTTAATTCATTGTGGGTGGTCATACATATATGCATGTGTTATGATGAACATGTGGTTGCCAGAAAACAACTTTGCAGTTGGTTCTCTCTTTCTACTTTTTTTGGTTCTGGGGATTGAACCCAGGTCATCAAGTTTGTGTGGCACATACCTTCACCTGCTGAGACATCTCACTGCACCCTTCTGTCCCCTATTTTAATCTTTTCTTGTCTTCAGTTTCTCCAACTGAACTACAAATCATACCTATTCTCTTTGGAATGAGGCCTAGATTAAATAAATAAAAATATTAAGGGATTCAGGAAGGAAACCAAATGAGATGTTAGGAGGAGCTTTTAAAATACTGTACAGATTTAAGATATTGACTTTATTTCTTAGAGTTATCATTTATATTAAGGCCTTCTAGTGGGAGAAGAGAATTGAACAGTGGTGATAATTTTACTGACTTTGTAACTGCTCAGTACTCACCCCAAGTAAAAGTTCTTTACTTAGGTATATGAGTGTTTTGTCTGAGTGTATGTATGGGCATCATGTGTATGTCTGCTGCCCTCAGAGACCAATAAAAGTGTATCAGATCCCCTGGACCTGGAGTTACAGACAATTGGGAGCTACTACTTATAGGCTACTACTTATAGGCTCCACATTTAGGTAAGTAAGTGTGTTTGATAGGAAAACATTAATAATATATGTGTTTCATATGAGATTTGCAAACTAGTTAGTGGTTGCTATTTATTGAGATCATCGTATATGTTAGAGAAGTATCCTATTGTAATTCTCAGAGAACTAAAGCTAGCAATTGGTACCCAGGATATTGTAGATGAGGAAACCCACTTGCAAGGCTCAGTAACTTTTTGTAAGATTTATTTTTATTATTTTAAATCATATGTAGTTTTGTGTGTGTCTGCATGTGTATGTATGCACATGAATGTAGGTGACTTCAGAAGGTGTGGATGTGTGTGTCTGCATGTGGGTGTGTGCACATGAGTGCAGGTGACCTCAGAAGGGGTGTGTGTGTGTGTGTGTATGTGTGTGTGTGTATGTGTGTGTGTGTATGTGTGTGTGTGTATGTATGTGTGCACATGGTGACCTCAAATACCAGAGGTGTCAAATCTGGAATTGGGGTTACAGGATGTTGTGACACCTGACATGGGTGCTGGCAACCCAAACTAAGGTCCTCTGGAAGAACAGCAGTTGCTCTTAGCCACTGAATCATAGTTCAAGCCCCAAGTACCATTCTTAAACTCATACAGCATGTAGGTTGAAGAGTATCCATCCATTCTCAGATGTATCTGATTGGAAAGGTAAAAGTCCTTCCCCTGTGTCACTGCTGCAGAGTTCTTTAACTTTTTAGTGATGGGGCAGGCCCATCCCCATTGTGTGAAGGATGGTTTAGATTGACAGATGAGTGAGTGGGTTGTACAGTAGCCCTGCAGATGGGTAAGGAGCACACAGGAGATGATGCTGAAGTATGGGTAAAAATGGAAAAAACAATGTTTTCCCAGGAACACTATTCTTAGGAGAACAAGGTCTTGAAGACGTTGTTGTTATTTATTCATTTTTGTGGAGTGAGGGAATGTGTGCATCTATGTGTACATGTCAGAGGTCAGTTTTGGTCATCGTTCCTCAAGAGCCATCAGCTTTTTTTTGAGACAGGGTTTCTCACTGGAACCTGAGCCTAACCAATCAGGCTGAGCTGGCTGGCCAGTGAGCTGCAAGGATCTACCTATCTTTGACTTCCCAGGTCTAGGATTGTAGGCATGCAACAATGCCTGGTTTTCTTTTACCTGGGTACTGGGAGTTGAATTTAAGTCCTCAGGCTTGTGTGACAAGCACTACACCAACTGAGCTATCTACTCAGCACTCTGAAGTCTTTTTTAGTAGGGTAGGGCAGCACCAACTAAGAATAGAAACAAAATTTGCATAATTATCTTTTTAAAAATGTTTGGCAACCCCCTCTCCCTGCCTGCACATGCTCTTTTATTGGTACTGAGGTGAATCTAGGAAATTGTATACACTAGGCAAGGGCTCTATAGCTGAGTGTATCCCCAACCCCATTAAATTCCTTAATATTGAAAATGTTTACTAGAGTACTTTACTATTTAGAAGAAAAGGTATGTGGTCATGACAAGACTTATGCTTATTAACAACATGAAAAATCTCATTATAGAGAGGAACCTATTTAGAAAAATGTTTTCTAGTAGATAATGGTATTCATGTCCTAGCAAACAATCTTTGTACAGTAGCAGCATTCCTAACATTAAAGCAGCAGCCACGTGATTATATTTTTCATTAGAAAATGGTAGGAGTTGATTAAAAGGCAATGTAGCAGTCCACCAGTGAATTAGTAACTCATTCCAGGGGCTAACTACAAAATAAAATTTGAAGGGCTCTAGAAGGGATAAATTAAAAAGTATGAACTTATGTTATGTGGATTAAAGAGTTTTATTTATAATTCTAGCACTTTGTTACTTGAAGGAACTTTGAATCATTAAGAGCAAATTTGTAAAAAATATATTTGTAGCTGTAACTCATGCATTCTTCTTTTCCACTAACAGAAGCCTTGTCAGTTACTGCTATGGGATTGGACCTGAAGGATTTCTTAAATGTTCTCCCAGAAGATGGTGCTGCAGCATTTTTCCTGCCCTACCTCCTTTTCTGCAGCAGGAAGAAATCACTGACTTGAACTTATCCTTTGCAATGCATAAGCAACTGCACTTTAAATGTTAAGTCCCAGATAAAATGAGCCCAAAGGGTTCTGTGTTAATGTGTATTGCAGCTGCTTTATGGTGCTTGTTTACCTTACCATGTAATGATGGCTGTTCGCTTAATCTATAACCTGGACCCATTTATTATCCAGAATGTAAAAAAAAACAAAAAACAAAAACCTTCAAGATGTAAGATCTCTTCACATGTATTTCCTTTTATTTATTGGTTTTTTATTTTTTATTTTTTATTTTTTATTTTTTTTACTCTCTGTCCTATGTGGGCCTGGAACTCATTATGAATCTTGTTCTGACCTCAATCTATGCAAACCTCCCAAGCCTTACAGGTGTGAAATGTCATGCAGGTATTTTCAAAACTGGACACAGACTTCTGTTGTGAGAAATATCATGGATTCAGTTCTGGGGGCATGACAATCCTATCCACCCCAGAGTCATTGGAAGAAACTACATTGCAAGTATGCACAAATGCCCCTGTTGCTGGTCAAACAATATCTTCATTGTTACAGATTTTTCTATTTGGGTTACTATTTTGTTTTTTCATGTAAGTATGAGAAAGATGTAATGTTTGTCTCCAGTGAAAGACTGAATACTTAGCTTTTGAGCTACTTTTGAAACTCATGGTGTACTTCTCTCAGAATTAGATGAATGTACTCATCTGGCTGTTAACATGACTTGTTGAGTTCACATATTTTCAGCCAAAGTCTTGTTTCTATTCTTTATATGTATATACTCTTATTCTTTCAAACACAGTATATGAGAAAATTAAAAAAAAACTATCATGATGTTCATATCTGTCTTTTTAATAACTTCCTTGTTGGTTGGTTGGTTGGTTGATTGGTTTTTTGAGACAAGGTTTTACTGTATAACAGCCTTGGCTATTCTGGAACTAGCTGTGTAGACCAGGCTGACCTCTAACTCACAGAGATCCACCTGCCTCTGCCTCCTGAGTGCTGGCATTAGACTTATTTGGTTTGTTTCAAAATGTTATTATTTTTTTTTATGTATAAATGTGTATGTCTGAGTATGTATATGTGTACTGTGTGCATCTAGGTACCCGAAGAGGCCAGAAGATGGCATTGTGTCCTCTAGAACTGGAGCCATTCATTGTGGGTGCTGGGACCTGAACCTGGGTCTGCTACAAGAGCAGCAAGTACTCTTAGCCATTGAGCCCTTTTAATAACCTAGTGTTCAAGTCCAGCTCATTGCTAGAGCGCATAAACCTAGTAAGGCTTTGCAAAACGTCTACTCAATCATTTCTTTGGAACCCTGACTTAGTCCTCTTACTGGCAATTTCTTATTTATTTTATTATCTGAATTTTAATTTTTTTTTTTAATTTTTATTTTGCAATACAATTCAGTTCTACATATCAGCCACAGATTCCCTTGTTCTCCCCCCTCCCGCCCCCCATTCCAATCTCCTCCAGGGCAAAGCCTTCCCCACAGACTGAGATCAACCTGGTGGACTCAGTCCAGGTAGGTCCAGTCCCTTCCTCCCAGGCCGAGCCAAGGGACCCTGCATAGGCCCCAGGTTTCAAACAGCCGACTCATGCAATGAGCACAGGACCCGGTGCCACTGCCTGGATGCCTCCCAAACAGATCAGGCCAATCAACTGTCTCACCCACTCAAAGGGCCTGATCCAGCTGGATCAACAACAGAGAGGGAGAACAAGGAATAGGAGACCATGGTAAATGAAGACCACATGAGAATAGGAAGAAACAAAGTGCTAGAGAGGCCCACAGAAATCCACAAAGATACCCCCACAACAGACTGCTGGCAATGGTCGAGAGACAGTCCGAACTGACCTACTCTGGTGATGGGATGGCCAAACACCCTAATTGTCGTGCTAGAAACCTCATCCAACTACTGAGAGATCTGGATGCAGAGATCTATGACTAGGCCCCAGGTGGATCTCTGGGAGTCCAATTAGCGAGAATGAGGAGGGTTTATATGAGCGAGAATTGTTGAGACCAAGGTCGGATAAAGCACAGAGACAAATAGCCAAACAAACGGAAACACATGAAATATGAACCAATGGCTGAGGGGTCACCAACTGAATTTTAATTTTTTAAATTTAATACTCTTGGACTCTACCTTTCTCTAGTTCCAGATAGCATCTTTTGACTATCTTTTCAGGTTTCTATAAAACACAGCTTGCTGTCTTCATGTTTCCTTTCTTTTCTTGCTCTTAGCCCCACCACTATACCCTATGGCTTGTTAGAACGATTGATGGGAAGGCAAGAGTTGGAGACAGTTCAGTGAACTTTGTAGTGATCCTGTGAGGACTCTCAAGGACAGTATCTGGTCATATGTTTTTGTTTATTTGGTACTTTTTTACAAAGTCCTAACAATGCAGGTATAAGTGGACTATGTGAAGCAATTCTGTTACCCAATGAACAAATACATGTCATGATATAATCTGTTGATCTGTCCATCTGAAGTAATACCGGTTCCCACACAAATGAACAGTTGTGTGGCTTCGATTTTTTAAACTGTTGATAACCAATCCAGCGTAAGTGTTCTATTCAGTGACACATACATTGTTATGAATCATTGCTCTCTTTTTTCCATTTTATCACCGATCTATTTCTTTCAGCCAGACTTAGTCTCTATAGAAAAAGAAATTTTAAGATGGTTACTTAAAATAGTGTGTTTTCTATGGTTAAAAAGTCTGTACATGGATGTTTTACATTTTTCTATTTTTAAAATACTAGTTAACTTCAATTAATTCTTAATTCACTTATTTTTCATATGTTTAAAAATATCTCATTCTAGTACTGCTTTAATTAAGGAAAATTTGATTTCTTCGTTGCAAAAGATCCTAATCAATCATAATGGAGAAAAGTAGTAAATTTACCATGGAAAATCTTGGCAGATACCACGTTCACCCAAAGCTCAAAGTTCAGCAATGATAGGCCCATTAGGATGTAGGTACTAGAAGGGATGCCAGTGTGTATGTAGCCTGAGTCAGATGAGGAAACAACAGACTGAACTTACATGGCAGAGTCTACAAGGTGACAACTGCTCTGTATTACAGAATGTCGCTGGGGGGACTGGACCTGGGTTTGATTCCCAGCACCTTCATGTTGACTCACAACCATCTGTAACTCCAGTTCCAGGGGATCTGATGCCCTTTTCGGTACTCTGTGGGCACCAGGTCCACAGATATACATGCAGGCAAAACATCCTTGCACATAGAATTAACTTTAAAACAAAAAGAATTCAGCGATGTCAAAGAAAAAAGTGAGAAGTTGTCCCTCAGGATCTTTGTATGAGCTGGGATTTTCTTTTTGCGTAAAGAATATTAGGGGCTAGTCGTTGAAAGCTGAAAAAGAGCTATAGTTTTTTTTTTTATCATTTTTTAAACCATTCTTGACATTGATGATGGTATTAGGTTATACATAAGAATATAATTAGGAAATAAAAATATATATGCACACATAGACATGTTCAAGCGCAAGATGGGGAGATGAGGAGAGAACAAGAAGGCAGCTGTAACTTTTTAAATATGGAAGGAAGGTCTGTGGTAATTCTTTTGCAGCCTTTTTTAAAACTATGTTTTGGATTATGATCAAAGAAAGTTTCAAAAATTCTACTTTATCAAGTGAAAGTTTTTAGATATTCATCAGAGTATTATAATAGATTTGCCTATTTAGCTAGAATTGCAGGTATGTATAATCCAACTTTGAGGAATTTAAAGTTAAGCCAGCTTTCCCACTATAGTCTGTATCCTAAATATTATCTGACAGAGTAGTCATAGTTCAACAAAAGCACTTTTTACATATGTCAAAGGAGGTCTTTATGTGTTTCTTCTAATAGGGAAAAACGAACATGGAAATGACAGTGGTAAGAAAGTCACCATTTTTAATTAACTTTTTTCTTGAAGAGACAACTGTCACCTGATACGTGATATCAGAAGATTTGTTTTTATTTCTATATGCTCTTGTCTGTATAATGAAAGGCAGTCATTTTCTGAGATGTAGAATTGATGTAGATTTCCCCAAAGCTTTATCAAACTTATTTATAGATAATATAAACTGATAAGCATGGCTCCCTATTGTTCTGTGTTTAATTCAGACTTTTTTCTGTCACTCTTTCTTCCAGTCCTATATAATATCTTTTCTTTTTGTAAAAGTCAAATTTCTCTAAAATATTTTCCATGTACTTCTTTTGTATTGGTTCTTCTTTCATATTGGTATTTGTTCTCTAATTTCCTCTGCTATTTTAAAAACACTCTCTTCTTTAATAGCAGTTACCACTCCCTCTTCTCCCAGGTTTTTTAGACACAGAAGTCTCTAGTGTTTCTATGTATAGGACCAGCCTGTGGCAGCATCCTCTGTGCCAAACATTTGTTTACATAAGTTTTCAAGTCCCCCAGTGTTCCTTCCTCTCCATTACTTTTTGCATGGTTTATATGTAAGTAAACGTTTCCCTCCCTCCTTCCCTCCCTCCCTCCCTCCCTCCCTCCCTCCCTCCCTTCATCCCTTCCCCCTTCTATCTATCTATCTATCTATCTATCTATCTATCTATCTATCTATCTATCTATTTTTCTTTCTTTCTTTCTTTCTTCCTTCCTTCCTTCCTTCCTTCCTTCCTTCCTTTCTTTCTTTCTTTCTTTCTTTCTTTCTTTCTTTCTTTCTTTCTTTCTTTCTTTCTTTCTTTTTTCGTATGGGTATTTTGCCTGCATGACATGTACATCTGTATATGACTTGTGTGCCTTGTACCCACAGAGGCTAAAGGGAACTAGATTCCTTAGAACTGTAGTTACAGTTGCACAACTGGAGTTACAGAGGGTTATGGGCATGTGGGTGCTGGGAATTGAACTCTGGTCTTCTGGAGGAGTAGCCAGTGCTGCTAACTGCTGATCCATCTCACTAGCCCTGCAAACTTGTTTATTTAGAGCAGTGGTTTTCAACTTTCCAAATGCTGCAACACTTTTTACACAGTTCCTCATGTTGTGATGACCTCCCAACCTTAAAATTATTTCATTGCTATTTCATAACTGTAACTTTGATACTGTTGTGGTTGTGCATTACCAGTAACTACATTTTTTACTTTAGTGAAAGTTTTGGGTTTTTTTTTTGTCAAAAAAGATGGTGTTAGAGCAAAAATGAAAAGTTTATTTACAATAAGATGTAATCTTGAGTGACTTTTAGATTTGTAATACATTGACTTGGACTAGGAACATAGCTCAGTAGTAAAATGCTTTCCTAACATTTGCAAAACCATGGGCTCTGTTGCTAGGACCACAACACACACACACACACACACACACACACACACACACACACACACCATGCATACTCATGCATGGACACTCATACAAATGCATATATGCATGCACATGCACACTCATACAAACATGCACTCACATGCCTATTCCTTTCTATTATTTTTAAGGAAGAAGCATATTCTGTATGTAACTTCCTTCAGTTACATTTGCTATTTCTATTCCTACAGTTCTCAACTACAGTGCTGGAATTTTACTTTTTGTACATTTTGTTGTTGGTATGTAGTCACAAAAAGATTATTTTCCTGTGCTCTGTGTATGTGCAAATGTGTGTGTATATCTAGGTGTCTGTGTGTACTTATACATGTAAGAGTTGAATAAGGAATATAAATTTTAGTTTTTCCCAGTTCCTTTAGAAACTGTCCTTCTCTGGCAGCACATAAAGAACTGTTCTGGGTGGCGAATGAAATTATACTAGGCTGGTTCATGCTTCTCTTATGTGGGAGGTACTACAGAGAAAAAATGCTAATACTTTCTCTTAAGAAAGAAATTAAATCCTAAATGTTCATTTATAAGTCATGGTTGTTTCTTGTTAAAACAACTAGGCTGGTTCATGCTTCTCTTATGTGGGAGGTACTACAGAGAAAAAATGCTAATACTTTCTCTTAAGAAAGAAATTAAATCCTAAATGTTCATTTATAAGTCATGGTTGTTTCTTGTTAAAACAAACAAAAAAAAAACCCTAATGTGATTGTTCCCTTACACTAGTTTTTGATGTGATTACACTGCAAAGTTAGTGTCCATTTGTACACTTAGACAATCAATTCCATCCTAGCTGTCACCAAGTAAGTGATATCCCACTGGCCTAGCACTAAAACATTCTATTTGGAGGTAGAGAAGGAAGATACCAGGGCTGCCAGTTCACAAGTACTTCATACTGGAAGATATACTTAGACAAGACAGGAATCTTAGTTGCACTCATAATATATACCTAGAGGTACTACCTGTATATTCACCTTGATTTGGTAAGACAGTGTAGGTAGTTTCCATTCCAGCATGAACATGGTCAGTCACGTGGCAGTGGAGTAACCAGGTTCCAGGTGTTTGGGGAAACATTTCTAGGGTTTGGTATGTTCCAGGGAAAAGGTCAAAGACATCGGAACTGTAAATTCCCCTGTGCTTTATTAGAAAAATGACAAATATTAGAGTTTATTCAGTAGCCTTTCACTGGCCAGCTCCAATGAAAAAGCAGAAACATTTTTTTTTTTTTTTAAGAAATGAATCCCTCTATATTTTATTTAGTGAAACCTGTAATCCTCGTCTAAAGCCTCAGCACTCTGGGCCATCAAGGAAGATGTGAAGGAGGCATTTATTAGTCAGGACGACTATGTCTATACCGCGATTCTGGCTTGCCTCTTTTTCGGAGACTTGAGCTACACAAAACAACCAAGCTGTGGTTTCACTGGTGCTTGGATCAATTATAATCTCTCTTGCTTGTGAAACTGTCAGAAAAGGATGCTGATAGAGAATTTAAATAATATTGACAATTCAAGTATTCTTGACTCCCATCACTGGCATATTTCTATGAAAATAATACTGAAAGCTCATTAATGATATATGTGCAGAAAACAGTACAGATTATACAATGGACATTCTGCAATGTGTCTTTTTTTTTTTTTTTTTTTTTTTTTTTTGGTTTGTTGAGACAGGAGTTCTCTGTGTAACAGTCCTGGCTGTCCTGGAACTTGCTTTGTAGACCACGCTGGCCTTGAACTCACAGAGATCCACCTGCCTCTGCTTCCCAAGTTCTGTGATTAAAGGTGTGCACCACCACCGCCGGCCGCCTGTGCATTTTCTACATTAGTTTAAAAATGGAAAAAATGCATCTTCAAGAGGACCATTGTTTTCACTAGATAAAGGGTAGTAGTTCTAGGGATATTAGTTGCTTGACACCTAAGTGTTAATTCACCTCACACAGTTTAAGAGTGAACTTGGAATGATCAGGGTTACAGTGAAGTCTTGTTCTGATCTCTGCTGCCTGGCCCACCCTTATGTGAACACTCTTGCCAGCTCTGACTGTCAGCCATTCCATTCAGATGCCTTAGAATTGTGTGAGCAGAACTAAGAAAGACAGAAAAAACCTGCAAGTGTAAGGATGAGCTCAAGATGTGAGGAGGCTGGTGTAGTGGTGAGACTGCCATGTTGTTTGAGTTTCTTTTTCATAGGTATCTCTGATGAAATGTATTCTTGGCTTAATTAAAAGGTTTAAGCAGAGCAAGAATGACTGCTGTGTGTGGCTCTTACCTTGTATTGGAAGCTGTGGCCATGAAAGTGTACGGTGTGCAAGTCTATTTCATTGCCCATTCCCATCACATACCAATTGACTTCATCTCCTACGTGCATTGTGAGGCCTTGTAGGTTTCCAAACATTTTTCCATTAATAGCTGAGGAAAATTTGATACATTTCAGAATAGTTTAAACTTATAATGGCTTCATAGGAATTATTACTAGGTCCATATAACAGAGCTTACTTCACTATAGATGGGGAAAATAGATCTTTCAAGTTCACCAATATCACTGCTATTTCTCAAGTTACTTTATATGAAGAGCCTTAATCTTAATTGTGAACTTATTTAAAAGGGAATGAGGGTTTAGAATTGGGAGAGGAATTAGTAAAGATTTTAAACATAGTCCTATTTTGGTTTTGAGCAGAGTTTTACATTACAATATTTTTTAAATAAAACAGCCCTACAACATGATTTTCTTAGAAGACAGGGATAAAAAAAGAAAGTGGTTTAGAATAGTTTCTCATACCATGCATTTTATTGCTTTCTATGAATTCCTCGTCATCTTTGTTTACTTTCTCAGGATGATCAGAGTATATTTTGATGTTGTCATCTAAGTACCAAGATTCATTCTCATCAAATATTAGAAACAAAAGGAAAAACTCCATTTTCTTTATAGGATTGAATACTTTCATGTAAGATTTCCGACAAACAACCAGTGGGCCTATTAGTCCACTATAGAGATCCTGAAAACAAGCAGAAAGTACAGTTATCTTGGAAGTGTTGGTCAGGATTTCGAGAGCTGGGACCTTATCACTCACAATCCCAGCAGTTTTGGAGGGACTGGTTTTAATGGGATACCTAAGCCAAAGGGAAGCCACCACTGTAGTATCCTCATATTTGACATGGTTAAGTGGAAGCAATGACAAATAGTAAGTAGGTTATGTGGCTGATGTGGAACTTAGAGAGATTAAAAAAAAATGGCTTAACTCATGAGCTGCCTGAGTGAACAGTATTGGTTGTTAATTGTATAAGCTTGTGGACTTATCAGGATGAGCCAAGCATTATGCCAGTCACTATAAATCCATGACTGAATGAAACAAAACCTTTTGCTGTAGGAGCTCATATAGGAATAAAAGAAATGAGTAGAAGCTAAGGAAATTGTCCATTGTCATGAAGAAACAGAATGCTAATGAATACCCATGTGAAAGACCACAATTAACAACTCTTAAACATCTGAGAAGTTTGGTGTGGCCAGGTGCTAGTGATGGCAGATTTTGTCTTATATCATATTAGTGAAATTCAGGCAGTGTCATAAGTAACCTCTGAAACATTGGACAGAGAACAACAGCAAATCTACATCTTAGTCCAGTTATATTGGTTGATTGAAAGAAGACTTAGAGGGAGAAGTCTGGGGCCTGGGAGGCAGCAGTTGAGACAAATTACAAATACTGAAGTGTGAAAACGGAGAGGAGTGGGCTGAGTAATTGTAGGGGCACATAATCTGTGTAAGAAGAGTGGTTCAAAGTGCCTGCTTGAGTGAATGGATAGAGCAGCACTTACGCTGCTGGGTTTTGTTGTTGTTGTTGTTGTTGTTTGTTTGTTTGTTTTTATAACAGGAAATGAAGGAGGAAGAAGACCTCTTTAGAAGTGTCCCTTTTAGAAGGTGCTAGGTTTTAAGTCTGGGAATTTCTGGTAGAGCAGCCCAACATGCAGCTGCATTGACATATTGGGAACTCAGAAGGGATTCTGGTGAAGATTTTGTTCTGCAGAATGATTTACCATCTCACTTGAGAGGCTGTTGGGGGATTTTTGGCTTTGTGATATTTTATCAGACAATACCTACTGTTCTGATTGCCTGTTGGGATTGCTCAGACAACTAAGAACTCTGAAGCCACACATCTTAGTTTTCGCATTTAATATGTTTTCATATCAAAAGAAAAATAAAATACACTGGCTTGCAATTTTTATTAAGTATTATCAGTAATCAGCAGGAATAAGATAATTATAACTATATGTTTAAAAGCAAATAAACTGAAAATGTATAATGAAATAGATTACAGAGCAACTTATTTTCCTGGTATTTTGACATAGGTTGGAGGACAGGAAAACTCTATGTTCTTTCAATTGTCTCTCTATCTGGAGAATTCTTACAGAACAAATGGTTAAAATTTACCTTAACTCGATCCACAGTTGAGTAGTAAGCCCATGGTATACAAGGGGCATCCTCTGCTCCAGCGCCAGATCTCTCTGGGATTTGCCATATATAAATGCGAATTTCACCTAAATTAAGCAAGGGCTACATGTCTGGTTATATTTGGCTTATATCTGACACACATTATGTGTTTCATGTGCATATACATTTTGTATACACATATAATATGTTAATCCTTGATAACTAGTGATCAAAAAGTAAAAATATTAACATGTTAAAAAATAATAGTACTCAAAATTCTTCCATGAATTTAGTTTTTTGATTTTATAGTGAGTGTATGTGTATGTGTGGGCATGTATGTGCATGCAAGGGAGCACATACACCATAACATGAAAGTTGGGATAGTTTGTGACAGTGGGTTATGGAGATGGAGCTTGAGTTATCAGGCTAAGCATCTTTACACACTGAACCACACTGATGACCCTGGAGTTTAAGTTCTAAGACACACTAAGGTATTTTTATGTCATCATATATTTACTATGAATTAAGCAGCTCTCATTCACTTGCCATAACAAAGCCAGAGAATTGTCATTCTAATGCCATATTTTGAAGAAACTGAGTGGATCCATCTTTTCTTACTCTAAAGTAGGTTTTATTAGTATTTTTTTTTTTTTTTTACAGATACCTCAGCACTTTGCTCATGGTGTTTCTGTACTGATGTTGCCCTGTAGAATCAGCTTCACTTTCCCTTTCTTTCCTACTTCCTTCTCACTATCCTCCTCAGTGAGCTGATGATTCCTGCAAGGAGCCATGAGAGCACTTGATCTTAAAGATCCCTGATTTCTCTCATCTGTCAACTTCTTCTGTTGTTATCTGATTCTGTCACACCATGTGCTTCTTTGTTACGCTTCTGTCACATGCAAGACATACTCGTCCTTGATGCTTTGAAGATGGTTACTATATCCTCTTTGTCATGTACTCTCTTCCCATGAGCTCCTGGCTCTTCTCCAATCTAACCTTTTCCATTTGCCTCAGCACTTCCTGTATATCTATCCACAGACCTTGACTTACTGATCCTGACAACCCTCTGTCCAATTTGTTTAGATTCACCTTGCCATTTCCTGCAAAGATAGTGCTATCAAATTAATACTCTGGAGTCTGGAATCCTTTACTGGGGAATCAAGCAAGAATTGAGGTCTGGTCTTAAGGGAAGTGTGGGCTTTCCCCCCTTTTCTCAAGTCATCACTTTTAGTCCCAATGTCCTCATACCTTAACTAAGCAGACATTTTCACCAAGAATATAAAATGTAAATGCAGCACCTCATTGTCTCACTTCTGCCAACCACTCTTATTTCCATAAGCTGTTCTTCCAGCCTGCTCTGTCACCAGGGATTGATTCCCAAAGCTTTAGAGTCACCCTTGACTCCTTCCATAAGACTCCAGTGCTCAATTTTCAGCAGGCCCTTTTGGTAGCATGTTAAAGTAGAATTGTAGTATGAGAATTTCTTCCTCTGCTTAGTCCCATGTTAAATCTTGTTAATTCTAATTCTGGTAATTTTGTTTCACCTGTTTAGTGCAGAATTTCCCTAACTGCTCTTTAATGTTGCCGTTTTTCTCCCTTACTCATATGTCATCCAGAAGAGCCTCTGATTGACAATCAGATAAATCCCATTCAGCTCAGACCCTCAGGTGAGTGTTCAGTTTAAAACCTTGAGTCCTAATCATAGCCTGCCAGGCCCTTACTCCATCCAGTTCCTTCTCTCCCTGCTTCCCATCTGTTAACATTCTGTTCCCTCTTCACTCTGTCTGGACTCCTTACCATTTATAAGAGACACAAAGCATGTTCCCACATGAAGCCCTAGAATCTTATCCCACAATTAGCCTGAGCTGCACCTCCCTTATCATTTGTCTTCACCAATGTCCAGCCCTACTGACTCTCCTACCTAAAATAAACCATTTACTCTCTGATGAGTCTTTTTCATAGCCTTGTTTATGACTCAGTATTATCTATGTTTTTCTCTCTTAGAAGATCAAGAGAGAAGTTTTTGCTCTATTTTCTCTTAAATTTATAAAAGTAATTCTACAGAACACTATCTTTTTTTTGTTTGGTATGTTTGGAAACTGCTAAGTTTTTAAAACAAATCCTTTTTCCTGTAAAATTTTAATTTCTATTTGAGTGTACATAATTTCTCTCAATTTTTATCTTAATTGAACATCTGTTAAGCTCTTGGGACATGCCAGATACTAAAGCAAATACCCAGGCTTTAAATTCCAAACCGCAGACATTGTTTGACAGGCTGGCACATGAACATTCTACCCCACAGTGTAGCAGATGCCACTTCAAATATGTTCTAGTTGAGTGGAGGAAGAATTTTTCTAATTCACTCTTCTACCTTTGTAAGTGTCTGGTACTTCCATGTTTGTTTTTACAGCCCTTCTGTAAACTGTTTCAGTGCAAACATGCTTATACTCCATCACCCCTGCATCCTCTGTCCCACCTTTGCAGTTCCTTACAACAGAGTCGTTTAGAAAGACTATTCTTTACAGCAGCTGGCATTTGTGGAGTGGCTACAAAATCTGTATGAAGCATCCCTTTGCTCACAATACCTGGCAGTGTTGGAACAACCGTAGAACTCTCTGTTTTCACCCCATGGGCATGTATTGAATATGGCCTGGTTGCCATGTTTTTAAAGACAATTTTAACTTTGTCTCCAATATCTGCATGAATTTGTGGACCTGGTAAAAGTGAAAAAGAAAATCAATTTATTGTCTTGTGTTTTGAAATTTCTGTGTTAGTGATAAAGGCAAAATTCAGGTAACTTTTCAGTGTGAAGGATGGAGTCTTCTTTTTCTCACATGTCTTTGAGCTGTTATAGTGATTTATTTCTGGTTCCTGAGGATGTGCATAACAACACTAGACAGAACTTCTCTAAATATGGAGACCATAGTGTATCTCTTAATCAGAGTTCCAGAAGACACTATAGCCTGAAAACCCTCTGAGGGTCAGAGATCTAACAGGGAGAGCTGGTGGCAGGCCAGGAGCTACTGTGCACAGCTTACTCTTTGGGTTCAGTGTTTGGACTTCTAGGCAAAGGGTTGTGCTGGCAATGACGAAGCTGGCCCTCTAGCTTCTGCCTTTCAGCCAGCTGCAGCTGTTTCTTGTCACATGTGTTTCTGTTATTCTCAACAATGTCATTAGCTCTAGAGCAGCAGTTCTCAACCTATGAGTCAGAACCTCTTTAGGGGTTAAATGACCCTTTTATGGGGGTCACACAAGACTATCAGAAAACACAGATATTTACATTATGATTCATAAGAGTAGCAAGATTACAGTTATGAAGTAGCAATGAAATAATTTTATGGTTGGGGATCACCACAACATGAGGGACTTTATGAAAGGGTCACAGCATTAGGACGGTTGAGAACCAACTGCTTTAGAGTATCTCACTAGGGAAATTCTGATCCTGTGGAAGTACTGAAAGGCTCAGGAGTTCAGCATCTCAAGGGTTGCAGGTTACACGTTCAACCTGAGTGTGGTTCCTGAAAACTTGTAAGGAAACACATTTTTTCAACCCCCATATATATCTTTATTTTGTGATTAATTATATCTTAATTTTTCAAGTAAAGAGTTGTACTTCTTTTTGGAGGGAGTGTGTGATAACAAGGAGAATTTGGTTAAGGTTTTCATTAGAAAGTAATTTCTAAGAACTTCACCAAAGCTATAGGCATCAAGTTAAAAAAATATTTTTGAGACAGAGTTTCTCTATGTAGCATTGGCTGTCCTGGAACTCACTCTGTAGACTAGGTTGGCCTCAAACTCAGCCTGCCTACCTCAGCCTCCAGACTACTGGAATTAAAGGCTTACGCCACCACACCCTGGCTCATTATAAGTAATTTAATCAGTATATGGAATAATAAATTATTCCTGACAGAAATAAGTGATATTATCTGTATTCTTCAGCAAGCACAAACTTCTTTTTTATTGAATGATTTAAAAAAATAACTTTGATACATGAGCTAGAAAATTGCAATCTATATACGTGGATGCATGTTGCCACAGGCAGCTCTTGTTGCTAACCGAAGGCTGGCAGGATGGGGCTGTTCACCTTACCTAGGATGCCCAAGTGCTCATCTTCAGCTTTTCTCTTCACCTGTTCTCTGAACATGCTGTCAGTAAATTGCCGATACACAACTTTCTTGTACTTTGAGCCTATGTAAAATTCTTCCTTATCCAAAAATGCATTTGAAATACTAGAAAAGAAAATTGATGCAGGTTACTATTTGTTTTCGTGAAAGAAAAGAAATTGTTTTAATTTTTGAGTAAAAATTCTTGTGAATAGTTATGCTCATTTAAAATTATTTTCCATTCCGGTAGGAAAAAATAGACTTTAAACATATTGAGGTGTCATATAAAGAGAACTGTCTAGTGAGCTGCTTCAGTCCTGGCCCTGACTCTTGTCCAGCTAAGCTGACCTCTCAATCCATGTTGTCTGAAGAAGCCTTAGTTCCTGTGCCCCTAAAGAGAGGCATTGATCAAATCATCTATCGCATCACATTTTTTTCACTCTAACATGTTATGAAATCCAGATTCAATTATTTAGGAATTAATGCAGTATTTCTAGTCAATAGGAACTGAAGTAGCATATTTTTTTTCTAGTCATTTTCTTTTTCTAAAGTTTTGGTTTACTAATGATTCCTTTTAACTACCTTATCCAAATCACAAAAGCAGCCTTTTAGTCCTTTCTATGTCAGACTACACTCATGACTGAAACCAAACTGTCCAGCTAGCCACTGCCAGCCAGATTGTTTAGTTTTCCTGGGCATCTTGGGCCTACCTGTCCCACAGCTCACCCTAGTCCCTCAGATCTTGTGCACATGAGGTCACATGTTGAAATGACATGATAGAGCAGATGTGCCTGGGAAAATTTTTAAAAAATGAACACCTAGAAGTATCAGGTGATGCCCCATGATGCTGAGGCATGCTTTTGATGTTCTCGTGGCCATTCTTTACTTTGATATACTCTTACTGATTTTTTTTTAAATTTTCACAGTGTGTCATAATGGCTTTGAACATATTTTCCTTTAAGTTCTTAGAAAAAAAGAACTGCTAAGCATTTAAGAAGTATACAGCATAATTAGGAATGTGGACCGACTGATTATTATACTGGAAATAAAATCAGGAGTAGTAAGTAAGCAGCACTGTGACTGCTCTCAATTTGATTGAGTTTGATCAGAAGAGCAATGATGCCACAGACTCAGAACTGGTCAAGGGAAGGTCTCCTGTAAAGATGCTGAGAGAAATAGAAATGAATGAGCACAAATTCCCAGGAAGTGGTCATTGCTATTGCTTAATGCAGTTGTTGCTTTTTCTAAGGGTTAACATAACTCTTTAATGAAAGAGAGACCTAAAATTACAGTTGAACACTTTGGGAATCTGAGACTGGAAAGTTACTTTTGTTCTTGCAAATGATGCAGTTCCTTTTCCCAGTCCCTGCTTGGTGAATAGTCCCATTCCACCTCCACTGCTGCGACATAGTAGGTCCTTTCTCCCAGGTAGACAGTGGACTCTTCAGATTGCTGCTTGCATTGGTTCACAGTATATTTTTGCTTCATGCCACCTGTGTAGTGATCTGTTGTAAGACACTCTACATCAAAAGTCCCTGGAGTAGCAAAATAGAAAACTTGTCAATTTTAACAGAAGTCTCTTTACTATTCTAAGAACTATCAGGGGTGTATATATCTCAGGGCATCTGCTATTCCCCCTGCCTGTAACTTAGCAGATGTGTGCATACTTTATGCTCTTACTTCATTGTGTCTCAAAAGAGAATATCCATCACCTTTTTCTCTTGCTTTGGTTTTATTCATGAGCTTACAGTTACCTGATCTTGAGTATCACACAGTGAATCAAGTGAGGCCAGAAAGAAGTTTTTCATGATATGATTAAATTTATTTCCTATTTGTTTTAATTTGATTTACCCATTGAGAACCAGGCCCACATATAAGCATACATGGCTACAGTTTTTATATAGAATACCCAGTTGCAAGTAGTCTGTAAGTAAGCCAACTCCACAACAAATGTAGCGACATGATGAAAGCTGTAGCGACATGATGAAAGCTTACATGTAGAGCACATGCAGGAGTCATTTATTCTAGCCTGTTTTTTATCAGTTATCTTTAAAAGGATAGAAAAGTAACCATCTCATAGATTCTGCTGTTTGAAACAAGGAAACACACACACACACACACACACACACACACACACACACACACACACACCACAGACTTCTTACTTATATGCTCTTATTCCACCCATAAATAGGAAGGAGATCCACCTGATATGTGCTTCAACATTAGTAACCCAGACACCCTCTTAAGAGAAGGTCTATCTTGGAGGCATTGAAAGAGTTCATCACTCGATATGTTTTCAATAGGATTTTCAACCAAAACCATATACATAAATTTATTATTATGGCTAATTTTGTGTCAGTTTGACACAAGCTAGAGTCATCTGAAAGGAGGGAACCTCAATTGAGGAACTGCCTCCATAAGATCCAGCTATAGGGTATTTTCTTAATTAGTGAGTGATGGGGGTGGTCCCAGCTCATTGTGGGTGGTGTCACCCCTGGGCTGGTGATATTAGGTTCTATTAGAAAGCAGGCTGAGCAAGCCATGAGGAGCAAACTAGTAAGCAGCACTCCTCCATGCCCTCTGCATCAGCTCCTGTCCTGTTTGAGTTCCTGTGCCAACTTCCTTCAATAATGAACAGTGATACAGAAGTGTAAACCAATTAAACCCTTCCTTTGCTTTGGTCATGATAGTCCATCACAGCAATCATAACCCTAACTAAGACATTGACCAACAAGAGAAGTGTACCTTCTGTGTCAGGCTGCATGAGAAGGGTCAGACTTGTATGAGGGAAGAGGTTTGCAGTGTCTCGTCTTTCTCCTTTAGACAGATAAGTGTTTCCTGAAAAGTATATCCCATGTACATCAGCTTCATTTCCAGCACTGAACAAATACCATACAATGGAATCTCCTAGACACATGTTGAGCCCAGGCTGATTGCCATACATGAATCCATTCATAGCTGCAAAAGTTGGAGAAGGGGGAGAAGAAAAAGGGTTGAATATAACATATCCTATTAAATGAAATGAAAATTTATTCCTAATGTAACTTCCTAATGTAAAGACACATTTCAAGCCTGCCCATTGTTTATGTGTTGGAAATGTCTTTACTGTCTCCAGAGCATCCTCTGGCCACAAGGAGCAGGTCAGAGTTTGCAGAGTATGGAGTTCTGTGTCCCTGCCACATTGGGGAGTTCAGTGTTTTCAGCTGGAATGAGATCCCAGGCGATTTTTCTCACTTTTTTCAAAGGTCATATTTGTCAGCAACTATTTCTGTGAATAATAACAGCTTAGCCTGGGTGTCACACACTGGGAATGTATTTGTTGTTTTACATGAAAAATTTCCTGACTCGTCTTGGAAAATGGGGACAATCTTGTGTAGGAAAATTTTTCTCACTACTATTTCCAAAAGATGATATTCTTGACATGTCCAAAATGTTAAATCTAGAATTTAAAGTAATATTACAAGGATTGTGGGTAGTGTGAGTAGTATCATTCTAGCTTAAAACAAACAAACAAACAAAAAACCAAAACAAAACCCAAATAACAAAAACTATTAATTTGTACTGCAACTTTACAATTTTTACTTCTACCAACTACACTAAATATTTACTGTTCTCTCTGAATGGTGTGGGTCTTTGGAACAATTAGCCCACCATGTCTCAAAACTAAACACATATATATAATTAGCTAAAACATAAAAAAACTGATGCTCCTTGAGTTTTAAATTTTGTCAGTTGATTCTGATGAGCAATCAAGTATGAAATCATGATAGCAGAGTTCATATTTTTAAATCATAATGGAAGAATTCATATTTTTGAATAATTGAAAAAATAAAGGAGTCTGTCACTACTGTGCTACAAATGAGAACAACATTTAACCCATTATTCTCAAATTGATCATGCCATCAGAATCCATTAAAGGATTTGTGAAAAACAGATTCCCAGGACTTGTTGCAGTGTAACTCAAAAGTGGGTCAGGGAATTTGTAGTTCTAACAAGCTCTTGGGCAAAGCCAAGGCTGCTGATCAAGAGACCACAAAGACACATTCAGGGGCCAGCAAGATGGCTCAGCTGATAAAGGCACTTGCTGGGAATCCCACCAAAACCCAAATTCTGGGAAGAGAAAACTGATATACATGTTGTCCTGTGACCTTCACAGGCACCATGGCATGTGTTCATTTTCCCTGCCTCCTTCCCCTCTAAATAAATATTTTTTTAAAAGGCACCTTCATCACATTGGTATGTCTGGTACATTTGGTTATTTTGAGGTGGGTTTTTTTTTGTTGTTTATAACCTAAGATTTTGCCTTCAGAACACTATTAAGTTGTTTGTTGAAAAGTAATCAAAAAATAACTGCTTACTTTGGGTTTATTTGAAGTAGCCTGGGCAGGTGGAAAAGGTGCAGTACTCACAGTGCATCTTATTAGACTCCTGGAAGTCTTCATCTTTCTTATCCACATGATCAGGTGCAGCTGTGAACATCCTGATATTATCATCCAAGAGTAAACTCTCATTCTCATCAAACACTGTGGGAAACAAGTAGAACTCCTTGTCTACATCCTTCTGCAAATCAAAATAACAATGAGGTGAAGATAAAAATGAGAAAAGCAAAAGATTTCTATACAAATAATAATCTGTGCACAAACCATTTTAAGGAATGTCAACAGAAGTTTCTGCTTCCCTTTAAAATTTGGTTCATGATGTATTCCATTTGGCCACCAAAGTTTTCACTGGTATCTGTTGAGAACTTAGGGTTTAGTAAGGTAACCTGAGCCTCTTACATCTAAAATTTCAAATTTCCTTCTTCCTTCATGCCCACATTGTCCATACAAATTGAAACCATTAAAACAATTTATTCAGATAGAGATGTGATTTAGATTGGAAATGTGCCCAAAGCTATGTGCCTAAAGGATTAATTCCCAGCTGATGGCATTATTGGGTGGTAATGAAGACTTTAGGTTGGGCCCAGTTGAAAGGACAATGTCACTTGGATTGTGCCATTGAATATGGTAGAATATCTTTCCTCCCTCCCTTCCCCACCCCTTCCCTTCTCCCTCCCCCCCTTCCCTTGTCTCATGATATTGAGTATCCTGAGAAAAAACAGGTTTCCTCAACCATATGCATGTCTGTTTCTCTACAGCCCAAAATGGAATGGAACTAGCTGACTGACCGAACCCTCTAAAATCAAGAGCCAAAATAGATCTCCCCCCTTAATTTATTTATCTTGGGTATTTTGTTGCAATGATAAAAACTAATATGGGGATATCTGTGTGCTGAAATTGGGAAAGAAGCCTTCCATGTTCCTGAAACCAGTAAGAGCTATAACCCACACACATCATCTTTAGTGAGGAAATGGCATGGCAATGAGCTGGAAGAAGGATCCACACAATCTTCAGGTAGATTAAAACAAAAACAAATAAGGAAGTGGAAATATTATTTGTTTTGGGAATGGTCTAATCATTCAGAAGACAATCAGTCCATGGAATCAAAGCAAATGAGCCACCAAGGAAGAGAATACTGAAGTCCTGTTTGTCTTTCTTTCATGATTCATTCAAGTGGACAATATGTTTATTAAAATAAAAAAGGCCAACTAAGATGCAAACTTGAAGGTTAGATCCTACAGAAAATTTCATCAGTGATGAAGGTTGTCTAGGGTGAGTTTCTTGGTGATGTAACTACATTTATGCTACTCATGCTTCTATAAGTAACACCAGTAAAGGTACTGATTCCCGGAGCTAGACTTGGGTAGGATCTTTTCTTTGGTCCATCAATGGCCTATCTGGGATGAACAAATACTTGCTCCCATTTCCATGGGAAAGTTCATAGTACAGTAGCCTAGACTACCCTCACATGTGGTCCTTGTTTATTTGCTTGTTTGTTTTATTGAGACAGGATTTTTGTGTAGCCTTGACTATCCTGGAAGTCATTCTGTAGACCAAGCTGGCCTGGAACTCACAGAGATCCACCTGCCTCTGCTTCCCAAGTTCTAGGATTAAAGGCATGTGCCATGATACCTGGCTAAATGTGGTCCTTTTCTCTCTCAAATACTGGGACTTCAGGTATGTGTCTCCATGCCAAGCTTAGGAGACCCTATCTTTATAATTTTGTTTGTTTATTGGAAACAGGGTCTCATGTAGCTCAGAATTGCCTCATACTCTAAGTATCTGAGGATAGTCTTAAGCTCTTTATTTTCCTGCCTCTACTTCCCAAAGGCTGGGATTACAGGTTTGTAGGATCACATGGCAGGGTCCCTTATTGTCAGAGGTAGGTACATTTATAATACAATTTCAGATCAACTTGAATTATTTCTACCAGAAAAAAATGCATAATACATTTTTAGTGCATGATCTTACTGCAAAACCCAGGATAGTTTCATACTTTTGATACTCCTGCCTCATCTTGGCCTAGTGTTTTTTACAAGTATGTACCACTATGGCCAACCATAATATAAATTTTATAAATCTGAGGAAAATTTAAAATAAGACATATGTAAAATCTTCAGTGCCTTAAAGACAAGAATTCTCTTTACAGTGATAATTCAAAACAGATTGGGAGTCATTTTCACTCTCCCCTGCCTGGGCTTACCTGTCTTCCATTTGCAAGTAAGCTGCCTTTCTTGCATATTTTCATTGGCCCAATAAGCCCAGTGAATATATCTTTGGTGGGATCTACACCAGAATAATACATCCTAGATAAGCACACAGGATCTGCGTAAGTGGGTCCCATTTCTTTGGGAACAGTCCATTCATATGTAAAGGTTTCTTTGGGTGCCACATGGGAAGCTGCTTGAGGATGAGGCACACCTACAAGAAAGGTCACAGCAGAGAGGTTACATTTGTGTTTTCTAATGTGATTATTGAGCCACAGAGTAGGTTAAGTTTAGTAATATACTTCTAAGTTACTTGATCCCAATTAGAATAGAATTCCCCTTGTGCTGCCCTGTCAGGGTTGACAGACTGGTGTGATAAACTCAGGAAGCCCCCAACCCTGCCCCAAACCTCTATTTAGGGTTGATACCCCTTTTTGTGCTCAAAGAACAAATATGTGCATTTTCCCCAAAGAAGGACTAATGTTGAAGGCAAATATTGTCTCCTCTCTCCTACCAGCTAGAACACTGCCTGGCAGTAGGAGGTAATCAGTCCATTTTCTGTTGACCAAACTGATCAGAAGGCAATTGCAGAATTGAAACGAACTTAGCCTGTGATACCTTGCAAATTATCTAGATTTTCACTTGAAACTGAAGCCAGAAAATTTCAATAAGCTGCCTATAGTCACATTGTAATTAGTGGCGAAATCAGGAGATTTCATTGGTAAGCCTCAACAAAGTATTAGAATATATCCACATTATTGAATATTTTATATCACTAAAATCATATTAATAAGTGTTTATAATGTTAAGAGTGTAAACATCACAAAACTATAATGCCAGTATATTTATTATACTATGAACTCAACCATATTTAAAGTATGTTATATATACACAGATAAAAGCAGGAGGATTATGTAATCACATATGTGTGTTTGTCTATGGAATTATAGATTACTAATATTTTTGGTTATAGTTTCCTGTACTTTTCAAATATCGAAAAAATGAGCCTCTAAGCTAAACATTTTAGGAACTTGAAAAAGAGATCCATCCAATAGTATTTCAGAAATGTATAATTGATACAGCCCAACTAAATTCTTATTGAATTGTCAGTAGTTATCCAATTCAGGCAAAGCAAGATTCTATTGACATTCAGCTTTCTCAGGACTGAATTTTTTACTCACCTCCCTTCAGGGAGTGGGCAGGTGGGGCATAGTATGTTCCCTCATTTTCAACAGTGAATCTCACCCCCGTTGGCTGAATGCTGAGAGGATATGGTCCTTTGTTATGAAAGGTGACTTTAATGATGTCTCCTACTTCTGCCCAAATGACAGGACCTAGGAAAAAAAAGAGCATTTGTTACCTTTTTTGTTGTTGTTTTTGTGTGACATACAGAATGTGCAAAACAGTTACTGGCTTTAGCTGTGTCCCCTGACAAGCATCCCAGGATCAAGCTACATATGTGTAGCAAGTTGGAAAGCTTGGTATTTAAAAAGTCCATTATTGCTACAATGTGGCAAATTTGGAGAAATGCAAGAATTCTTTTTACTACAACTTGAGGGAAATTAACTTGTTTATTATATTTCTTCAAGTCAGTAAATTTTGTGCATCACAAAAAACTAACCCAGAGTGTCTACACATCTACAAAAAAAAAAAAAAAAAAAAAAAAAAAACATCTGGAGCATCTATACATTTTTAACCTAGTCTGGGCTGTGTGACTTTCATCCCCAGTTAAGGTAAATTTAAGATGCATTGTTTTGGGTATGAGTTTTTTAGAATGTAAAACTCTAAAATTAGTATTGTTGCCAATTATAGAGTAAAGATATAGCTATATAGTATACAAATGTTTTATGTAATATCCGTAATGACATTTATTGAGGGCATCTTATCCCTACTTCTAAGTGTTTATTTATGTCTAATATCTTATCTAACCCTTACTAAAGTTTGATGTAGTTATAACCATTTTCATCTCCACTCTATAGAAAAGAGCAGGCCCAGAAAATTAAGTCACTTTCAAAAGTCACCCAGCTTATATAGATAAAGAGGAAGACTGTCTCATGAGTCTAGACTGTGTTTACCATTTATGAGAGCACTCAGAGCTCACTGGGAGCAGCCTCTAGGACAGATGGAGCCTGGGTCATCAGTAAGCCCACATTTGGTTTCTGAGAAAGTACACTTTTGGCTAAGTCAGTTATTTAAACTGTCACACACTTTCCTTTATCTCTTCATGATATAGTGAAGATTTATGGCTGATAATTTGTTTTTGGGAAAGTAGCCAGCTGCTATGTGTCAAGTGGTACCCGATCTTCTGTGTGCCTGGCTTCTAACTAGAATTCATGCTGCAGGTCTTGACACTTTTCTTCCTGAGGTTGGGAGAATCAAGAAGGAAACGTTCCAACCATGAGTACTCTGCTTGGACTCACCAAGGATTCCAAGATGTTCCTCATCAGGGCCTCTCTGTTTTTGGTTTGTGAAGGAGTCATCTGTGTACTCACGATAAACCATTTTTTTATAAGAGCCACCAATTCTCATAGCACCTTGTTCAAAAAATAGCCTTGAATCACTGCCAGAAAGAAAAAAGGGGTTAATTCTGGTTTGGAGGTAGAACAAGGTGGCTATTTACATAGGATCCTAACTGAGGGAGTCTGTCTAGTGCTTAGTGCTGCATTACACCCATGATTTTTGCTGAAGAGGCACACAGACCTAGGCCACTCTTGAGGTTTGATGAAGGAATAGAAAATCAAGGAGGAAGTTGCATTTTAAAGTGAAGTGAAAACAAATTTCAATATAGCTATGTCACCCCTGTTCTATAGTAGAATCTTTCTACCCCATTGTACAGAAGCTGTCCTTTGTTGGGTATGAGCATCAGCTTAGTGCTTGCCTTTACTTGCTAGAAGTCACATGATAACGCAGTGGGGTTGCTAGTTTTCTCTCATTTACAAAGAAATTCAGTTTCAGAAAGTGATATGATTTTTACAAAGCTGCCCTATTTATCTCTTCTTTTTTTGACAAATGGGTTAGCACCAAAGTTTTGCCAAGACCCTTGTACTATGTTGGTTTGACAGTAACAGGCAAGCAGAACTCCTCATCCACATGGATCACACATCTATCAGAGGAGACCAAGCTCCAATTACACAAGCTGATTGCATACAGTCCAAGAAGTATGTTGTGGTACATTTCTCCTAAGAAAAGCAGCTTTGGTCTCTCGACAGAAGCTGTTAGAAATGATGTTCTAAATGTGATGTGTGGATAGTGGGGAGAATGGTCCAGAAGACTGCAAACAAGCAACAACCTGTGGGAGGTACAAAGGAGCAAGCAAGTATGTCATGAGTATGCCATGCTCCACAGCAAGGCTCCTTAAGCCTTCCCACTCTAAGCTACCTTTTGCCTGAGACATTTTTACAAGACCCTGGGTACAGAGATATATAAAATAGGTTTACAAATCAAATATTGCAAATAAGAAACCGTAAATTTATTTTAAGACAATTTTTGATGTATATAATTTTGCCATTTATTTAAAATGAAAGAAAATTTGCATACTTGTGACATGCATGTGCTTGTTTATCCTTACAAAAAGAGTGAAGTATTGGCTGAACATAGCATCTTCAACATTTTTTTTTTCGAGACAGGGTTTCTCTGTGTAGCTTTGCGCCTTTCCTGGAACTCACTCTGTAGCCCAGGCTGGCCTTGAACTCAAAGAGATCCACCTGGCTCTGCCTCCCGAGTGCTGGGATTAAAGGCGTGCGCCACCACCGCCTGGCCAACATTTTTCAGAGCAGATTAATATTTTGGTTTTATAATTGTTAGTATGGAAAGTATATAGTACAACATGGTACAAATATGTTTAAGGTCATTTCAGGAATTGTTGGACATTCTGCTTTAATCCCAAGCAAGAACTCATTTAACAATTGTGTGTGTGTGTGTGTGTGTGTGTGTGTGTGTGTGTGTGTATGAAAGTCAAGTTAGCAACTCAAATAGCAACTTGTTTTGTTTTGTTTGTTTTTTGAGACGAGGTTTCTCGGGAACACCCTTTGTAGACCAGACTGTCCTTGAACTCAAACTCACAGAGGTCTACCTGCCTCTGCCTCCCGAGTGCTGGGAATAAATGCTGTGCCACCACCACCTAGCTCAAACAACAATTTTTAAAATCAAACATTGTAACAAATACAGTCCAAAGATATGCCAGTTTGTCCTTGCTTGCTGGGTGACAGGAAAACAGTTAGCTTTTGTTTGCTGTAAGTAAACCATGATGTTTGTATAATAGAGAATTCTGTACATACAATAACAGCACTGTAATTTATAACATACTGGATGTATCCTTGAATCTGAGCTGAGGTGTTTCGGGCAGGTAAGATGACTGTGTGTGGCATAGTAGCATGCAGAATGCAAAGTGTGCATGTTGTGCATTCAGGCCCAAGGCTGCAGAGAAATCATGTGGTAGAATACAGGAAAACACTGCCCAGAACACCTCGTATTCATGATATACTAGGTTTTAAATTAATTTTTGGTTGTTGTGCATTCAAAACCTTCTACTGTTGATGAAATGTTTGTGATTCTCACACTCATTTATACAGTCCCATATGGGATAGCAGTCCACAGTTGAAGAATTGTGCCCAGAAATCACAGCAGAGGCAGAGAATTTAGGCAGAAGAATAAGGAATAAGGCCTGGAGAGACAGAATTGGGCAACAGGACTTGGCTAAGGTTTGGGTACTCCATTCCATGGCAATAATGAAGGATTTAAGACTTCAGGATGAGTGTTTTAGGAGGATCCCTCCAATAGCTGCTTAGAGAAAAAGTTAGGAAATAAAATACTATAGGAGGAAGGCCAGATAGAAACAGCTTTTATAATTTCAGTGAAAGATAGTGAGGAGTTTAGTAGTATTGGCAAAGAAGATGAAGAGAAGAAAGCAGCTTTCAGAGAACTGTACCTGATGAGGAGAGTAGGAGGCATTAGTGAAGGAAAGGGAGATAGGACAGTTCTCAGGTTCTGGACTTCAGCACATTATGGGGTCAGATGGTGAAGCTGTTCATTGAGTGAAGAGGAAAGTGTTTTGCACAGGAGACAGTGAATTCAGGTTGGACATGCCTCATCCAAGTGGAGGTGTTGTTAAGAAAACAAAAATACAAATCTGAAATTTGTAAGTCTCTTGTAGGTTGGAGATGCAGTTTTAGGAGTTGTCATGTGAATGTTAGTATAGCCTGGGACTTAAGTCTGTGCTTTAGGAGTCACAGACCTGGGCACAGCCAGGCCCAACTCTCCAAAATTAACACAGAATAAATTTCTTAAACTTTCTAAAAGGGGATTTTTTAAAAGATAAGTCACAGACAGACATTCTGTGAAACAATGTTGTCACATGTGTAGATGTGGATTAGTGGAATAATCTTGTAGACATTAAAAAATTAACACGCACACATACACACACACACACACACACACACACACACACACACGTGTGTGTGTGTGTGTGTGTGTGTGTGTGTGTCCATGAATGCCGTGGTGTGTATGTAAAGTGTAAAGGTCAAAGAACAACTTTCAAGAGTCAGTTGTCTCTTTCCATCCTTGTGAGTCCTCAGGATGGAACTCAGTTTATCAGGCTTGGCAGCAAGCTCTGTTCCCCACTGAGTCATTGCCATGGTGCCTGTGACTTTTAAGATATCACCTTCTCTGCTTTGTGAAAAGTTGCAGACAGGAAAGGAAGGCCAAGAAAGGAAGAATGCATCAGCTTACGAAAGTCAGCCACACACATACAAAGAGTAACCTGTGTGCATCAGAGACACATTCAGAAGGTGAAAGACTACATAATAGAAGAAAAGCTCTGTTGAGTATCTGATGAAGGACTAATATTCAGGCTATATAAAGCACTCCTAAAAAAAAAATACCAACAGAAACAAATTCCCCAAGTCAAAACTGGGCAAAGGACATGGATGGCCATTTCCCTGAAGAAAAAAATATATATATGGCCGGTAAGCCCTGCATGGACACTTAATATCATTACTCACAAAGGAAATGGGCAGCTACCTTTCCAGGGCTGTTAAATTGTCTCCAGTGAAGACATCTGTCCCAGAAGGAGCGTAATCCCAGATGATCTCTTCAGCAGCAATGTAATAGTGTCTCACATGTCTCTCCTGGGTATCAGCCTCTGGTGAAAGCTTGTTACAGTTTCGAACTTGGAAAAAGGCCTGCAAACCGGCTGAAACATCACAGAAAAGTGTCTGATGAGTAGTGACAATTGCTGATGAGATGACAGATGGAAATTGAATCCAATGACAGAGATAATACAATAAAACATGGTAAACAGCTGTGAACTGACTACTGATGAAGAATTCAAGTTTTTAAACAGACATGTATCTTTTAAAGTATTCATGACAGAAAGAGACATTGAGCATATGAGTTTTCAAAGTAAGATACCAGGCTTTGTGGGATTACTCTTGAGAATCCAGTGAGATCTGAAAAAATACTAATTTCTAAAATATAGCAATGACTTCTGCCATGAAAATACAGTATCACTTGTAGTTTCTCAATGTAAAAATAGAAGACTGTAAAAACAGATTTATACATTATGCTGGAAAGTAGCTTGTTTTTTTACTTGTGTCAAGTATAACCAACTTTTTTATTGATCTGTGATGTATCTGTTCTTTGTCTTAACTTGCAAATGTCATTTTTGTCTCTGTGACACAAGATATAAGAAAGTTTTAGTTCTTAAAACCTATTTGTGAAGTTTATCTCCCAAGGAAATTAGACTTTGGAAAACTTACCTCCTGATCAGTAATTCCCCTAAAGACTATTATTTTAAAACAGCCAACCTCCTCAAAGCAAAAGGCTAGCTCTATTAGTTTTCATGGATATGGAGATAGAACTAAACTAATAATTCAATATTTAGATTACTTATTTGGCTGTTTGGTTCTGCTTCTCTTCAAACATCTCCTACTAGAGTAACTAATACACAGCTCTTTTTACAACTGACAGATGACTAAAGGTGAAGATGCTTACCTTTCAAGTGGTTTAGGTTCTGGCAACTGAGCATCCAGACTCCAGGATTCTGGGCCACCATAAAAGCATCAAATAGGGAGGCAGGGAACAGGTTGATTGTATCAGTACGGTAGTTCTTGCTGGTCAGTGCTTGACCATGAAAGAAAGCTGCATGCACATCAATTTCATTACCCATACCAAAAAGGTACCATTTCACTCTGTCTTCTGCACACATGGAGAGTCCTGGAAGGCTTCCAAATGTGTATCCATTCAAAGCTGCAAGACAGAGTTTTTGCTTTATAGACATTGGTGCTTGGAATAGTGATAATTACCTCTACAGAAACGGAATCAATTTGGTATAGAAAATATATGCCACACTTGCAGTTGCCCAACCCCTTATTTATGCCAGACATTGCTAATCAATCACATACTCTTCCATTCAGGCTAAGGCTCATTGCTATACAATACTGAAGATGAATGTAATATTAGAAGTAAAACTTATTTGGTCTCTGATGTTTATAAACTATTTACATTGATTGTGTGTGTATAAATATAAATGTATCCATATACATATAGAGAGAGTACTCAGCTAAAGATAAAATATTGAAGGTTATTTAATAATCAATTATTAACTGTGCTTGTAGGCAAAAGGCATATGATTTAAATTTATTCTTTTTGCTTAGGACTTTTTGGACTTACATGAATTTCTTTTGTAATAATAATATCAAGTAGAAATGTTTCTGAGATTGAAAGACACACTTCAAAGAGATTTGAAGAAAAAAAAAATTCAGGAAAGGGCAGCAGGGACCAAAGCCAGGAAGATCTGAAAGTTCAAAAGCAGTCAGGCCCAGTAACCTTGGAAGAAACTGAGGGTCATTGTTCAAATTGTGCAGTCCTAGGAAATTCATGTGTAGAAACATTAATGTAAAGGACCATTAATATAACAGATGTGACAGTGTTACCAAACTCTGTTCGTCCAGACTAGAAATCTGAGGATATTTTTCAAATGTCTGTTTTTGTTAGCAGGATAACAGAGAGAAGGTGAAATGTATAGGAAGGAGATACTCATGTTTAGATGAAAACAAAACAAAACCTTTCAGATAGAATTCTGGAAATAATTTCATTTTCTAATTTAGAATTGTAGTTATTATTTTCTCAGTTTTTAAGTGAAGATCATTTTAAAGAAGCTAAATGAAAAATAAATCTATACTTTTTGGTCTAATTAATGTTAAGGTACTTAATTTACCATGTAAATTCTGAGGGATAGATAACTTAATTTCATTATTTTTGTCCCTGGGAATTAAGGGAAAGCTTGGGTTCTCAGGAAGGCATTTTGGCATTTCTAGGAGACACAAAGTAAACTAAAATATTTAATTAATACCGAATGGGGGACCTGATGAGGACAATGTAGTATATAAAAGGGATAATTTTTAGAATTAGTTGTCTGAATTATTTTATTAAACATAGGTGGGTGATTTATAGTGTAAATCTAATTTTAAACATGTACTTCAATAGTCCTAATTGGCTCCTTCAAATAACTTCTAAAATGAACTTGGAGGATAAATAAAGATGTATGTATAACATGTGTGCATTAAATTTCAACTGATGATTCTTGTAAATTAAGGAACATGTTTGGTGTTTCTGCCTTTTACCTTCCCTAGTATTTAAACAGTGTGCTGACTAGTTTTGTGTCAACTTAGCACAAGCTAGAGTCATCTGAGATGAGGGATCCTCAATTAAGATATTGCCTCCATAAGCTAGGGCCGTAGGCAATCCTGTCGGTCATTTTCTTAGTTTGCAATTAATGTGGGAGGGCCCAGCCCATTGTGGTTGGTACTACCTCTGAGCTGGTGGTCCCAAGTACTGTAAGAAAGCTGGCTGAGGAAGCCATGAGGAGCAAGTCAGTAAGCAGCACCCTCCATGGCCTCTGCATCAGCTCCTGCCTCTGGGTTCCTGTCCTGTTTGAGTTCCTGCCTTGACTTTCTTCAGTGGTGGACTATTATGTGAAAGTGTAAGCAAAATAAACTCTGTCTTCTCAAACTTTTGCCTTTGGTCATGGTGTTTTATCACAGCAATAGTAACTCTAACTAGGACAGACAAATATCAAATTATGTGTCCAATGCTTTTGTTATTACAACCTCAGGTTAGGATTACTCATGTGAGAGAATAATCTTAGCATAATTATTAAAACAAAAATGATATATCTTTTTTTAATCTTACAGTACATCCTGTTGCTCTCCTGAAAATCTTCATTGTCTTTGTCAACTTTCTTTGGTTCAGAGCAGAAGGTGTTGATGTTATCTTCTAGATACCAGCTGAGATTTTCATCCACCACAGAGAACATTACTACAAATTCTCGGTCAATATTTTTTTCTTTTTCCTTATCTAAAGAATCTGAAGTAGAAATTTATGATTTAGTAGATCTGAATTTTTATTATGTCATTTTAGGTGATTAGAATATTTTTTAGATTTAGTGTTCATCTTCTTAGTAAACCACAGATCTGGACCAGCTACTCCACTTTGTTCATGTCCTGTGCACTGCATATGTATGTATCCATATATCTACTGACAAAACCATTAAATGTTTTTTTGGTAACTGAAAAGTTATAATTCAAGTGTGTCCATATCATCTAGTACACACATATGGGCCACAAGCCACCACAAAAAGACTTTGCAGGTAACTATTGGTCCAATAAACATTACATTTCAATCTTTTGAGTTATGCTGTCTTCATAAGGTGAGGAATAAATGTACTAACTACTAACATAATACAGGTAACTATAGCCATTGCTAGGGAATGCCACTGAGGTAGTCACACATAGTAAAGTCATGCATCTCCGTATAATACCATTGTTGGAAGTTACACCCAGCAAACCTATCCCACAGAGGACTGATTTCAAGCATCTTAGCTTCACTGGCATTTTCCTCTAAAGGTTTGTTCCATTTTTTTCATGTCATTGAGGCCTTTCCTGTACTTTACTTCCTTGTTTTTACTCTTACCATTTATCTATTCAACTGAATCACAGAATAACTTATAGTTTAAAAAACTAATTGAAAAAAAAAAAAAACAAACTGCCTTGTACCTGTCTCCCATATTGTGAGCAATGAGAAAATATACCTTTTTTACAGAGTATCAAAGGTCCTATGAGTCCTGATGCAATATCTTTAGGTGCATCAACATGGGAATGGTAAATCCTAGTCACACAATTGCTGTCTCCATCAACAGGACTTTGCTCACTGGTATGCAGCACATACAAATATTGCTCTCCAGGAAACACTTTATCATCTGCTTTTTGAAAATCAGTGGTGTTGTCAGGATAGATAGCCCCTGGAAAACAGCATGTAATAGAGTTAGAAAGTGAGTACATATGAATATAGTTGAAGGAATAATCAGTTCTCATCAACTCAACATGTGCCCTTTGGACATTCACTAATGTCCTATTTGAACACACAGAAAAACAAACACAAAGCTAATATTTGGGAGTCCATAAGCCTCACAGAAATGATTATTATTAATTTGGTAATTGATTGAGTATAGATATTTCAGGATGATTATAACTATTTTAATGTAAGGGAAAGCTTTCACCTGGGGGTCATGGTTTAAAGAATAAGCAAAATAACCACCCTCTCAAATAATTTAAAACTTCTTATATAATTTCTGATTTGTGTGTGTATGTGTAGTAATTACAGAACTAAAAAATATTTACGTTTAATTTAAAAAATTTTCAAACATGCAGAAGTTGAAATGAACTTCTATCTTCCTCTGAGTGTTAGTGGATTTCCAGTGTACCTATTAATGCAGCTTTAACAATAGTAAACTGAAAGCTATTTTTGTTTTTTACATAACCCCACTCAACTTTGTCTTCAGCCATATGAAATTATTTTAAAGAAAATTCTAGGCATATTTAATTTATAAATATCTGAGCATGTATCTTTAAAAAATAAGAACTTTTCCTTTTAACAAAATCACAAGCCTACTGTTGTCTCTTGAAAATTAATATTAACCATATTATACCATGGTGCTGTAAAAAAAAAGAAAAAGCATGATAGCCAATTGTTATATTATTAGTAGAACTTGGCTAAGAAAAAGAGAAACGAGATGGTGTAATGTGGAACTCTGTCCTCTGATCATGACATGGCCATTATAGTTTTGCAATCACAGCAGCTGTGATTACCCACAGGAGACTCTCACAAAATTGGGTCCAGAGAGTGAAGGCTTATGAGGTGCCTCAGGAAGAAGTGCTCCATGGCAGCCCTGCCTTCCTCTAGGACATGCATGATACTCTTCTTTAGTATCACTGCCTGTGTGTTGCCATGCTCCTGCAAGTAAACCCAATTCAACTCACTGGTTCATCATTCAAGGCTTATGTAGCATTATTTCTTTAGTGCCTTATCTGTGGTAGATACTCAAAAGTCCATGTCTCTTCAGTAAAGACACACAACATAAAAAATTCACTTTCTAAAAAATTAGCTCTTTTAAATTTATTTTACATTTATTCATTTACCATGTGTATGTGTTTGTATGTGTGTATGCAGGTACATGTTGTGGTGCATGTGTGGAGGTAAGTTGACAACTTGGGGGAATCATTGTTCTCCTTTCACCATGTGAGTTCCAGGGACTGAACACAAGTCCTCAAGCCGTGTGGCTGGTGTATGAGATTATTCAGGCCACCTTAGCTGGGCTGGAGTTTATGAGAAGCCAGGATGGAGGGTGGTAGCAGCTACAATATCATCACTGGAAGAATTCCAAAGGTAAGACAGCCTCCACCCTGAATCCTTCTCTTCCCTCTGGCTTCATGCCTCTTCTAAGCTGTCAGGCACATTATCCACTTCTCATATTCTTCCTCTATTAGATAAGGAATTAAGTACTCATGGTCCAGCTGTGGCTCTCACTATCAGCACCTAGTCCATTTAGGGATATATGGCATTCCCACTACAGGAAGTCACATAATTTGAAGAAACAAAGCACTTATTGTGATGAGTTCAAATTCCATTATAAAATAGATAGGTGTTAAAGGGTGTGGTTACAGGTTCTATCTAAAGGCATCAATTTAGAAGTTAAAAGGTTTTCCTACTGAAGATGAAATTGCAATCACAATACACACTGAACTTACCCTCATGCTCCTTGTAGTAAGTTACCCCATGTGAATGAAAAGTATAGGGCCTAGAGGCAAAGTTCTTTAAGTGAACATAAACTTTATCTCCCACTTCTGCTTTGATGATAGGGCCTAAAAACCCTAGCCACACTGGTTTGTCTATAGTCATCCTAAAGGTGCCATCTGTATACTGAACATAAAGGGCCTTCTTGTATGTTCTTCCAATACGATCTGGGCCATTTTGAAGATAGAGATTAGACTGTTTCCTGCAAAGAAAAAGACACTTTCATCAGAAGCCATCACTTATGGAAATATCATTAGAATTTAGAAGAATCAATGATCACATCAACATTCAGTATTTGCCTGTTGTATAAACAGCTTCAAAGATGAAGGGGAGAGCTGTCAATTGGCTGTTATTTTAATATATGAGGTGTTTTGTATCAGACACATGGTAGAGAACCACCTGTGAGGATCTCCCAACACCATGGTGCCAAAAATGAAACAAAATAAAAATGAATGGAACTAAATTAATTCTATCTTTTAGATTATTCATTTGTGTGTGTGTGTGTGTGTGTGTGTGTGTGTGTACACGTACATGCACGCACACGCCCCCGTGCATGTGCACAGGTGTATGTGTGTGAGTGCACACTCACCTGTGGATGTGGAGGCCATAGTAGGACCTTCCTTTATCACTTTCCACTTTAGTTTCTGGGACAAATTCTCTCCCTGAAGTGGAGCTCCCCATTTCAGTTGGCCAGTGAGCTTCCCCATGCCCACTTCCAGAGGATGTCTGTCTTCAGTGATGTGATTCGTTTTACCCAGCTCTGCCCTGCTTTTCCTGATGCTGGGGATCAGAAGGCTAGTACAGCAAGTACATTACCCATTGAACTTTCCCCACAGCCAAAGTTTATCATTTTCATTTAGAAGGCTAAATCCTGGTTTTGGTCAGGTCCTCCATATCCAAGGCCTTGCATTTGTACTGTGTACAGGTGTTGTCTCTTATAGCCCATCAGTTTTCAATACCTTATTGTGTTCCACGTAACCACCACAGAACAGATTAACCTGACTGGAAAGTAAACTTTGTCATGTTTCCTGGGCTGAGAGCTCCTCAGCAAGGCTCAGAGACATTTTTCTTTTCATGTTTCAAGTCAAAAAATGGGGTTAGTTAGGAGCTCTGGAGTTGCTACAGAAGTTGAAGATGTGATTTTCAAAAGTCTAGGGCTCTAACCTCATGTTTTCTAAATGTTAACCTGCATAATTATCTACTAATGCACTAGGTGATGTGCAAATAAATTCCTGGCTTCAGTTTGATGATTTTGACTGGGGGAAGAGGGGAGTGCAGCACAGGCACCTTCAGTTTTTAACCAGCAGGCTAATATATTCTGGTGCAGGCAGCCACTTTGGGCTCTGTAAAGTTGAAGGTGATGTGTTGAAGGTAAAGTGCAGAGGCAGTGGGGTTCCTTGATATTATGAGACAGAAATATGGAAAATTCTGTTTTTAGCTGATACCATGGTGGTGCCAGATCTCTGCATTTGGTAGCTGTATAGATGAAACCTGGGTACTTGTGGTTAGAGAGCACCACCACTTGGCAGTGATCCTGGGGCTAGATTTGGGCAGAAGGAGCAAGAAATAGGTAGTAAAAGAGCCACATTTCTCTGGATTGACTAAGGACTTCTAGGGTGACAGTCTCAGAGACAACCATATACTGACAACTGATTGTATAAACACCAGGACTCAAAGGAAGCAGAATTGTACACTGAAAATGATGGAGATGGTATTTCTTGCTCCTTCAAACCCGTTCTGGTGTGATGGTCACACTGGAAGTAAGAAAAATAAAGCAGCTAAAAACACACTAATTGTGGAACAGCAAAATCCTACTGAAAATACTTGCCATGGGGTGTCCTGCCTGTGTTACCTTATAATTGTTATGTGCTTCCCTTTGTGTCAAAGCAAAGCAGAAGAAAATGGAGATGGCTTGGAGAGTTCAAGAAATCCATGAATAAAGATCAGAGCACTGGGGTGAACTCTGCCATAAACCCACAGAATTAGTGTAGACAGGAGGAATCTTAATAAATATGTGCTCAAACAGCAGCTAGGCTGTGCAGCACTGAAAACCCCTGAGGTCAAAGGCATACAGTTGACTGTGTTAAGAGGGCCCCACAGGGAACAGGAACAAGGTCAGTCAGAGCCAGCTGTCTGGCTTTCCTATCAAGCCAAAAGAACTCTAGTTCTCAAACATATTTGTCTAAACCCCAGAATAAAATTGTCTTCGGGGTTTGACACTATTTCTAGGAGTCTTGCCTGATAATATTTAGCAGAGATCCTAATCTACCATGCCCTTTGATAGACATCTTATGGAGAATCAGGTTTTACGGCAGCCCTCTAGTCACTAAGGCTTTATTGAAACACTGTGACACTGTGTGCATCTGATTTCTGTAAGGTGACTCTACAGCACCCAGGAATCCATGCCATCACATATACTGTAATAGATGTCCATTTGTCAAAATGTTTCTACTGTTCTGGTGTTTTATTATTTTTTAAAATAAGGTGTACTCTGTCTTAGTTTTGTGACTTATTTTTTCTAAACAAAGTTTTTGAGGGGATGAAGTATTCATGAAAATGACCTTTAAAATAAAAGTTGATCTGAAGCTAAAATATACTAAAGGATTTTACATATATATGTATATATGAATGTATTTTACACACACACACACACACACACACACACACACACACACACACACACACATCTCAAACTGGTTCTTCCATTTGACCTGGTCATTGTGACAAATTTCCCTTACCAAATTGAGAAATATCTAACTTTGGGAGGTCTGTTTGCTTATGACACTGTCCTGCAAAGGAACATCGGGGGCCACTCATGGCTTGGGGACAAAGGGTCAGTCATCTACTGGAAGCTTCTCGGAACTTTTCCAGTCACATATTCAGCCACAAGAATCTATTATACTTGGTCTTTGAACCAAACAAATTATCCACATTTATTTTCAGTCCTTCCTGTTGGCAACTGTAATTCTTTCTACTCAGTACAGAAAATGGGTGTTCTTCCCAGCAATCACAATTCCTATTTTAGGCCCCATTTTTATTTTTAAAGAAAAGTAAAAGCCTATTCCTATTATTTCTAGTAAATTCAGAATCAGAACTGAGTTTTTAATGGTAGATAATTTGTCATAAATGCTACTCTAATTAGTTAATAATACTGTTCCACATAGCAGCATGAAGTAATACCAGCTTATAACTCACAGTTGGATGAGTCATAAGCCTGACACCTCATGACTGTGTTTCCTGTCCTGGGCACCACAGCACTGTAATCAAATGGATGCACTTCCCCTGAAGACTTGTGGAAAAATCCACTTCCTGAATCAGTCAGATTGTAGGCACAATTCAGTGTCTTTAGTCTGTAGGATTCAAATTACTGTTTGCTTGTGGCTGATGGCTGGAGCCCTCTCTCAGGTCTTTAAGGCTGCCCATATGTTTATCAAGTAATCTTTCTAACTTCCAATCAGCAACACTACACAGAATTTCCCTTAATCTCTGCAGCTTCCAATGTTCTCTCCAGCCATGGGAGGACTCTTTGTTCCCCCAACCTCACATCAACTAGTCTTCTCCAACCCCACCCAGGCTAGCTATGTTGATGACTAAAACACTGTTTTTGTAGATGATGTCTCATCCTACCCACAGATTCTAGAGACTAGGACAGAAAACCTTTTGCAGGACATTTCAGAAATATTACCTTTAACATACAGAAATCACAGAAAAATGGTCTAGTTACAGGCAGCTCACCCCCCCCCATACACACCAGGGGTATATAGCACAAGTCTCAGTGAATTATAAATCAAAAATAGCTAAGTTTTGCAAGTATAGCAGGAATACAATGCTAATCAACCTTCTTAGTCAGGAGAAATGGTAATGGTTATAGCAAAGTGTGGAAAGCATGAAATGTTAAGGTTAAGTGTGTCCAGAGAGGCTGTCCTGTATGAGGTGTTGTCCCTTACAAACCACTGTTTGTTATTTTTATTTAGCAGCTTCAGAGAGTGGGACATTATAAGTGGATTTACCCAATAATGTTAGCCAAATGCTTTACCTCTTTGGAAAATTTAAAAAGAAAAATTTGAGGCAGAGTCTCACATACCTCAGGTTAGACTCAAACTCACTGAATGAACTTGATGACATGAATACTCCTAGGTAGTGGTGAGAAGAGTTTTAGTGCAGATATGAGAGAGAGTACAACCAGAGGCATCTGAAAGAGTCCAGACTGAACCTGGCCATGGGAGAGGGAAGGCGACAGAGGAAGAGAGCTAAGAAGGCAGAGTCCAAGAGTGAGCCAAGAGAACCAACAGACATAGCTAAAAGGGCAGGCTTTTATATGAAATAGAAGTTAGGGGAAGGGAAGGGAAGTCTCTAGGCTGGAGAAGTTTAGGGTAGGAGGCAGAGATGAGAAGAAAAGAGAGAAACCGTGGTACTGAGAGAGCTGTAGGCCAGCTGTGTGCTTTGGTATGCTAATAGGCGGCAGAGTTAGCAATTTGCCCCAGGTTTTTGTGATTTTTTTGGGACCTAATACTCACCATATAGTCTTTTAATATTTTTAAATTATTTTTTGAGGGAGTGTTAACATAATTAATTGGGAAGCCATTCAGTTAAGGCAGGCCTAGCAACTTGGGTGCCTATATAAGCCAATCAAAAAATAATTTAATGTAAAAGGAGTATCCAAGCTCTTGACATTACAATATGACATTGCCATCTACAAATGTGTTGGACCACTTTCATAGCTGTTCTGTAAAGGTGTATGTGGCCTGTGGTGTGCAAGTTAAACATACCTAACAGTAAATCATGGACCTAACCAATCAGAAACTGCTAAGTAATATCTACTAGAAATTTTCCACTTTAATTAATCAAATGTATTCTCTTAACGTTGCTTCCGAAAACATAAAAGACTTTGGTAAACAGTGAACTGCTTAGGTGTGAGGTAGCTCAATCCATGATTGACAGAATGGTCAGGTAAACTTGTTAAAATGTAAATGTGTGTTTTTTGTTTGTTTGCTTATTTTGTTCTTGTTTTTTGAGACAAGGTTTCTCTTTGTAGAACAATGATAAATAGAAAGCTGAATGATTACAAACAGGGAAACGGGTTAGTGGACTATTGAGTAGAACGGTATTTTTCTTTGTTTTAATTAATTAATTTGTGTGTGTGTGTGTGTGTGTGTGTGTGTGTGTGTGTGTGTGTGTGTGTTGCTGATAAATGAACCCATGGCTTTGCTAGGTAAGTACTCTACCACTGAGGTATACTCGCAGTCCAGTTCTTTTGTGTGTCTGACCCCTTTCCTTGGAAATAAACACTAGATAATTTACATTGCACTTAGTCAGGAAAACAATGAACCACACAAAACTAGGCTTCTAGTGAAACTGGAAAAATATGTCCGACTCTTGAAAAGAGAATACTATCTCAAAACCAGGTTTAAAAAGACGCAAGTTCTATTTATTGTCTTTTTAGCCAGTTATCGACTTGGAACTTTTTCTTACTAAACATTACTAGGTTAATAAAATAACAATTTGATATCATCATTAGCATGCATTTTTTTCTTACCATGAAAAATTCAACCATACATAAAATTAAATGCTAATCTTAGTTGCTGCTGCTCATTTGGCGTATTTGAGCTCTCTTGCCATTCTAATGGCAAAAAAAAAAAAAAGTTTGAATCCCAAGTTTTTATTTGGTAGTAAATGTTTAGATAATATTAAAAGTGATGGTGTCAAACTTCAAAGAGACTCTACTATTCTTCTGTATAGAGAATAGTGCTTGATATAAAGTAACTGAAACATAAAGACTTTTAAGTTACATGGCATTTTATCAAGACCTCACAATAAGAAGATAACATTTCTTGCACATGTTATGTGTGGAGCTGTGCTAAGTGCTTTGCAGGCACTTTAAAAATAGCCTTGTGAGGTGTGCTAGCTATCTCATGTTATAGATAAGGACTGTGAGAAACTGTGAGAGAGATTAGTATCACTCAATCACTGTCCTGAATCACCGAATAAGAATTAAGCAGCATCATATTTCTTTAAGTTGTATTCATTTTTATGTTTGATATTTTGAAGGATTAAAAATACTGTACTTTCACCATTAGGGACATTCTCTATAGTGATTTTTTTAAAGTAAAGAACTTCTGCATCTGGAGGGAGAGCACATTTGGAATATAGAAAAAGGAATGACTAACCACAGGCAGGAGTGAAAAAACAGCACAGCTCCCTTGGAGTAACAGGAAAGGAGCACGACAACTGCATAGGAACAAATTTTGGGAATATAAAGGAAACCAGTAAAAGTATTGGTTTTCAAGTTAACATTTTGCATTTTCTATGTTTAACAAAGTAAGAAATACTTTTCTTGTTGGCTTCATTTTTTAAGTTGATAACTTACAAATTTGGCCCATAAACAACAAAGAAGTAGTGACTTACGTGTCAACTGAAATAAGTTTCTTTTCTCCATTGTCAGAGGCATAGTTCCAAACTGCTTCAATAATTCCAATATAATAATGCCTATCTCTTGTCCAGGCTACAGGAGTATACAAGAACAGAAAAGTACCAAGCAGCAAAAGGTTCATTTTTTTGCCTGTCTTGGACACTGAGATGCAATACAGTGAAAACGGAAGCAAGCAATTTTATAAATAAGGCTTTCTTTCTTTACTTGCTTGATTGACACAACTTAATGTTGCACAAGAGTAAATAATTTCATTAAAGCAAATAACATTTTCCAACTCAGTTTGCCTCTGGTAAACCAGGAAGGGAAAAAAAAAAAAAACAGTTCTCAGTTGCCAGGCTTCTCTAAATACAAATGGAATGTCATCAGTTAGTGTTGGACTCACTGAGTGTTCTTAACTCTGAGCTTTCTTCCATTCATTGTGTGAATTCCAGGAAGGCAGAGAACATCTCTTAATGCTCCCTTTGTTCTTCTAGCAATTCCAGGCACTACAGCATCCTGCCCAAAGCCAGTTCTTAACAAGTCAAGATAAAATGAATCAAAACATGCACCTGTTAACTATTCTAGAAGACTAACAAAACCTTACTTGTAGTTCTAAAGATATGAAACATGATATTTAGCATGTCATAAAAGAAGCCAATGAGAATTTCATTTTGAAATTTTATCTACTCTGTGAGATCTGGTCACTTCTATGTAGAAACTTTAGCAAATTGTCCTGGATTTCCATGTAGAAATTAATAGCATAACATACCATATACCATATATGTGTGTGTGTGTGTGTGTGTGTGTGTGTGTGTGTGTGTGTGTGTGTGTGTGAGAGAGAGAGAGAGAGAGAGAGAGAGAGAGAGAGAGAGAGAGAGAGAGAATGGGGTAAAGGGAGAAGAGAAGAAAAAGTAGAAGCAATAGTAGCAGCAGCAAGGAAGGGGAAAAGGTAGGAAAGAGAAAGAAAGGAAAAGAAGAAACCAGCCACAAATAAGCCTGTTTTTAAAGGCAAAGAATGACTTTACTCAATTGAAAAAAACAAACAAACAAAAAGAAAACCTTAGTTATTAGCCTAGAATTTCTCTTCTTGTACTATGTGTGAGCTTCAAGATAAAAGATGTTTGATAAAAACCCGGCCTTTACTTGTGGCATGTATCTAAATGTATAAAATACTTTTTAAAGCCAAAGACAATCCTGATGATAGCAGTTAACGTTTTGTGTTAATACAGCTGTTATTGTTATTGTTATTTTCTTATTGGATACTGTTTAGCATTAAAGACTATTTGCTGAAATAGACTGAAATAACATGGAAGGTTACCTGTTCCCATATCATTCACTTAGTAAATATTGAGTGAGTTCCATTGTATGCACATAGCAGTGGATAAAACTCCACCGAGCTTACATTCCATTAAGGAGGAACTAACAATAAACACATAAAAATGAAGAACACAATGTGAGTAAGAAGGGTTATGGAGAGAAATAAATCAGGGAGAAAAAATAATGAGTACCAGGGAAAATTTTGGGATAAAGTTAAAAATCTGATGCTGTCAAGAGTCTTACCCTCAGCTTCCATTTCCTCCTCAAAGGGAAATCATCCAGATTAATTTAAGTGACCTTGTAAGCTGGTAATAACAGCATGTGTGTGCTGTGGGATAGTCTGTATGTCAAGTGTGTTGCTGATTGGTCAATAAGTAAATCACTGATTGGCCAGTGGCCAGGCAGGAAGTATAGGTGGGACAAGGAGGAGAATAAAGCTGGGAAGTGGAAGGCTGAGTCAGAGACACTGCCAGCCACCACAATGACAAACAGCATACAGTTTGTAACTAATATAAGTCTCTGTGTTTACCTGGTTGGGTCTGAGCAGCTGTGGGACTGGCAGGTGAGAGAGATTTGTCCTGACTGTGGGCCAGGTAGGAAAACCCTAGCTACAAATGGCGCCCAACGTGTTGGCAAGAGTTTCCACCTAAAACCTGAGAAAAGATTCTAAAACGGAGCTAAAAACAGCTTCCTAATTGTCTCTCTCAAATGAGCGGCAGCTGCCTGTTTGAGCTACTGGTGGGTTCCTAGCGTGCATGCTCGACCTGCTGTATGGCAGGAATGAGGCCTCTGCAAGTGGCACATTAAGCTGCGTGGTGGATTTAGCCTTTGCTAGTACAAAACAAAAAAAGAGGTTTCTAGGCTACATGCTGCTTGGAAAAAAGCATAGACCCAAGATAGCTCCCAGAGCTGGCGGTAAACGTACCACTGCCATGTTGGGAAGCTGAGGTGGGCAGAGCCAGCAGCCACAGCTGCTGCAGTTTAAAGCAATAGATTCACAATAAGACAGATTCAGATGTAATAGTTTACCATGTGTGTAAAATATACATAGGCTTGAAAGAGGCAAAAAGGTGATATATACAGTTATATAAACAAATACATAGTTTTAAAAAATAAATTCTTTAAAGAGACAGTAAAATTAATATAAAAATAAGCCATGTAAAGATGAATATTACACAGAGAATCTGGATTGTGTTGTCTTTGGGATTTTTAACTGCAGAAAAACATTTGACCGTAAAAGATATTGAGTTAAACCAATATGTATATTTTAAAGGTACCTTGACTTCAAAATTTGGATGTAAGGATGTGTTGCTTTGGAAAGGAGACTCTGCTTTTGTTCCCACAGAAAGCCAAAGGCTATGGATTTGTTCCAGATTAAGATACATTAGGTTTGACCAACCAAGACCCCCTGAATGGTCTCTGATGACACCATGGCCCAGATGAACCAACATCCAGAATGGTTTGAAGGCAACTGGCTCAGACAATACAGCCTCATGGACTATTCCATAATCCTAAAATTTTCTTTGTGTCTCCATAAGATACAGCACCCACCTCTAGCAGGAAATAGTAAGAGAAGCTATGCCCAAATTCCCAAATTATATGTAATTTTACTTTGTTAAGGTTAAAACCTTCCTTTTTGGAGAAAAAAAAAAGAAAAGGGGAAGTGCTGTGGGATGGTCTGTATGTCAAGTGTGTTGCTGATTGGTCAATAAATAAATCACTGATTGGCCAGTGGCCAGTCAGGAAGTATAGGCGGGACAAGGAGGAGAATAAAGCTGGGAAGCGGAAGGCTGAGTCAGAGACACTGCTAGCCACCACGATGACAAACAGCATGTGAAGATGCCGGTAAGCCACGAGCCATGTGGCAAGGTATAGATTTATAGAAATGGATTAATTTAAACTGTAAGAACAGTTAGCAAAAATCCTGGCATGGCCATACAGTTTGTAACCAATATAAGTCTCTGTGTTTACATGGTTGGGTCTGAGCAGCTGTGGGACTGGCAGGTGAGAGAGATTTGTCCTGACTGTGGGCCAAGCAGGAAAACTCTAGCTACATGTGTGTGTGTGTGTGCGCGCACGTGTGTGTGTGTGTGTGTGTGTGTGTGTGTGTGTGTGTGTGTGTATTAATGGGGTTGAACACAGGGCTTTAGGCATCTTTATGCATATCAGGCAAGTGCTCTGCCACTAGCTAGTAATAATCTTGGATAAATGACTTGATACAGAAAACTGAGTCATAGAACCTAGGGTGTCCTAAGCCTTCTAGGCTTTCCTTGAACAATTCTCCTCTCACATTCACAGAGCAGACAGGAGAAGGTCTCAAATCACGTGCAGAATTCACTGGTCAAGCTCTATGCCTTATATGAAACTTCTTCTCAAAGGCTCTTTTCCCCATAGATGGGCCATATGGGGGCATCTCTTAGCAGTTCATTCTCTAGCGGAAGTGTGTTTTATTTTATTTTTTTGTTTGTTTTTTTGAGACAGGGTTTCTTTGTGTAGCTTTGGAGCCTGTCCTGGAAGTTACTCTGTAGGCCAGATTGGCCTTGAACTCACAGAGACTCGCCTGGCTCTGCTTCCTAAGTACTGGGATTAAAGACATGCACTACCACCACCACCCAGCCAAGGGGTGTGCTTTTAATTGGCAAGAAGCCACTGCATGATCCTGCAGATATCTTATTTGTCTCAATGTTTAAATTTACTGTGGGATTAAGATGGCCAGAGCAGCCATCTCTAGAGTGACTTCTTCCCAAAAATTCTACCAACCAGTAAGTAAACAGGATCAAATAATTAAGGGCTCCAGAGGTATACCTATAGGACCCTTCACAGTGATGGTGGAATTAAATGGTTAAACATTAACCCCAGCTGGTATCAGTGAATCCTTTATATACAGTATAAGAGGAATCATTGAGTGTGCAGGTTATTTTTCCCATTGACAAGCATGTGGCTGCTGTGTGGCAAGAAGTGGGGACTACTTACATAAGAGGGAGAAGTTCTAAGCAACCAGATGTGTGCAGAGGCATGAAACACCACACATCTCTCCCCAGAGTTGATATGTACAAGGAAACTTTGGATAATTGTGTAGTTGAGGATTCTCTGCACTCAAAAAGTACAACACAACAATACAAATTGAGTTGACAAGAAATGTGAGCAGGAGTAAAAGAAGAAACTCAGCAAATGTAGAGCAAAACAAGAGATGCCTCCCAAGCTTCAAGCAGCATGTCTCTTAACTGTGCCTGTCAGAAGGTCTTCACTTTAGAACCTCAGGGTATGCTTTTGCTGTTATAAACAAGCATCATGTGTCTAAGCTAACTGTTTGGTGATGTCAGTGAAGTTATACAACACATGTTTCAATCATTTTCCACAGCTTCTTTTTCATTGTCTTCATGATTTATGGACTGAGGGAGTCTCTTCTACATTTAGCATCAAGATTCTGAAGTTGATGATAACTGAAATCAAGGGGGCAGGCCCTCCTACTAATCCCACTTTGGTTTATTTCTGTCAGCCAGGATGAAATCTCTCTGAACCTCTAGTATTCCTGTTCATATTTTTTATGGGTCCAATGAGAACTGTTAATCTGTATGCTAATGGAATTACTAAAATAAGTCACCACTAAGGGTTGCCTTTTATCCTGACAGGAGGAGATTTAGTATAAAATAGAGCAGTCAGACCACCACCTTGCTTGCTTTTACAGAGGAAGTTGTGCAACTCTGGAACTTTATCAGTGGTGTGGACACCTACAGGACTTTCATTATGTGTACACTGACTTAGCCACACACAATGTGAATGCTGCCAAGGTTTTCTGTACTATTGATTATTTCATGGCTGCTTAGGGATGGAGTTCTCAGAAGACTGATTGCTTCATGCTCCTTTGGCTGCCCAGTCATAGGTCATGACCCAGCTCATCTGTTCTGGCACACAAAGCACTCACAGGCAAGAGAAGGAAAGCCCAGGCTTGCTGCTTCAAGAAAGCCTTGTTGCTGTCAAAACTGACAGCTTACTTTAAAACAAAAGGATCCTTTTAATTTTTAAATGGTAGAAAGTTTTAAATTAATTTTTCATTTTTATGCACTTACTGCCTTGAGTGATATAGACACAAAGCATGTGGCTTATCAACAGTGAACAAAACCTTAAAGACTGAGGTGGGTTAATTTGGATCTTTGTTTGGTTTCTGTTTCTGTTTTGTTATTGGGTTATTTTTTGTATCTTTGTTTGTTTGGTTTTGAGACAAGGTCTTACTCTATAATTCAGGATGATCTGCAACTCACTAGACTTGAACTCATGTTGAGCCTTCTATATCAGCCTCCCAAGTGCTGGGATTATAGGCAGGAGAAACCATGTCTAACTAAAGACTTTTTTTCTTGGGGTTAGGGAAGGTGAGGCAAGGTCTCACTATGTATCCTTGGTTGGCCTGAAACTTGCTGTATAGGCTAGGTTGGCCTCAAACTCACAGAGTTCTGCTTGTCTCTTCCTCTGTCTTCCAATTGATGGGATTACAGGCAGGAGGCACCACTAACTAATAGAATTACTTTATAATAATAGAAACATACCCTTTAGACTTGATTACCTCAAACTTCAAAGGGCAACTGTTGAAATACTGTAGCTCTTAACATATCTGACTTTTTGCTTCTGCTCTATGATGAGGTGATAGACACTGCAAAGTTCTTAAATATTGTTTTGTGCCAGGACTTACTTTTTACAAAGCAATTGAATGATGACATAAACCAGTGCACCTCAAGTTTTAAGAATTTTATTGATGCTCACAGTTCCTCTTGAAGCAAGAGAGCAGCATGCTACATAGGGACATGCAAGGAAAACCCTGAAGCTGATCAGGGGAAAGCAGCAGAGGTAAAGAGAAACATAGAAAACTGGACTGGCCTTCACTGAGAGTGCAGGGTAAAGAGTTTCAGATTGACTAATTTGAAAAAAGCCCAGTTTGTTTAAGAGCATGTGGGAGCCCGTTTTCAGCTTCCTTGTGGTTTTACCCAGCAGGTCCGAATAGAGAGGATGATTAGGACCATGGGCCTGAGTACAGGTGTCTGAGATAGTCTGCACTTGGCTGTGCTAGGGGGAAGTTTTTTTGCTTCACCCCTGGGGCAGAGACAGGGCTCATTGGAATAGGTTTCAGGCCTTCTCGAGGCTAACCTTTATTTTCTATCTGATTATCTCCATAATCTAAATCCTTCTATCTAATATTTCCTGCTGCTTGCACTCAAGAAAACTCTGAGGAACTGTGGGGTTGGTGAGTAAATGCCCCGCAAGGGCAGAAGTGCTGTTCCTATGTCTAGTATCTAGTCCTGTGCTGAGTTTGGATGGAAAAAACAGTGGCTTGGTACATGAGAATCAAATAAAGCAGGTTTTGGGGAGTACGTGAAAGATCTATTCACCAAGAAGTTCTTTACTACCTTTGTGAATTAACTTGCTTTAGAAGGTCTTTCTCTAGCCAGAGAAGTTTCCCTCCCAAATGTTATGGCACCATGAAATATGAAGAAATTTTATAAAACAGTATATACTTCCTCTTAGAAGTAATGTGTATGTAGACATCTCCTTCATTAGGCAAAGCCTGTTGTGTATTAAATCCCAGTACACAAATTAAATCCTACTTGAAAGAGTTTTAGACATATAATTTAATCAAAGTTGAAAGAAAAAAGCAAATGTAAATTACTGTAACAGTCACATTTCTTGGATGATCACTCTATGTAAAGCTCTGTGCCAAGAATCATATAATTCTCTTATTGAACCCCTACACACCTGATTAGGTAAATATATTGTTTCTAAGGCTACTTTGGCAAATTGTCATGCACTTAGTGTCTAGTATGACACAAATTTGCCTTATAGTTCCATATGTCTGAAATATATATCACTGGGCTAATATATATATCAAGGAGGCTGTATACCTTCTGGGAGGCTATGGTGACAATCTGTCACTTTCTTGGTGGTCATGAACTCTAATCCTCTGAAAATATAAGACCAAAATAAACCCCTTCTTCTATAAGTTGCCATGGCCATGGTGTCTTATCACAGTAATCAAAGAGTAACTAAGACACCCATCAACTTTAATTTGTGCTATCCTTAAACTTCTGGGCATGGGGCCATCCTCTGAGGTGTAGTTGTTCTAACAGGAGCAATACCCTTAAAGAAAAACTTACTTTTCCTCCTCTGAAGACATCAACTATCCACAGTTCCTCAGTGTCTTAGTTACTGTTCTATTTGCTGTGTAGTGACACCATAACCAAGACAACTTATAAAAGAAAAAATTTAATTGGAGAAAAAATTTAATTGGTGACTTGCTTATAAATTTAGAGGGCTAGTCCATTTCCATCATGGAGGGGAGCATGGTGGTAGGGAGGCAGGTATAGTACTGAAACAGTAGCTGAGAGCTCACATCTGACCCATAATTTGCAGGCAGAGAAAGAGAATGAGAGATACTGGGCCTGGCATGGTCTTTTGAAACCTCAAAATCCACCCCTAGTCCTACACCTCCTCCAACAAAGCTACAACTCATAATGCTTCCTAAACAGCCCACCAACTAGGGACTATGCATTTAAATTTATGAGCCTATGGGGGTCATTCACATTCAAATTACCATACTCAGCAGTTCATGAATTCTTCCTACTCCATGATAGAATGTTGACTAACTTGGTCTTGTGCAGACAGCCATAGATGTTGTAAGTTTATGAGTGCAGTGGTCTTGTCATATCCAGAAGACACCATTTCATTCTGGTCCCTCCTGACCTCTGGCTTTTAAAACCTTTCCATCTCCTCTTCTGCAATGATCCCTGAGCCTTGGTTATAGTGGTTTAGATGTCTCATTTGTGGCTGAGCAGACCACAGTTACTTATTATCTGCACTTTGACCAATTGTGAGTTTCTTCGTTAACCACCATCCACTGCAAAAAGAAACTTCTCTGATAATGCCTGAAAGCTTCACTAATCTATAGGTAGACAGACATGAATAGTATGTCCATTTAGTAGAATAATAGAAATAGGTTCACTCCTGGGTTCTTTGAGTTCCCAAGCCCTGATTTCACAATCATATTGTAGTAGTTCCTTCTGTGAAGAGGGCATTAAATTCAATCAGAAAGTAGCTAGTTACCTCTGTAATATTTATGCCACTGTACACTAATATCCATAAACATATCTTTCCATGGTATACACTATTGAAGTTCATGGGATTCACAGCTGAGTAAGACTGTGTTTTCTCCCCCTTGCCCAACAATCTGGATAATACCTCCCTGTGAAAACTTCAGGAGAGGAACTTCCTGATGAGTACGGATTTGATTTCTTCATGCCCCATGACCAAGACTTACTATCTTACTTGGATTAGGGTCTCACTATCAATTTTTGGTGGTAACCTAGAGCAAAAGTAGCCTTTATTATTTTGGCTTTTTTTTTTTTTTTTTCGAGACAGGGTTTCTCTGTGTAGCTTTGCGCCTTTCCTGGAACTCGCTTTGGAGACCAGACTGGCCTCGAACTCACAGAGATCCGCCTGGCTCTGCCTCCTGAGTGCTGGGATTAAAGGCGTGCGCCACCACCACCCGGCTAGCCTTTATTATTTTGGAGGTGTCTAGGAATCCTCTGAATAACAACTTGAGAGGAGGTATCTCATACCAGAAACTGGGCTTTTTATTTGGCAACTTCTGACTTCTGGGGTGAATATAATTTCTTGTGTAAGGTAATTCCAATTAAATTTTTATGTGAGTTTGTGTGTGTGTGTGTGTGTGTGTGTGTGTGTGTGTGTGTGTATGTGTGTGTGTGTTTAAGTTTCCATATGACCTTTACAACTAGTGCTCAGTGTAAGTTATCCTCCCCCAACTCTCTTCTTTATCCTTTCCTCCCATCCTTCTTCTCAAGCTGATTAACAGTTTTCTTTGAAACACAGAAGATTTTTAATTTCATCAAGTCCCACTTGTTTATTGTTTGACTTATTTCCTGGACAATTGAAATCAAGGAACTCTTATGTGAGACTATGTCCATAAGTGTACTCCCTATTCTTGTTTCTTTAAAATATTTCAGACTTGGATGTCTAACTCTAAAGATCAATTTCAGTGATCTGAAAGATCAATTTTCATTCTTTTATATGAAGATATATAGTTTTCCCAATAATATTGTTAAAAATCATTTGTAATCCCCATTTTTTTCCTTTGAAAACCTTCCCTTGCCTTGGCCTCTTTGAATATGTTCCTGTCATAACTATTTATTCCTTTTGCAATGTTGTACTCTCCCCAATTAAATCTCACTTCTTTGAAAAATCTCTGTTTTCCTGTTACTTAGGTTGACAACAATTTTCAAGACACCAGCAAATGCTCATTCAGTAAGTACTGAGATACTTACCCCACTGGGAGAAGGTGCCTTTAGGCAATTATCTGTGACTCACTTCCAAACTGGGTTAGAAACATCAAAGGACTGTTCCACTCTATCCAGGAAATGCAGAGAGAAAAGCCCAGGGTAACATCACACTAAAGCAGTTAAATTAGACCTCAAGGTTAAGAGACTGATGAGTGACTACAATGAGAGCTCTGTGATACACAGAGGTCATTCTTAATTGGGGTCTGTGGAAAGCACTTGAGTATAGAATCTGCAATGAGAGCCAGTGGGTCACTGTTGAAATCTAACTTTTGCTACTTTCCATTTACAAAAACTAAGGGAGATACTTAGTCCTGTTAATATTATATTCCATTTCCCTTTAAGTTCCTTATAGCACATAATATTATTCTAGGAATATTAGAGGCATTTGCCAAACTGAGCTGTCCAAATACACTATAACCAGACTTTAACTGTATTCTCATTTGTCCCAAGTTTTAAGGACATTATACAAAGTTATGAACATGTTAATAATCCCAGTGTCTATCTTTTTGCTTCAAATCACTATGGGCAGCAGAGAAGGATTCGAAGAAGGTCATGGGAGGTAGAGCTAGGTCAGACATAATGAGAATTTATTATTTTATTCTGCCTACTTTATTATATAATATTCTACACAATGAAACCTCTTATGCTAGAAAATAAAGTTTAAAAGGAGTTAAATCTGCTCACTGAAGGATAGGAAGGAAAATAGCATACTTAATAAGGCTTTGTGCAAATCAAATCTTGCACGCTCTTTTAATTTATCTCTATAATAGACCCTGTGCATTAGTAAACCATGAGCATAACACATCTAGAATTCAGGAAAAGTTTGCTTCAACTTTTAGCAATATTATAAAAGACAGACTATACTAATATCAAGTAGTCACATTAAATATCTGAGGCATTTGAGGCAAAGACTATAATTGATGTTAAATTATATATTAATGTTTATGTAAAAGATTAAGGTAAAAAAGAAATGACTTATAAATAAATAAATTATACTTATTTGAAACCCTAGAAGCATAAAATTTCAAATGCTCATAATAACTCACTTAAATTTTGAATAGAATATGCTAATGAAAAAGAACTGTGGGGTGAGAGGAAGCAGTTCATGCTGAATATATAAAGTGACTAAAAATATGGAAAAAGAGATACCACAACTGTGCAAGGTACTGCAAATCTAGCCAGTGACACCTGCTCCCACATGGCTATTTTTATAAGAAATAGTAAAGGTACATTAGACCCATATCATGAGCATTGTTTACCTTGAACCTGCTTCCTTAGTTAATCCATAGAAACTATCTTTATGGAAGCTGTCACTTGTACTTTAAAGGATTTTGATGTAATCATGTCTTTAACTTCCTTGTACACACAGAATTGAGTTAGTTATCACCATGAAACTTTCTTCCAAATTGTGTTATGCTTAAATATGCCTAAAGTAAACTACGCTGTATCAGACTTTCATAATTTGAGTCAATATTGGCTACTGAGTTGTACTGAACAAGACTTCCTTCTTGCCTCCTCTGGATCAGCACTCTGCTGGCCACAGTGTTTTCAGAAACCCCTCTATCTCTCCACAAAAAATAACAAAACAAAACAAAAACCAGTATGTCTAAAAGCTTGTTTACTAGGTGATTACTGATCCATTCAAACTGATAATCAATATTAAACATCACAAGTATCAGAAGCAAAACCAGAGCCTAGCTCCTCAGCATATATACTTTCTCTCCTAGGGCACCCTCACTTCTACTTTGGTACTGGTCCATCTGCTTCATCTGTCCAAATTCAGTGCCCCATCTTGGAAGTAAATTTTCTTTACAAACCCTTTCTCCAGGTCATTTTTGTAGTCCAGTGGTCACTCCTCTGGAACAATAACACATTTAAGAAAGATTGCCTATGTCCCAGGATACCAACTAAAGTTCTTGAGTTTTGTACCAGGACAAAGAATTGGATGAGTTAGAAATAGAAATACAGACAATTTATTAGGAAATGGAAAGTACTTTTGAGAATTGGAGTAGGTTGGTCAGTTAGGGAAAGCACTGGGCTTTTCTCAGTCACCCTTATTTTATTATGCTAGCCCAGAAGGAGAAGGGTTTCCATCCTTCTAACTATTAGTTTCTTCTCTTTTTTAAAAAAAATTCATTTAAAAAGGGCCGCGGCAGCCATCTTCCAGTAACTCGCCAAAATGACGAGCACAAAGGGAAAGAGGAGGGGCACCTGCTATATGTTCTCCAGGCCTTTTAGGAAACATGGTGTTGTTCCTTTGGCCACTTACATGCGAATCTACAAGAAAGGTGATATTGTAGACATCAAAGGAATGGGCACTGTTCAAAAAGAAATGCCTCGTAAGTGTTACCATGGCAAAACCAGAAGAGTCTACAATGTCACCCAGCATGCCGTGGGCATCATTGTAAAAAAGCAAGTTAAGGGCAAGATTCTTGCCAAGAGAATTAACATGAGGACTGAGCACATCAAGCACTCTAAGAGCCGAGACAGCTTCCTGAAGTGGGTGAAGGAAAATGACCAGAAGCAAAAGGAAGCCAAAGAGGACACCTGGGTTCAGCTGAAGCGCCAGCCTGCCCCACCCAGAGAAGCACACTTTGTGAGGACTAATGGGAAGGAGCCTGAGCTGCTGGAGCCCATTCCATAGGAATTCATGGCCTAATGTACAAAAAGAAATGAAAGACCTGGACTGTAAAGGGCAAAAAAAAAATTCATTTAAAAATTTTATTTTTTATGGGTGGGTGTTTTACCTGCATGTATGTCTGTATACCATGTGCATACAATATCCATAGAGGTCGGAAGAGGATGTTGGATCCTTTGGAAATGAAGTTATAGATAGTTGTGAGCCTTTCTATGTAGGTGCTGGAAGTCGACCTCCCTCTCACATCTTCTGGAAGAGCAGCTAATGATCTTAACCACTGAGTAACACAACTGGCTTCTTTTAGATGTTAACCTTGATTTATTTAGCTTTCCTTTAGTCCCTGCTCACCATCACTGCATCAAAGCCTTAATGTTCTTTCTCCCAAACTTTAGCTGGATTGGAATAACAGAGGAATAGTTTATCACATGAACTGAATCACATGATTTGGTGTCTTTGTTTTTAGAGATAATCTGGAACATTAGATCAGGATTGAGAAACTTTGATTAACCTAGTAACCTAAGAAGGAATGCATAAGGAGTTATTTATTTTAAATTGAGTCACTGCCCTCTTAAATATGTATATTGTCTTATCTTTTTACTTACCCTCAGCTGAATAGAACAAAGACAGATTCAATAAGTAAATCTTTGCTAATTTATAGAACATTATTTTTGCTTCAAAAAAATTAAGTCTTATACATTTTTTAAGTTTCTCTCTGGAAAATGGACTTCAGAGAACATGCCTAGCAGAACACAAAATTTGGATTCTGTAGTTGTTTTGAAAGACTTTACTGATGTCCAGGTGGGCCTTGATCTGGCTATGTCTGAGAATAAGCCTGAAGTCCTGATCCCCAAGTGTCCACCTCTGCAAAGGCTAGGATTAAACGTGCTCCACTACTATGGTTTAGAAGGTGTTGAGGATGAAACCCAGGGCCTCTGGTGTGGTAGGTAGACACTCTACCCACTGACTAAATCCTCATCATTTAAACAGCTTAAGAAGAGCATAGTGATGGTTAATGCTGAGTGTCAGTTTGAAGAAATCTAAAGTCACCCAAGGGACAAACATTTGAGCTCTCTGCTTACTCACAGACTACTCCTGCTATGAAAGCAGGTACACTGTCTACAGATATTCTCCTCTCTTTCTGTTCCTGTAGACCCTACCCCCTTAAAAAAATCCCGAAAGACAAGTAAACAATCATAGGGAATGAATAAACACCTTAAAAGAAACCAAGAAAAAACAAACACACATTTGAAGTAAACTGTTCAAGACTTGGGGGCTGGAGAGCTGGCTCAGCCATTAAAAACACTAGCAGTTCTTTCAGAGAACCTGGGTTCACTTCCCAGCATTCACATGGCAGCTCACACCTTTTTGTAACTCTATCTCCAGGGGATCCGACACCCTCACAACACATATATGCAGGCAAAACAACAATGCACATAAAAAATCATTTTTAAAGTTAAAAAAGTATACACTAAAAAAAAACTTTTTAAGACCTGAAAATGGAAAATAGAAGCAATAAAAATAACCCAAACTGAGGGAATTCTAGAAATGAAAAATTTAGGAATTCAAACAGGAACTATAGAGAAAAGCTTCACCAACAGAATACAAGAAAAGAAAGAAAGAATCTCAGGCATTGAAGATATGATAGAAGAAACAGACACATCAGTGAAAGAAGATTCTAAATTTGAAAAATCCTGATACAAAACATCCAAAAAATCAGGGACACTATGAAAAGACCAGACCTAAGAAAAATAGGAATAGACAAAAGAGAAGAATCCCAGCTCAAAGGCCCAGAAAATATTTTGAACAAAATTATATAAGGAAAATTTCCTAACCTGAAGAAGGAGATTATTCCTTTAAAGATACAAGAAACATACAGAACATAAAATAGATTGACTAAAAAAGAAAGTCACCTTGCCACATAATAATCAAAACACTGAACATATAGAATAAAGAAAGAATATTAAATGCTGCAGGGTAAAATATCAAGTAACATATAAAGACAAACTTATTAGAACCTCACCTGACTACTCTTAAAGCCAGAAGGACCGGGGCAGATGTACTACAGACTCTATGAGACCACAGATTCCAGCCCAGAATATTATATCCTGTGAAACTATTATACATCATATATGGAGAATATATTCACAATAAAGTCAAATTTGAATAGTATCTATCTACAAATCCAGCCCAACAGAAGATACCAGAAAGAAAACTTCAAACCAAGGAAGCTAAAAACACCCATAAAAACACAGGAAATAATCTCACACCAGCAATATGTAAAGAAAGGAAACATATACATACCACCATCATCAACAACAAAATAACAGGAATTAACAATCATTGGTCATTGATTTCTCAATGTACTACCAAACGTACTCAGTTCCCCAAGAAAAAGACAAGGGCTAATAGAATCAATGTGAAAACAGAATTCATGATTTGGCTGTTTCATAATGTTGAAATACTCAACATCAAGAATAGACATTACCTCATGGTAAAGGGTTGGAAAAAGGTATTCAAAGCAAATGGACCTAAACAGTAAGGTGGTGTAACCATTTTAATATACAACAATATATAGCTGGAAAGACACTTCAAACTCATCAAAGGAAAAATACACCAAGAGGACATTGCATTTTTTTATTTTCCAACAAAATATTTTTATTGGTTATTTGGGAATTTTCACATAATGCACCCCAATCACAATCAATTCCCAGTCCTCCCTAGTCTGTATCCCACCCTTGTGACCTCCTCCCCCAACCCAAAAACAAACAAACAAAACAATAAAAACACAAGTCTAACTTGTAATGTTCATGTATTCACTGGAGCATAGTCAACTTCCTTGAAGAAAACTGAGTCCCTTCCCACCCACGTCCCTGCAAGAAGTCATCAGCTGTGGAGAGCTCCATTTCAGCATCCTTATCACAATTTTAAGGATTTTTCTTGGATGGCTTCCAGTCTAGGCTTTTAACTTTTGGGTAGGGGTAGGGGTTATCACAGGAGCCTTCTATGACTCTCAACTGTGAGCCTGCAGTTATCAATACCGCTGGAAAAATAGCTTCCTTGCCATGGGCATGGATCGTGGTTTCTGCCCAATGATTTCTGGCTACAGCACAGACCACAGACATCCACATGGTCTCTAGCATCAGCATGTGCCATGGATGTCAGCATGTTCTCTGGTAGTAGAACAGACTACAGATATCAAAACAGCCCTCTGCTGCAACATGGGCCATGAACAGCATCCTGGCCCTCAGCCCAGCACAGGCCACAGATATTAACATGCCTCTGGGGCATGGTCTACAGGCACTAATATGGTTCCTGGCAGCACGGCAGCCCATGGATATCAACATGGCTTCAAGGGGGCAGCACAGACCATGGACATATACATGGCATTCTGTAGTAACACAGATGATGGATATCAACATGGCTTTCTGTGGGAACACAGATGATGGACATCTGTATGGCTTTTAGTGGTAACACAGGCCATGAACACTCCTGGCTACAGTAGAACCACAGACCACTGCTCATGGCCATTTACATGGTTTCATATGGTGACAAAAATCATGGATCTCCACATGGCCTTGGGTGGTAACACAGGCCATGGACATCAGCACAGCTGCCAGCTGCAACAGGATCACAGGACACAACATTGCCCTAGGTGCCAACACAGACCACAGGCATCAACATGGCCTCTGGAGGCAGTATAGGCCATGCACATCAACATGGCCTCTGGTGGCAACCCAAACCATGAACACTAACATGACCTTCTTCAGGAGCACAAACTGCAGATGTTCACTTTGCCTTCAGTGGTAGCATGGGCCTCAGACATCAGCATGGCCTCTAGCTGTGGCCTAGACCACAGACATCCACATGAATGATGAGCTTCAACATGGCTGTAGGCCATAGCATGGACAATGGAGGTCTTTCAAGGATGTCCAATCCAGATAATGAACCATTCTTCATATTAGATATCCCATTGTTGCTCAAAGCCAGGTCAATTGTTTGGAGGCTGAGTCTGCTTAAGCTCCATGCTAGCAATTTAACAGGACACTTGAAAGCTCTAGAACAAAAAGAAGTAATCACACCCAAAAGGACATATACAGCAAGAAGTAATCAAACTCAGGGATAAAATCAATAAAATAGAAACAAAGAGAACAATACAAAAAAAAATGAAAAAAGAGTTGATTCTTTAAGAAAATTAACAAGACAAACTGTTATCCAAATTAAAAGGGAGATATAATTTCCAAATTAACAAAATTGGAAACTAAAAGTGGGATATAAAAGACACTGAGGAAATTCAGAGAATCATAAAGATATATTTTTTAAAAACCTGTACTCCACCAAATGGGAAAATCAAAAAGAAATGGATAATTTTCTCAATAGATACCACTTGTGAAAGTTAAATTAAGATCAGATATGCAATTTAAATAGACTTAGATTCCATAGTGAAATAAAAGCAATTGTTAAAATATCCTAATCAATAGTAGTCCAGGGCCAGATGGTTTTAGGGCATAATTCTACCATACTTTCAGAAAACAGTTAATGCCAATAACTCTCAACTCTCAAATTATTCTACAAAGTAAAAAACAGGAGTAACACTACCCAAATTATTTTATGAGGTCACAGTTGCCCTGATATCCAAACCACATAAAGACTCAGAAAAGAAATAAAATTATGGACCAATTTTCCTTGTGAACATAGATGTAAAAATACTCAATAAAATACTTGCAAACTGAATCCAAAAACACATAAAAATGATCATCCACTGTAGCCAGAGGCTTTTCTGCATCCTGCCTGGTCCCACAATCACTTATAAAGTAATCACTCAGAGCAGACATGTCTCATAGTCATAAAAAAAAGAAAAAAAATCTGTTATTAAAACATTTTAAATGTCATATTCTATAGATTTCTGAAGGGTTTGAAGGTGACCTGTCTACCTAAAATATATCTCTGCTTGACCTTGAAAACATAACTAATATGACTAAAAGTTTGATTGTAATGTCTAAGTACTAACTTTTATTTCTTTAATCCTGATATTTGGTAATAATAACATTCAAAGATTAGCAAATTGCACTACATTGTTAAATAAACTATATACGTGCAATATCCTGAGCAAGATCAGAAATATATGTACAGTATTTTCTAACAAAATCAATCTCAAATTTGTAGCAATATACATAATTTGTATACAATATACAAAAATTCAAAACAATGTAAAAATATTTAAAACTAGTAGTTGCCTTTTAAAAGTACACCCAATAATCTACCTTTTTATCTATATCATAGCTATATCCTCTCTTTTTTCTTTTCAGAGTAGATTCAATTATCTACCTCTTATCTATATCCTCTTTTTTTCTTTTCTTTTTTTCAAACAAGAACCTTAAATCTAATCTCCTTGTTTAGCATTTTTCCTGATGATTAGCAATAACAACTTGTAACCAACCATCTAAATAATAACAGTTATCTCAAACCCCAAACCCAATGAAAGACCAAAAACCACCTGCCCCACTTCTTGGGAATGTGAGCATCATGTTCTTAGAAATATCTCCTGATGTTTGGGGGTGAAAGCATCTTTAGGAGATCCTGAAAAGAAAAATTTTGGGTTAATAGTCAAGTCCCAGGAAAGGTAGCTGTATCATTTGTTGTCCAGTCTCTGTATAATGCGCAAGTGAAGGGCTTATCTCAAGTCTTTGTTCCAGTGGTCTGTGAAGCTGGATCATCTCAGCTAGCCATCTTGAAATTGTCCTGAGCAGTTTGTTGTACAAAGCCGATTTTTGGGTGATCTTTGTCATCTTAGTGGTATTATTATTTTGCATGTGGAATCACCATTGTGGAGCCCCATTGTCTTTCTGGAAACTTCAAATTCACTGTTAGGCCTGGTCATGATTCCCTGCAGAAAACTGATAGACTCCAACACAAAACATGTATAGGCAGCTAAATGAAGCCTTTTTTCTAGAATTAGTTAGTACTCTATATGACCATTAATATCATAACAAGTTTAAAAAATATATATCTTATACATTTTGATATAAAATTCATACCTTAAGAAAAGTTTAAAGAATCAAACTAGAACCATAGAACTGAGATTAGTGGCAATAGAATAGTCCCTTAATTTTGGTTTTCTTCTGTCCCATATCAGATGGCTCTTCTGACATGACACAGATACTTTGCATTTTCCTTTTAACAAACATGCTTGAGTTTAGAGAAGGAGAGAGCCATTCTCCAACTCCAAAGTCAACTTTAATTTTTAATTGAACTGGGACTACATAATGTAGTCAGAAGTTTTCCTGTATTCTGTCTGGTCCACAGTCGGGACAAAGGAAAACTTCTGACTACAAAAGGTATAAATGGGTATAGTGAAAAACCTGTTAGGATTGAAGACTGAGGTATGTGATGAACTGCTGTTAGTTTACTGTCCACACAATGTTTTCTGCTCTTATTGAAACATAATAGTTTGATTATGGGAAAAATTGTAATATTTCTCTATTATCATTCCTATGCAGGTATCAAATTAGTGTCTTTGGCTTTCCCCAGGCATAAGCAAAATAGATAAAAATTCTGTCCTTGGAAATTTTTTCTTCTATCTTTGAATCAGAGTTGTCTTAGTTAGGGGTTTTATTGCTGTAAAGAGAAACCATGACCATGATAACTCTTATAAATAAAAACATTTAATTGAGGTGGCTTGCTTACAGTTCCAGAGGTTCAATCCATCATCATATTGGAGGGGAGCATGGTGGCATGCAGGCAGATATGTCAATGGAGCTGAGAGTGCTACATCTTGCAGGCAATAGGAAATCAGGTGAGACATTGGGTGGGTATCCGCAGCATATGAAACCTCAAAGCCCACGCTTACAATGACACACTGCCTCCTTGAAGGCTATACCCACTCCAACAAAGCCATACCTCCTAATAGTGCCACTCTCTATGAGATTATGGAGGCCAATTACATTCAAACTACCCAAGGGTCTTGCTGTGTAGCTCCAGTTTTCTGGAATTCTGTGTAGTCATGGCTGGCCTTGAATGCACAATTATTTTGCCTCAGCCTCTGGGATTAGTGTTAGGATTATCTTAGAGTTAATTTTGTAGGTGGTTGTAGGGATGGGAAAGAAGCATACATATTTTAGGTATGTTAGACAGTGACCAGGGCTGTGGGTTAAAGAAGAAAGAACAATGAAAAGTGCTTGAGAGTTTGTTGTGTGTGAGTACATAAGAGAGCAGGGAGCAGCACTATAAGAGGTACACAAAGTAAATCTTGATGGGAGGGTGACCTTTGGCAAAGTGTTATAAGGGATGAGGTGGACGAGGAGAAACATTCATAGACATGGAAAACAGGTGCCAGAATATCCATGTCAGGGCTTGTTTGGTTTATCTGAAGACCATCTGAGAGGCCTGGGTGTATGAGTGGAGTAAAAGGCAAGGGTTCTAGGAAACAAGATGAGTGGGTATGCAGAGCCAGGTTCCACAGAACCTTGTGGGCCACTGAATGGACTATATAGCCTTTACTGAATAAAAGGGTAAAGCCACTGTGAGATTTCATGTGGATAGAAGATACCAGATACCTTGCAAGGCTTCTAAGAATAGACTGCATGCAAGGAAGTGAGACCTTTCAGAGGCTGTTAAAATGACTGATGAGAAGTGGTGGCTTATAACAGGGGAGTGCAAGCCTCAAACTCACAGAGGTCCACCTGTCTTTGCCTCCCAAGTGCTTGGATTAAAGGCATGCACCACTACCCTTGGCCTTAAATGTGTAGTCTAGGCTGGCCTTGAACTCGTGAGTCTCCTGCCTCCAAGATGGCAATTTCTAAGTCCCATAAAATATCAACAAAGGAAAAGGAAAGGAAGAATGAGAGCTTGAGAAGAAATACTTTGTCCCTTAGTGAGAGCAGAAATACCCTCCCCAAGCAAGGGAAAATAAATACCACTGAAAAGTCACTATAAGAATTCATCAAATTATTTTGTTGTATTAACCACTGTTTTGTTGTATTAACCAGAGTCACTGTTTTTATTGTATTAAAGTACTTAATTGGTTTCAAATAGATTTTTATATGGGGGGGGACAAGGAGAATGAGGGTGAATCTGAAGGGTTTAAAGAAGGAACTAACATTTTATTGACAGTCTATCATATCAGGGATTTTACAGTATTTTCATCATTCAACCAATGTCTATTCCTTTTTGGGTACTTTTACTAATTTTTTTTTTTGGTTTTTTGAGACAGAGTTTCTCTGTGTAGCTTTGTGCCTTTCCTGGAACTCACTTGGTAGCCCAGGCTGGCCTCGAACTCACAGAGATCCGCCTGGCTCTGCCTCCTGAGTGCTGGGATTAAAGGCGTGCGCCACCACTGCCTGGCTTCTTTTACTAATTTTTTACAAATGAGAGATCTAAATTCAAAAGGACAGCCAATCCTCTTGATCCATGTTCAATTCTTCAAATGTGGTACCTTCTTGAAAATAATTTTTAAGAAAAGCCACTCTGTTTGTCTCATTCTAGTTTCTAAGGAATGATGAAGCTAGATCTCAGAATATGCACAGGTAGGAGACATCTTTTGAAATATTCCATTTATAGACAAATGTTATGTTTTACATATGAGGAGGAAATTTTATGTGATGAGTAGCACCTAGCATGAAACATTTATAAAATTAATCTAAGAACCTAAAAACCCAGTCTACACTGATGTCTTTGAGAACATCATAATACAGTCAAGGAGTGACTGCTAAGTACAGCAAGCTGCTACTGAATAAAATTTGGCTGCTCAGCAATTTTAGGAGGAGTTTTATTATATGACAGTATAGCTTTCCTGGACTTTCCCAGAACTCTATCTCACTCTTTTAAATGATTTACAGAATAAGTCTTCCTTCTGCATTGCTTTTATTGTACTGCAGTTGACGAGGCTGGATGCTAAGTACCAGAGAAGTGTCATTATAGAAAGTGACCTTGATGAACTGTCCTATCCCTGTCTAAATTGGGCTGAGAAGTCAACAGAGCCAGTAGTAGTGAAGTTCTGTTATTTATGTAAGATTCTTTTAGGAAAACAAACAAAAAAATTATACAGATGCCGTGACTAAGAATAAGATCCAAGTTCAAAAGCTTGGGTAACTCTGGGTTTCATTAAGCCCTTTGGAATATATAAGTATATTAATCTTATTAGGTTTATTTGATAAAAGAACATAGTTAAAATCATCAGGTGAATTCATGTATTATTTTTATAAGAATATACTTGAAACCTTTGATCTTTAGGGATTACATCTCCCAAAGTGAGAGTTGGTGAGTACTCTTTTGACTGTATAGAATTATATGAATTATGTTTATAATCTCCCAACAATTTCCAAGGTGTTTCAAGATGTTCTTCTCATGTCTTTCATATTTGTAAGGAAGCATCTGTGTATTCTCAGTAAACCACGCTTTTGTAAATTTCTTTAATTCTGGCTGGACTTTATTCAAAATTTAGATGGAATTCACTATATGAGAGAAGTAGATATGTTTAGAAGGAACATAGGAAAAATAAGCAGGTATCTATAAATAGCTGTTTAAAAATACTTAAAATTTATTTCTAACTTTAAAAATTATATAGAAAATTTGGAAAAGAGGGAAAAATGCAACAAAAATTAAAATTGCTACAATTCCACCACCTGAAAGCACAGCACTCCCAGGATTTCCCATAGACAACCTTCCAGTCCATTCTCAGATTGTTTATCTTCATAGTCCTTGATCTGAAAATATTCTTTGGAATAAAAATTTTAACACTGATTTTTTTAAACAAGTACAAACAAATATTGCTTTTTAAAGAACTATTGACTAAGGAGCTGTAAGTCTATTAACCCATCTAGCATGTGTTTTGAAGGCCACATGATAATAATTCTTTGTTTTCCTATTTAGTATAAACAGTTTAAAAGTCAACACTGTTCTCACAGATAATCTATGAGAGTCAATTTGTGTTCTATAGGAAAACAGAGCATACACTGCATATGAACACAGAAGTACAGGATCACAGATGTTTAGAAGAAAAGTTAGAAACAGAAAGCAGTAGAAATGAGAAAATATAAAAGTGACTAAAATCACAGCAACATGTGTTCTAAAAAATTTATGCTGGAGAAATATACAAAATGTTGGTTTGGTTATATATTTGGTCTTCCATAATATTTTTCTACTTTGAAACACAATGCACTGTCTTTTTAGCCATCTATTACAATCAGAGGAAATGTGTACAAGAGTCGAGATTTACTGTTTGTGCAACAGGACATAAAATAAACGAAATAAATGTAATATATAACCTCAATAGGAAGTTCATTATAGGAAATTGTGGTGGTAAAATACATATGACAAAGAATTACTGGTTCCCTCAAAGTTTTAAACTTTGTCATACAGAATGAAATTTGCTCACCACAATTGTCTGGTGCTGTCACCTCATGGCTATTGAGATAACAAACCAATTCAGATATGAAAAATTCATAATCATGTAGAAGACGAATACATAATAATACAATTTCCTTTTTGTAAGAGTTATCTTTACTGTAAAATAAATGTGATTTCATCATTAAATGATAAGTGCCTTCAGCTGACTCACCTTAAAGCCTAAGCTGAAAAAAAGTCCTGCAGCTCCACAGGCACAAAGCCTGCAGCCTCCTCCACCTGCTACGTCCTCCCTTCTAACAGGAAGGAGAAGACGGCAGTCATTTTCTTAAGGGTAGCTAAGGTAACTGTCTTGGGTTTCCCTGGCAACTATTGGCCCTTCTGGGTTATTGATTGAATTGAAAGCTGGATTTAGGAAAACTACCTAGTACTCAGCCTTCAGGATGGGAAGTTTACACAGCTAACTTGAGAACCAAAGTCAAGGCAGCAAAAGAGATCATTTCACAGTGATGTTCCTCTAGAGAGCAGATGAAAGTCTGATCCACTCTAATAAAGTGAGACTTTTAAAAACCAATTTATTTTATGTGCATGGGTGTTTTTCTTGTATGCTAATCTGTACACCATGTACATACAGTACTCTCAGAGGCCAGAAGAGAGTGTGGGATCCTCTGGGACTAAAGTTACAGATGCTTGTGAACTACCATGTGGGTGCTGGGAATGAAACCTGGGTCCTACTGGAGTGCTGTCAGTATGCTACCAACCATTTACCCTTCATTCCAGTTCCCAGAGTGAGCCTTTTAAAATGTGTCTCAAATGGTCCCCAAACCTCCATTTTTCAATGGAAGACATGCAATTTTTCTTTATAGGCAGTGTAATGAGTTCAGTGGGCCTGTGGGTGATAGTACAGCCACAAATATAGCAGGAGAGGAATGTATCTTGTTTCTTATCTGTACCTTCATGTATAATGCACAGTTTGTTTTTTATAGCACTGTGACAACAAATCTCATCTTTACTAAATGAATATTTGTTACCTTGAAAAACAAAATCTTAATTAGGGTTTCCACTTCTGTGATAAAGTGTGAGAAGTGGAGAAATCCCTGAGTATATGAAGTTTCAAGTATATGTGTGTTGTTGACATGGGGAAAGCCTCAGTATCAGAAGGATTGCAAAGACTTCCTTGGGGGGGGTCCTGATGTTAATAGTGTGTGCAGAAAATGTCCACCAAAGCTGTCTCTACCTTAAACATTTATGGCCTGAAGATCGAACCCCTACAGAGAGAGTCCCTACTGAGAATAGCTCAACCTGTTCCAATGATCCAGCTCTATACTGCCTTCTTATTTATCTGTACTGTACGTAATAGACCTCCATTTCTGTCCAACACTATGTAATAAATACACAGAGCTTCAGGGTTGCTGACGTTTCTCCATCCTAGAGCCCAGCCTCCTGACTCCAACTTTTCTGTGCCCTCTTTTCTCTCTTTATTTTTTTCCATTTCTTTGGTGCCCCAGTCAGGGTTATCCCCAAGCCTGTGCTGGTCTCAGCAATAAAGCACCATGACCAAAAGCAATTTGGGAGGAAAGGGTTTATTAAGCTTATACTTCCATATCATACTCCATCATCAAAGAAAGTCAGGGCAGGAACTCAATACAAGGCAGGAACCTGGAAGGAGCTCCATCTCAGTGATGCTGACCAACTCCTCAAAGAGAGGCAGTATTTGTTCTTAGAGATTCCCTCCAGTGTCAGAACCAGTCTTGAGACTGTCTGAGATCCCATCCTTTCCTCTGGGGTATAATGCCTACGTCCTGTTCATCCCCCAGGTCCTATACCTCTGGGTTCTTTTTTTACTTCATCTTTCGTGAATAACTGAATGCTGGAAGGCCAAGAGAGCTCAGTAGTCCCCATTTAGCAGGGTTCTAGGTTTGACTTGAAGAGGAGATTCTCTCAGTTCCATCCCAGGGATGCCCATGCTAGCTCCAAACACTGTGAGTTCTCTTTCTTATATTCCTCCTGGGTGTGGTGGTTCTAGAATTAGAGAACTAGAATCGTGCTGAAAATAAAGAAAGGAGGGACATATCTAAATTCTGTACAAATACTTCTTTGTAAAGAGTATCTATGGTGATATTTTATTTGTGCTGAAATGTGATTTTATTTGTATGTTAATAAATGAAGTTGCCTGGGGATTAGAGCTAAGAGCAAGCCATTTAGCAGAAGTCCGGTGGTGGTGGCACCCGCCCTTAATCCGATCACATGGCAGGCAGAATCTCTGTATGTTCAAGGACAAAGCCAAGCGGTGACCCAAACCTTTAATCTCAGTATGAACCATAGAGACCTGGAGGTCTGTAAGGTCTATATAGACAGGCAGTAATGAGGAAGTCATGTGGCTGGGTTTAGAACCAATGAGAAGGAAAAACAGAAAGGCAATAAAAAGACAGGACACAGGAAGAAGGTCTCTCTCTCAGGGGAAGGACGGCAGCAAGTGGTAAGATAAGGTGGTCTTAGCTCTTGGCTACTGCTTGATCTCTGGGCTTTTATCCCTTTATTTGGCTCTGTGTTTCTTATTTAACAAGACCATTTAGAATTACATCTACAAGTATCTGAATTCATCCTAGATCAGAGGTAGAAAGATTTTTAAGAATCAGAGGACTAAGGAAGCTGATTTGAGATAGTGTCTTCTATATGTAACAGGGAAACTATACCCATAAAATCTCAACAGTTTAGTGGCATAAACAAGACCTAAAAAATGATAGCATCAATTGCCAATGTGGATGGAAGAAATTTCATAGACCCCACTCCAATATTAATAATTACAGCTAATTAGTGACTCCTGAGAAACAGGGAATCAATATGTTCCAGGGAAGAGCCCTCTGATAGGTGATTCAACACAACGTGGTCAGTCCTAAACACATATACATATAAGCAACACTAAATGAACCCAGCAGTGTGTGTGTGTGTGTGTGTGTGTGTGTGTGTGTGTGTATGTATGTCTCTCTGTGTGTAACAATAATAAAGAATAAGAGAATAAATTTGTGGAGGGGGCACAAACAAAGTTCAAGATAAAGGGAACAAGTGGAGAAAATGATGTAAATATAAAAAATTACATTTTTTATATAACTCATTAAAAAAATCTCAAAAATGAATAAGATATAAAAAAGAATCTTTGTCTGTTAAATTTTGTGCTGGCTAGAACTATTTGAAAGGAGGAAATCTTAATAGAGAAAATGCCTCAATAAGATTTATTTGTAGGACATTTTCTTAATTAGTGATTGATGGGGAAGGGCCCAACCCATTATGGGTGATGCCACACCTGGGCTGGTGGTCCTGGGGTCTATGAGAAAGTAGGCTGAGTAAGCCACTAAGAAAAAGACAGTAAACAGCACCACTCCATGGCCTCTGCACCAGCTCTTGCCTCTAGGTTCCAGCATTCTTTGAGTTCCAGCCCTGATTTCCTCCATTGATAGACAATAGTCTAGACATGTAAGTAAACTAAACCCTTTTGTCCTTGACTTGATTTTGGTCATGGTGTTTTATCACATCAACAGTAATCCTAACTAAGACAAATTGTTTATAGATTCAGATAAATTTCCTTCAAATGTCTAGAGTCACTTAATTGTAGAATCCCTACTAGAGTAATGACATGAAATCTATCACAGCTAGACTTCTTAAACATGCTCAAATTCTAAGTACAGAAGGGATACACAGGACCAGACCTGAGCTATACAGAGGTTGTTTACAAACTTAGGAGGTTGGAATTAAGTCGAGGGGACTTGGTACAATGTTCACATTGTTTTTTTTTTTTAATTTATTTTTTATTCTATAATTTAATTTAATTTAATTTAATTTTACATATCAGCAACAGATTGCCCTGTCCTCTCCCCTCCTGCCACGCCCCCCACCTTCCCCCCAGCCCACCTCTCATTTCCATCTCCTCCAGGGCAAAGACTCCCCTGGGGATTCAGTTCAACATGGAAGATTCAGTTCAGGCAGATCCAGTCCCCTCTTCCGAGGCTGAGCAAAGTGTCCCTGCATAGGCCCCAGGTTCCAAACAGCCAGCTCATGCACTAACAACAGGTCCCGGTCCCACTGCCTGGGTGCCTCCCAAACAGTTCAAGCTAATCAAATGTCTCACTTATCCAGAGGGCCTGATCCAGTTGGGGGCTCCTCAGCTATTGGTTCATAGTTCATGTGTTTCCACTAGTTTGGCTATTTGTCTCCGTGCTTTTTCCAATCTTGGTCTCAACAATACTTGCTCATACAATCCCCCTCTTTCTCGCCAACTGGACTCCTGGAGCTCCACCTGGGCTCTGGCCGTGGATCTTTGCATCTGCTTCCCTCAGTCATTGGATGAGATTTCTAGCATGACAGTTAGGGTGTTTGGCCATCCTATCACCAGAATAGGTCAGTTTGGGCTTTCTCTCAGCCATTGCCAGTAGTCTATTGTGGAGGTATCTTTGTGAATTTCTGGGGACCTCTCTAGCACTTTGCTTCTTCTTATTCCCATGGGGTCTTCATTTATCATGGTATCTCTTTCTTTGTTCTCCCTCTCTGTTCTTGATCCAGCTGGGATCTCCTGCTCCCCTAAGCTCTCTTTCCCTCAAACCTTAAACTTCATTACCCCCACTCACTTCCATGTTGTTCATGTAGATCTCATCCATTTCTCTGTCATTGGGTGATCTCTGTGTCTTTATTAGGGTCCTGTTTGCTAGGTAGGCTCCCTGGAGTTGTGAGTAGCAGTCTAGTCATCTTTGTTTTGCATCTAGTATCCTCCTATGAATGAGTACATACCATGCTTGTCTTTCTGAATCTGGGTTACCTCACTCAGGATGATTTTTTCTAGATCCATCCATTCACCTGCAAACCTCATGATGTCATTGTTTTTCTCTGCTGAGTAATACTCCATTGTGTATATGTCCACATTTTATTTATCCATTCTTAATTTGAAGGGCATCTAGGCTGTTTCCAGGTTCTGGCTATTACAAACAATCCTGATATGAACATAGCTGAGCAAGTGTTATGGTATGTTGTGTCATGATTGAGCATTCCTTGGGTATATGCCCAAGAGTGGTATAGCTGGGTCTTGGGGGAGATTGATTCCCAATTTTCTAAGAAAGCTCCATATTGATTCCCAAAGTGGCTGTACAAGTTTGCATTCCCACCAGTACTAGAGGGGAGTTTCCCTTTGGTCCACATCCTCTCCAGCATAAGCTGTCTTCAGTGTTTTTGATCTTAGCCATTTTGACAGGTGTAAGGTGGTATCTCAGAGTCATTTTTATTTGCATTTCCCTGATGATTAGGGATGTTGAGCAATTCAGCCATTTGAGCTTCCTCTTTTGAGAATTCTCTGTTTAGTTCTATAGCCCATTTCTTAATTGGACTCTTGGGCATTTTGATGTCTAATTTCTTGAGTTCTTTATATATTCTGGATATCAGCCCTCTGTCAGATGTGTGGTTGGTGAAGAACTTTTCCCATTCTGTAGGCTGTCACTTTGCCTTGTTGACCATATCCTTTGCTCTACAAAAGCTTCTCAGTTTCAAGAGGTCCAATTGATTGATTGTTTCTCTCAGTGTCTGTGCTACTGGTGTTATATTTAGGAAGTAATCTCCTATGCCAATGCGTTCAAGACTACTTTCTACTTTCTCTTCTATCAAGTTCAGAGTAACTGGATTTATGTTGAGGTATTTGATCCACTTTTGTGCATGGTGACAGATACGGATCTATTTGCAGCCTTCTACATGTTGTATAGGATTCTTTTGGCTATCCTGGATTTAACAGAAAAATAGGGACTTAACTGATATTATGACTCAAATGGACTTAATAGATATCTACAGAACATTCCATCCTAACAAAGAAAGAATATACCTTCTCAGCACCCCATGGAACCTTCTCTAAAATCAACCACATACTTGGTCATAAAGCAAATCTGAACAGATACAAAACAATTGGAATGACCTCCTGCATTCTACCAGAACACCATGGTTTAAAGTTAGATTTCAACAACAACAAAAACTTCAGAAAACCAACAATCTTATGGAAACTGAATAATGCTCAATTGAATCATCAATGGGTCAAGGAAGAAATAAAGAAAGAAATTAAAGACTTCCTAGACATCTGTGAAAATGAAGACACCACATACCCAACTTTATGGGACACTACGAAAGCAGTGCTAAGAGGGAAATTCATAGCACTAAATGCCCACATAAAGAAGTTGGAGAAATCTCACAGTAGTGACTTAACAGCACACTTAAAAGCTCTAGAACAAGAAGAAGCAAAGTCTCCCAGGAAGAATAGATGACAGGAAATTATCAAATTGAGAGCTGAAATCAATCAAATAGAAACAAAGTGAACAATACAAAAAAAATAATGAAACAAAGAGTTGGTTCTTTGAGAAAATCAACAAGATAGACAAGCCCTTATCAAAACTAACCAAAAGACGGAAAGAGAGCATCCAAATTAACAAAATCAGAAGTGTAAAGGGGGACATAATAACAGACAATGAGGAAATCCAGAGAATCATCAGGTCATACTTCAAAAACCTGTACTCCACAAAACTGGAAAATCTAAAAGAAATGGATAATTTTTTGAATAGGTACCACATACCTAAGTTAAATCAAGACCAGATAAACTGTTTAAATAGACCAATAACCCCCAAGGAAATAGAACCAGTCATTAAAACTCTCCCAACTAAAATAGCCCAGGACCAGATGGTTTCAACGCATAATTCTACCAGATCTTCAAAGAAGAGTTAATACCAATACTCTTTGAATTGTTCCACACAATAGAAGCAGAAGGAACATTACCAAACTCTTCCTATGAGGCTACAATTACGCTGATTCCCAAGCCAAACAAAGATGCAACAAAGAAAGAGAATTACAGACCAATCTCTCTCATGAACATTGATGTAAAAATACTCAAGAAAATATTGGCAAACAGACTCCAAGAACACATCAAAACAATTATCCACCATGATCAAGTAGGCTTCATCCCAGGGATGCAGGAGTGGTTCAACATACAAAAGTCCATCAATGTAATACACCATATAAACAAACTCAAAGATAGAAACCACATGATCATCTCACTAGATGCTGAAAAGGCATTTGACAAAATCCAACACCCCTTCATGATAAAGGTCTTAGAGGGATCAGGAATACAGGAAACATACCTAAACATAATAAAGGCAATATACAGCAAGCCAACAGCCAACATCAAATTAAATGGAGAGAAACTCAAAGTGATTCCACTAAAATCAGGAACAAGACAAGGCTCTCTGCTCTCCCCATACTTATTCAATATAGTACTTGAAGTTCTAGCCAGAGCAATAAGACAACATAAAGAGATTAATGGAAAACAAATTGGAAAAGAAGAAGTCAAGCTTTCCCTATTTGCAGATGACATGATAGTATACATGAGTGACTCCAAAAATTCAACCAAGGAACTGATACAGCTTATAAACACCTTCAGCAACATAGCAGTATACAAGATCAACTCAAAAAAATCAGTAGCCCTCTTATATACAATTGACAAACAGGCTGAGAAGGAAATCAGAGATACACCACCCTTTACAATAGCCACAAATGATACAAAATATCTTGGGATAACTAACTAAGCAAGTGAAGGACCTGTATGACAAGAACTTTAAGTCCCTGAAAAAAGAAATTGAAGAAGATGTCAGAAAATGGAAAGATCTCCCATGCTCATGAATAGGCAGGATTAACATAGTAAAAATGGCAATCTTACAAAAAGCAATCTACAGATTCAATGCAATCTCCATCAAAATACCAAAACAATTCTTCACAGACCTGGAAAGAATAATACTCAAATTCATATGGAAAAACAAAAAAACCAGGATAGCCAAAAGAATCTTGTACAATAAAACAACGTCTTGAAGCATCACAATCCCTGACATCAAGCTCTACCATAGAGCTACAGTAATAAAACAGCTTGGTACTGGCATAAAAATCGACCTGTGGACCAATGGAATTGAACTGAAAACCCTGACATTAATCAGCACACCTATGAACATATGATTTTTGACAAAGAAGCCAAAACTGTACAATGGAAAAAAGAAAGCATCTTCAACAAATGTTGCTGGCATAACTGGATGTCAACATGTAGAAGACCGCAAATAGATCCATATCTGTCATGGTGCATAAAACTTAAGTCCAAGTGGATCAAAGACCTCAACATAAATCCAGTTACTCTGAACCTGATAGAAGAGAAAGTAGGAAGTAGTCTTGAATGCATTGGCACTGGAGATCACTTCCTAAATATAACACCAGTAGCACAGACACTGAGAGAAACAATCAATAAATGGGACCTGAGAGAAACAATCAAAAAATGGGACCTCTTGAAACTGAGAAGCTTTTGTAGGGCAAAGGACATGATCAATAAGACAAAATGACAATCTACAGAATGGAAATTATCTTCACCAACCCCACAGACAGAGGGCTGATATCCAGAATATATAAAGGACTCAAGAAATTAGACATCAAAATACCCAACAGTCCAATTAAAAAATGGGCTATAGAGCTAAACATAGAATTCTCAACTGAAGAAGCTCAAATGACTGAAAGACATTTAAGGGATTGCTCAACATCCCTAATGATCAGGGAAATGCAAATCAGAATGACTCTGGGATACCATCTTACACCTGTCAGAATGACTAAGATCAAAAACAATGACAATAGTTTATGTTGGAGAGGATGTGGAGAACGGGGAACTCTCCTACACTGTTGGTGGGAATGCAAATTTGTATAGCCACTTTGGACATTAGTATAGCGATTTCTTAGAAAATCAGGTATCAACCTCTCTCAAGACTCAGCTATACCACTCTTGGGCATATACCCAAGCAATATTCAATCATACCACAAGGACACATGCTAACTATGTACATAGCAGCATTGTTTGTAATAGCCAGAACCTGGAAACAACCTAGATGCCCTTCAACTGAAGAATGGATAAATAAAATGTGGTACATATACACAATGAAGAGAAAAACAATGACATCATGAGGTTTGCAGGCAAATGGATAGAACTAGAAAATATCATCCTGAGTGAGGTAACCCAGATGACTGAACACCCTAAGTGTCATGATAGAACTCTCATCCAGTGACTGGTGGAAGCAAATGCAGAGATCCATGGCCAAACCACAGGTGGAGCTCCAGGAGTCCAATCAGCGAGAGAGAAGAGGGATCGTATGAGTGAGAGATATTGAGGCCATGATTGGAAAAAGCACAGGGACAAAGAGCCAAACTAGTGGAAACACATGAACTGTGAACCAATAGCTGAGGAACCCCCATGGAACTGAACCATGCCCTCTGGATAAGTGAGACAGTTGATTAGCTTAACTGTTTAGGAGGCCACCAGGCAGTGGGTCAGGGACTTGTCCTTGATGCATGAGCTGGCTTTTTGGAACCTAGGGCCTATGTTGAGACACTTTGCTTAGCCTCGGTACAGGGAGGAGGGGACCGGATCTGCCTCAACTGAATCTACCAGGCTGGGCTGACTCCCCAGGGGAGACCTTGTCTTGGAGGAGGTGTGAATGAGGGGTTGATTGGGGGACAAGGCTGGGGGGTGGGAGGAGGGAGGACAGGGGAATCCATGGCTGATATGTAAAATTAAATTAATTATAAAGTAAAAATAATTATAAAAAATCACATTTCAGTACAATTAAAATATCACTGTTTTATGTAATTATACTATGTTAAAGTTAAAACCTTCCTTTTTAATTAAACAAAAAGGGGAAATGCTGTGGGATAATGCTTTTGTATACTGGTTTAATAAAATGCTGATCGGACAGTAGCCAGGCAGGAAGTATAGGCAAGATAAGCAGACAAGGAGAATTCTGGGAAGAGGAAGGTTGAGTCAGGAGACACCAGCCTGCTGTCCAGGGAGCAGCATGTAATGGCATACAGGTAAAGCCATGGAAAACATTGTGACATATTGTGGGAGCCCGTTCTCGGGTTCCTCGTGGCTTTACCCAGCAGGTCCTCATAGAGGATGATTAGACCACGGGCCTGAGTGCGGGTGTCTGAGATGGTCTGCACTTGGCTGTGCTGGGGGAGGAGGTCTTTTGCTCCACCCCTTGGCGTCTCTATAAAAACCCTGGGGCAGAGACAGTCGGGGCCCGTTGGAATAGGTTCCAGGCCCTCTCGAGGCTATCCTTTATTTTCTATCTGTTTATCTCCGTGATATTCTCGGTAATAAGTCCTTCTATCTAATATTTCCTGCTGCTCGCACTCAAGAAAACTCTGAGGAACTGTGGGGGTGGTTGGGTAAACACCCCACAACATATAGATTAACAAAAATGGGCTGAGTTTAAATGTAAGAGCTAGCTAGCAAGAAGCCTGAGCCATTTGGCCATATAGTTTGAAAATAACATAAGCCTCTGTGTGTTTACTTGGGTCTGAGCAGCTGTGGGCTGGGCAGGACACAGGAAAACTTCAGCTGTGTGTGTGTGTGTGTGTGTGTGTGTGTGTGTGTGTGTGTGTGTACTTGAAAGCTAACCCTGTGAAACCTTGGAGTTACACTGGGATTTTGAAGACCCAGTGTAGTCACCAGATGGCTAATGAAGACTTTCTATTGTCTTAAACCCATGTCCAAGCAGTCTTCTCTGATGCATACCCCACAGCATTTCTGGTGGTCCCATCAAGATCCCTAGGGACCAGACTTTGAGATACCAGGGACTTTAGAACTCCTCAGGATGAGGAAGGAGAGTGCAGTGTCAAATGGGCCTCCTAGGGGGTACACAACCAGAGATGTTATAGGTCTCCAGGACTCCTTTTATCAATCATTGCCTAATGTTTCAGAGCAGTTTGACACCTCTACCCCCAAAAGAAACAAATTAGAAAGTTGCCTTGTTTGTTACCTCCAGAGGTAAATCTGGTTAAGGAGCTTTATGTTTAGACACATAGGAGAGGTCAGATCAGCTGCAGATCTAGTGTCTGGGATCCATATGAGACATCATCAGATTCCCCCTGGTTTGTTCAGGTTTGTGAATGTTTGGTGGCCACCCATGGTTGCCTTTAGTGTGTGCCTCTCTGTGTGTGTTTCTATGTGTTTCTGTCAGTTCTGTTTCTCTATATTGACTAGTGACTTTCTCTGGTGTGAGACCCACCCCAGTCTTAAGAACTCTGACCTCAGAATTGAGTATAGTGCTACATGTCTTTAATTCCAGAACTCTGGAAAGAGAGGCAGGCATCTCTGAGTTTGAGTCCAACCTGGTTTATAGAGTAAAGTCTAGGACAGCTTTGGCTACCCAGAGAAACCCTGTCTCAAGGGGGAAGAAGACCTATTCCCTCTTACCCTCTTGCCCTCTTGCCCACTTACTGGGGATCCAAATCCTTTTGGCTCTACCAGATTGCCCAGAGAAAACAAACAAACAAATAAACAAACAAACAAAATTGCCACTTGTTCCACACTCAGAGTACTTACTTGTTTCATTACTTGACTCCCACTAATGGTCTTAGTCATTCCAGGTCCCCATGTTGAGGTGGTAAGAGGGCCCAGTCTCTCATCCAGGAATGCATCTAAATAGAATGCACACAGTGAGGGGGGGATTAGTTGCCTGCCTGCTCTAAGCAGCCCAGTGAAGGGGGAAGTTCCACTCCTTCTTCTTTCATAATTAATGTCATCTTTTAAACCAATGATTGGTATAATTGGAAAGATAAAAAACCCATCATTCTCTGAAAAAAGGTAGAAAAACTACTCCAGATCTGGGCAGAGAGATCAATGTAGTACAATGCAACCTGGATAGAATGGATTTTACCTTCTGTTTAGTATTAACCAAGGAAAGATTTTTTTGTCACCCAGTCAGGTCCAGATATTAAGAAAAATCTGGGTAAGTGAACAAGAACTACAGATGCAAGTATCAATAGCAGAATACAAGATATGAAAGAGAAAATCTCAGGCATTAAAGATATGATAGAGGAACTAGATTCATCAATTAAAGAATATGCCAAATCTAAAAAAAATTCCTAAGACAAATCATTCAGGAAGTCTGGGACACTGAAAAAAGGTATAAAAAATTAAAAAAAAAAGTTAAAGGTGTAAGTAGGTCCCAGTTGCTGGAAATGATTCACAAGGTGTTTAACAATAGAGAACTGATTGAGAGACAAGAACTTTTGCATAAACTGAAAGCCACTATTACCTTCTCTGATGATGAGATACCCAGATTTTCCATTTCTAATTCCTACAGTTTGTGTTGTCTTTATTGCATCTATTTCTTAAACCATCTCCTTCATCTGTTGTTTGTTTTTTCTCAGCTTTCTTGGGATTCTTTAAGAGATTTACTGATTTCCTCCAATTTTTTGTTTGTCTTTTCCTCAATTTCTTTAAGGGTTTTTTTTTTTTTCATTTTCTCTTTAAGGTCCTCTATCATCTTCTTAAAGTTATTTTTAATGTCATTTTCTTGTGCTTCAGCTACACTGGAATATTTAGGTCTTGCTCTTGTAGGATAGCTGGGTTTTGGTAGTGACGTATTGCTCTTTCTGTTATTGATTATGCTCTCACATTAGAATTTAGGCATCTGGGTTTGGGATGATTATAGGTCGAAATGTTGACTACTGTGTTTGTCATTGTTGGATGGATGTTTTTGCTCTTTGGTTTCTGTTTCTTCTCTGGTTTTCGGGCCAAAGTGTATAGTGACTGGTGAGTCTTCAAGTACAGTAGGGTGTCTGCTGGGTTTTGGGGACTTGGGTCCCTTATCCAGTCTGACTTCTGTCAAAGCCAAAGTCTTCTTGGGAATCTAGATCTGGCCTGACCTCCAGTAAAGACTGAATCTTCTGGGGGCACTTAGGAGAGCCTACCCTCTGGTAAAGCTACAGAGGCTGTTCTTCTGACTGGTGTGGACTATACCTGGGCCTATGGAATCTGTTCTTCCAACTGGCATGGACTGCATCTGGGCTTATAGAGTCTGCCAAAGTTCTGGGGAAGGGCTGGCCACTGGGATGATGATGTGGTAGAAGGAATTTAGTGGCAGTATGGGTCTTGGGAGAGAGAATCCAGAGGGTATATGCAGTATATGTGGCAAGCAGGTTACTCACCCCCTTCTCAAATGGTGAGGGCTGTACCAGAGCAGTTGGATCCCTCTGGGGTTGGGGGGCAGGGCCCAGCAGTGATGCTGGTGCTGAGATAGGAGGGGACAGGCAACAGGACTGATCTTTCAGTTTTCACCCCAATATCTGACTCTGGGATTTTTATTGTAAGACCATTTAACATTCAAACAACAGCTTGAATTCTTACAGGCTTATAAAGGCAGATAAGAGTTTACTTCAGGCAATGACTGTCATGGTTTCTTTTACAACCCAAAAAGGGAGCGATTAAAGGAGGCGGGGTCAATTAAGAGCTAAAATTGTTTAATATATCAGAAAAAGGGAATAGATGTGCTTAAAATACATTCCTAAAAGTGGTTAGGTAAAATGTTAGGAGTCTACAATAGTAGTATAAATCATGAGTAAAAAGTAAAAAAGTCCAAAGTTCAAGGACTTTTCTGAAATTCATAAGTCTCTTAAATGTAATCCCCTATAAAATCAAAATAAAACAACCAGATCACATACTTCCAACATATAATAGCACAGGATGCACATTAACATTCCAAAATGTAGTGAAGGGAGCATAGTGAGGAAAACTTGATCAAAGCAAGACTGAAAATCAGCCAGACAAACTCCAAATGCTGCATTTCAATGTCTGATGTTAGAAAGTTCTTCAGATGTCCAACTCTGTTCAACTTTGTTGAGTGCAACACATTTCTCTCTCTCTTGAGCTGATTCCATTCTCCATCAGCAGCTCTCCTCTGCAGGTATCCCATGACACTGGCATCTCTAACACTGGGTTCTCCAAGGAAATCCAGGTTTCAACTTCCCAGCTTCACACAATGGCCTCTCTCCTAGGCCTCCATTCAGGGACATCCTGACACATGCCATTTCTTCTATCCTTAACTCTAAAGCCAGAACCACATGGCCAAATCTGCCAAGATCTGCTGCTTACTGGAGGTGGAACATGACCCACTTGTTCAATTGAAATCTTTCCTGGCTTTCTGTCCTTCACTGCCTAAGCTTGGCTCTCCTGAAACTGGATCTCTAGACCAGACTGGCCTAAAACTCAGAGATCAGCCAATTGCAAAGATCAAGATTGCTTATTCTGCATATCTAGTATGTTATTACTCCACTCTACAAAATTTAAAAATTATTCTCTAGTGTCTTTGGATATCCGGTACCCACTGGTCACCACTCTTTTCATAATTTGTGACAGTCATTAAGCTAAATCATCATATTTAATCCTTTAAAATTTATGGAATCCAGATGTCCACCTCATTTTCTTGGCAAGGCTATTTCCACTCAGAAAGAGACCCCAAGTCCTGTGCACTCCCCATACCTGCAGGTTCTGCCTGCCTCTGCAGTTGGTGCCCTTGGTGACTTGCCACTGTGCTCTGGTGACTTCTGTCCTGATAGTGAAGTCAAGGACCACCCTGTATACTGTTTACTTATAAGACAGTCAACACATGCCACTGTGGTGAGAATTCTCTGCGGGATGCAATTCTCTAGGTAGAAGGCTGCTTTCTGCGAAGATGGACAGCAAATATGAAAGAGAAGTGAGAGTATTTTCTTGGCTATCTGTGTAAACACCATGTTAACAACTGAGAAGGATATATTTTTCTGTTTTTTGAGTCTAAATTATCACACATTCTTGACATTCATAAACATATACATAAATATTCTTTAAGACAAAGACAAGCATCTTTCCTTGAACCAGGCTATTTGGTTCTCTCCTTCTAAGATGACTTAAGGCTTCCAAAATGAATCAACAGAAATACAAAGTAATATTTAGCATACATGGCATAATAACCCTGAAATCTCATGCTGTGGGTCTTCCACTAGGTTAGGCTGAAATGCCAAGCAGGGTTTTTTTTTAAGTGTATTTTTCTCCATTGCCACAGGGTGGCAGATTTGTCCTTAAGGAGGGAGCGTCATTACCACCATTCGCTAATTTTTTTTCCTTTCCATGACTAATAGAAGCTAGAAGTCACTGGGAATGGTGTCTTCCTTTTCCTCTCTTTGGTTGGGTCCCCTGGTGACAATATTCTCTGGTTTCTTTCTGAGCAGCAGGCCTTCAGGTGAGGGGGTGATGGCTTCCTGTGTGCTGAATCTGGACCTCCAGGAGACAGGAGAAATTTGCCTTGCCTCCCTTTCCTGGTAGGACTGATCATCCTCGGGGCCAGCCAGGGCATGTGTCTCCTGCCCTGTGACCTTGTGAATGCATGGCCTCTTTTGAATGACATCTCTATGAATGCTCAAACCACAGAGATCAATCTGACATCTGTCTTCTTTCTTCATGTTCCCTATTTTTGCTAATAATCCTTAAATTCCCAGCCCTTTACTTCCCAGATAAGAGACCAACATTTATCTACACCCCTACCCCCAGGTCCACTTTTTCACAGGACAATAGAGAAAGGTCCCATTCCCAGTGCTCATAATCACTGCAGCCAAGTACCCATTTGCCACCTGGTGGTCGCTTTCTTCTCTTTGATACTATTCAGAGTCACCATGAAAACAAACCTCTGAGCTGTCTGTGAGAAATGTTTTAAATTAGGTTAATTAAAGTGGAAAGACCCATCCTAAATGTAGGCAGCTCCTACCCATGAGCTAGGGTCCCGGGGTGACCTAAAAGAGAAGCAACTGAATGCATGCATTCCTGTCTCTCTGCTTCCAGTCTGCAGGTGTCATGTGACCAGCTAGCTTCTCTGACTTCTCTGCCAGGACAGACCATACTGCTTGCAGTGTAAGCTGGAATTAATCTGCACCCCCTTAATTTGCACTCGTAATGTATTTATCACATCAACCAGAACTATTGTGACTGTACAAGAGCTAATGGTCTTAACATTTTAGACAAATTCAATGATGTCCCCCAAGTGTAGAATACTGTTGTATCAAAATTCTATCTAGAATTATATTTGCATATTAGAAAACATAAATCTAGGATCTGCTTGGCTGAATGTGTCTTGGCTTACTTTCTCCTCTATTTGGTGAACACCAATAAAGTATTTTAGCACCAGCATGTACATATTTTCTTTAAAATTAATTTACTGTATTTGAGGTCATTGAGTTTCCTACAAAGAACGGTTTGTACTGACTCCTAGGTCCGGGCAGAGGTCAATGTAATTCTGTGGTCATGGGTCAGGCTAGGTGCTTAAAAATCAGTTGAGACAGTTGAGACAGTCTTTACACCATAGCCGGCGGGGACACACACACACACACACAGACACACACACACAGACACAGACACACACACACACACACACACACACACACACACACACACACACGGGACAGGCGGGGACGGGACACACACAGCCTGATACCGTTTGTTGCGTCATTACTAACTCCCACTGAGGCAAACTTCGTGGTGACAAAAGTTTATTACATTCAAAAAACGAGTCTCTGTTTAATGTAGCTTCAAAACCATTCAGCAGTGTTATAAGAACGTTCAGTTCAGATGGAAATGCCTGTCATACTGAATCTTGTATAATTTGGACAATGTTATAAAATTCTGAGTAAAATATACATTAATTCAGTGGATTAATACTAGATATTAAATTAAAAATCTGATGTAAATTTATTCCATCTGTCTTCTGCGAAGTTCTTTATTAGATTTTCATGAAGATTAAAATTAATTAGGTTGATAATGAAAGGATATTATGTGCTTGTGCGCCCTACCTCTCACTACAACTTTTCCAAAATCCTCTGTGCACAGAGCTGAAGGTGCAGACTTATAAAAACCAAGATTAAAAAACAATGCAGTGACAGCATATGTTTCCAGAGATCTCTATCTTTGTGCCTATATTGAAGCACATGAACACATGTGTGATTGTATACATTTGTTTTTTCAAGGACTTGTATCCCATGCTCCTTTAAAAGTTTTTAAGTTTAAGATGTGATGGTCATTTTTCCAGATTAGCCTATGACCTAATTTGGTTTCCTGTTGCTGTGACAAAACACTGACCAAACACAATTTTGGAAGAGAAGAGTTTATTTGGCTGCTTGCAGGTTACAGTGCGTCATCAGGGAAGCCAGGACAGGAAATTAGAGGCAAAAACTGAAGCAGAAGCTGTGGAGGAATGCTGCTGACAGGTTTACCCTCAGGCTCTAGGTCAGCTGGCTTCTTTATATATCCCAGGACCCAAGGCCTAGGGGTGTGTGTGATAGCCCCTTCAGGTTGGGCTTTCTTACACCAATTAGCAATTAAGAAGTGCCCTATAGACATGGCCATAGGCTAATCTGCAGGTAATTCCTCCATTGTTATTTCCTCTTCCCAGGTGTGTCAAATTGACACCAAGATTAGCCATTGTATTATAGAACCCTACCTAAATCCACTTTCTTGCTAAAAGCCCTTGGGACTACATGTACTTAAAAAGTCAAGATTGGGGGTAGTGTGGCCCCCAAAGAGCTGAGGTGGATATTATTATAGCATTTCTGACTGAGTCTTGGGGAGCACATGCTAATCCAATTCTTTAACATTGGTCTGGGGACCTGAAGAAAGACACACTAAACAGAAAATAGAAGATTATGAGTGACCATGTCTGGGAAGCCGGCTTTATCCCCAGGCAAATCTGTGGCTAAGTCTCAGGTGGGGTGTGTATCATTGTAACTCTTTGCCTTCCTTTGGTGCAAAGCGCTGGGCTGGATGAAGCCACTGGATGAAGAAAAGTCAGTAGAATCTGGCATCCTGATGGTGTCAGAAGCGGCACAGCTCTCAGGGCAGGTGAAGGTCTGTGGGATGGTGGTTTTCTGTATCCTCTGATGACTGAGATACAAACCAGGCCCAGAGCTGCATTCGGCTTTGTGATCAAACCCTGCCGTGGAGGCAGCACATCACATGCAGCCATCCTGTACTCCTGGGATAACTTTCCTGAGATGCTAAAAGATTTATTGAGTCCGCTGAAGAAGGCCGGCATGGGAATTCTCTGCCAGGCCAGAGGAGAAGCAGAGAAAACATGAAGCAGAGTATGCTGTGGCTTCCCAGCCTGTAGAAACAAGCCCGGTGATGCACCCTGCGCATGCGCCTTTCAGGGATCTGGTGGAACAAGAAAGTTCTGCCTCTGGATAGATTCCCATTCTCTGAAAGACTTTGAAAAACCTTTTGTGGTCATGAGAAGGTAGGGTTTCTTTGCAATCTCATGCTGAATGCAATGAAACACATTTTATTATTAAATATTAGATATTAATTTATTTTCTATGTGTATGTGCATATGTTGTTCATGCTTGGGGAGGCCAGAGGACAATTTGCGGGAGTCGGTTCTCTCCTTCCACCATCTGGGTCTCAAAGAATCAAACTCAGGGCATCAGGTTTGGTTGACAAGCCTCTTTGCTAAGCCATCTCAGTGGCTGAGACAAGACAGTCTTTTAAAAGCAATTCCATCTCTTTACTCTCATTAAATATCAGGTGGGTAAAGAATACCAAAGGCTGCATGGACTGTGTCCCAGGACAGGAGCATGGCCTTTAATTCCCCATGTAGGTTGGACAGTGGAGCCTCAAATATCTCAGATGTGTATATACCTATGCATACAGTCCACGAAGAGACTTCAAATGAACGTTCTGGATGTTTGGGGCACTCTTCACTCAGTGACTTTGGCTGTTCCTGTGATACAGTGTACCAATGGAAGAAGAAAGGGTTGTCTGTACTCGTAGTTGGAGGGTGCAGTTTATCACAGTGGAGAAATCGGGAGGCCAGAGCTTGAAGCAGTTCATCATGATGCGGCCTCAGTCAGAGCGCGAAGACAGATGAGTGAGTGTTCATGCTCAGAGAGCTTTCTTTCCACACAGTCCAGGAGCTTAGTCCAACGAATAGTCCTCCACACCTAGGGTGAGTCTTCCCTCTCAATTAACATAACCTAGACAGGCCTGCCAGAGGCTTGACTCACAGGTGAGTCTATATCCTGTCAAGTCAACAACCCCTATAAAAACCACATCAATAGACTATTTTATTGTGTTGGTATGCTCTTACATTTTATAGTTTATTCAACAACAACAAAACCCAAGAGACTTAATAAAAAATGAGTAAACAACAAGATTACTCTAAAACCCATGTAGGATGAAATAGAGATACCCATTTGAAAGCAGAAGCTGAAATTTACTCCAGGTTTTCCCACACCTGAATCTTAGCTCATCTTAAAATTGATCCATTTCTGGGACAGTCCCCTGCTTTTCTCAGGGTTGCTGTAACATTGTTTGGACGGTGATTTCTAGACCATTAAGGCATTCCTCAAACGTTTCTGAGTCTTCCCAAGTGTTAAGCTTGCTAGTTCATAGGGTGTATAGGACAGCCCTGTAGCTGTGAATCTGTGAAGTCAATATCATTTCCAACCTCCTTTACTGACCACACCTTCACCTTCAAACGGTGGTTTCTCAGAGAAAAGGCAAGGGAACCCTGGTTTAAAAAGAAAAAAAAAAAAAAGAAGAAGCCAAGTCATGACTCTTCTGTCCAGAACTGGGGCTTCCCGTCTCATCTTGTAAAAACCTATCTTTCACTGGTTGTCAAGTCTCCGCCAGATCTGACTTGCCTCCGTTTCTGTTTCCCCACCCTCCTGTCTTGAAGCTCCCATGGGGCTCCAGTCACACAGGCCTCATCGTTCTGGGCCAGGTGACTCAGAGTGTTTGCATTTACCATATCCTCTACCTGGAAAACCCCTCTACATATTCACACACCTGGGTTCTCATGCCCTCCAAGGAGAGGTTCAGCTGCCACCTTCCTGGTGAAGCTTTCATCATGCCACTAAAAATGTCAAGTGACACCCGCAGCACTCTTGATCCCCACCTGTAAATTTTGATGTTGCATATTGCCTGAGCCTACCTTCTTGTATGTAAGCCCCGTGAAGCCTATTATTGGCTAAATTGTTGCTCACTGCTGTAGTTTCAGTATAGACTTGAACGCATGCATGTAGGAGGGACACCCGAGCATGAGTGTTTGTTGAATGAGAGATAGGCAAAGAGTAGCATCTAAGTTGAATGAAGTATGTACTTGAATGGAAAAAAAGGAAAAGGATACATGACTGCTCCTAGGTATGTATGGAGGAGAAGGTTTATTGTAGATATGTGGGAGAGCATAGCCAGAGGCTAGAACATCCAGGAGAGCCCAGAATGGACATGACCAGACTGAGGTGGGTCATGTGAGGAGATGGAGGAGGGGAAGGGGGAGAGGAAAGAGGGGAACCAGGTGCAGCAGCCAGGAGGCCCAAAGGTACACAGATAGCACTCAACCAAAATGATTGGATTAAGGAAGGGTAGCTAGGAGAAGGGCAGCCTAGCCCCAGGGCTGGAGAAGGTCAGGGTAGGGGGCTGGGTATGCCAGCCAGGAGGACCCTTTAACAGGTAGGGACTGAAGGATGCAGGGAGAACCTGGTGGCCAGGTCTATTTTGATATGTTGTATAGGCACCTCAGCCGTTTGTCCCAGGTTTGAAACCTAGCAGTACTGAGGAGCATAAAAGAGTGAGTTGACATTACATGACATGGGAAAGACCAGATGTGACATTTGAGAATGCTATTAGCTGTCTCTGTGGAGATGCTGAGGAAACTGTCACACACGCACTTTGGGGGGAATCTTGAGATGTTCATGCATCATTGATAGATTTAGGACTCACTGTATGAAGAAAGGGTGAGGTTAGCGAGGACTTAGAATAGACTGCAGAAGATCCCTTTGACTAGACATGGGCCATGTGAACATCAAGGCAGGCTGAGGACGCTCAAGGACACCAGGCCAGATAAACACACTCAAGACTAAGTACCATCTTCAGATCCTAAAACCTGAAGACGCTGGAAGAAACCTTGAAAACAAATGCAGGGAGGAGAAACACCTTAGGTGTCTAGAAGCGACAAGAGGCAGAGCACCATGAGGAAGGCAAGCAGAGGAGAAAAGTGGGGTGCAACTGCTAAAACAGTGTGGAAATTCGCCGAGAGGACGAGCACGGCAGAAGGAATCTATGAGAAGGAAGTCGGTGTGTTTACTGTTCTGTTCTTAACTGACCTAGCGCAGCAGGAGGAGACAGCATACCATGGCCACCAGCAGCCTGAGACTAGGGTTAGGTTTCTGTCAGAAACTGGAAAGCTGCAGGCATTGTTACCACAAATACCTCTTCTCCTTCCTCCTCCTCTGCCATTTAACCTACACCTGTGTAATTCTTCAGTAGCAATATGATGCCAAATCCTTTCTCTGGGGACATGTCTATGAACCCATCTTCAGGTTCTCTGACCATTGCACTGCCTGTCTGTAGTATGCTAGTGAGTCTACACCAATGATGTTTTATATTCTAGGTAGCCCTCACCCTTGAGCCTCAGAGTGTCCATCATCCCTCTGGCGTCCACTTGCTCTGGAGCTGTTCTTGATGTTCCAGTAGTTCTCCTAGTAAGTAATCAGTTTGACCTTCCCTGCCTCTGTGTTTTGAAGACCGTCAGGGAAAGAGGGAATCACAGTTTTAACAGAAGCATCAAGAGCTCAGATACACAGTACATGGTGCTGCCCTGCAGAAGTGTTTAAACTTAGAACAGGCACAGGAAGAAAACTACTAACAAACGGCCTGCACACAAGAACAATGGCATATAAACATTCCAAGAGATAGGTTTAGCTCTGAGTTGTGGTCATCAGTAAGGTCAACATGTTGTCTCAACTTCAACTTGACACCGGAAGTCATTGAGGCTGTCAGCCACACTGCTAGACCAGAAGAGAGGATAACTGTGATGAGCAGGAATCAGTTCAAGAAACAAAGTCAGAGCTGGTGTGAGGAGGCGCACACCTTTGATTCCAGCACGCCTCAGGAAGAGGCAAGCGGATCTCTGTGAGTTCAAGGCCAGCCTGACCTACATATCAAGTTCCAGGCCAGCCAGGGCTACACAGTGAGACCCTATCTCAAAGAAAAGAACAAGGAAACGAAGCAGGAATGAAGCATGCTCCAGGCATGGATGTGAGGGTGATTCCTTTCAGACATTTATTTTTGAGGGAAATATCTGATATGAGTCCTTCAGACCTTTAAGTAAAAAATTCGATGGGGCCAGGTGGCTTGTCTATTTCTCACTTTCCCTCCATCATAGGTGGATGTTTAGAGGAACTTCCGAATTTCAGAACACTACTAAAATTGATAAGACAATCCTGATTCGTGCACAGTTAAATGCCTTTGAGCGGTAATTTAATATTCTTGTGATTATGACTTGGCTACATGCATTCACCATTCTTTGTAAACTACAGAGTTACAAATACTAGTTCCTGCCTGGATCAAACAACATGAGCGTGGGTTTAACTCTTTGTAAAAATTCAGTTTGGAAGGAAGGGGCTCTCTGCCTTTTAAACTATGAACAGTTGCCCATCCTTTTCTGACCACTGGGGGTCACTGCTACATTGTAAATATATTTCATAATTCCTGGGCAAAAGTAATCAGTTTCATAATTAGGACATTACAATCTATACATTGTGATGACTTGAAAATAATAAAGTTATTTTTGAGTAATTTTACTCAAAAATTTGAGTATGGTAATTTGAGGAGTTTTTTCCTTAAAATGAAGTATTATGAAATTCATATTAAGATTTACATGCAAATATTCATCTATAAAGTGGAATTTTTATTATCAAAGCCTGTGTTCCTTAATATTTATAGGTCAACAGTAAAATTTCTTTCCGTGGAATATCTTTGCAAAAGAGGACGGACCCTAAAAAGTAACAGAAATCAGTAAGAAGTGGAACATATTATCAAGTTAGTGGCAAATGTTATTCTGAGCATTTTGCAGTCCTTCAGCCAATTAGTGTTTGTAAGACATCTGCATCCTCCAGAAATGATATCCTCAGAGTCTAAGCAAGGAGAGGCTGCCCAGGGGAAATTAGGTGAACAGCACATGTTTAGTATACTGTTACCAGACAGCTGAAATGTACATGCATGTGTGCATGCAAATGACACACACAGAATTACATGCACATACAACATTATCTGACTTTTAGTGATGACTTCCTGTTCAGAATTTTGTGGAATCTCGGTTCATCCTCTTGAGAAGTAGAAAATTTCCTTTTTCATATCCAGTGCCAAACACCTGGCTCAGAGACGGAGGCCTTCCCTGCCGTAGAAGAGCAGAAGGCAGGGCAACAGGTTGGGATGTGGCTCCCAGAAGCTCAGATGCCCACAGTCCAGCCGCAGCTGACTGTTTCTGTAACCTAGGGGGAGGACCTCATGAATCTTCTAGATTTCATATTTCCCAGATGTGTGGCATCTCAGGTGCCTCTCCTCTCCTTCTGGAGGGGATATTTCAGCTCGAGGTAAATTACTAGGCAGAGCCCATGTTAGGCCATTTACATGGTCATATCTGGCACCCTCCCTTTCTACATGAAAGCCAGCAGAAAGGGCTTTCTTGGCCAACTGACTTCTTTCATGTGTTAGCCTTGATGTAGCTCACCCTGGTCTCTAGTTTCCTGTCACATGCCTACAAGCTATCACCCCAGAAGCCCCTATTGGGACAAGAATGAAACCTAAGAAACAGGTGTTGAGAAGTCTGTGGCAGAGGTGTCCATGATGCTCGAATGTCTGACTTAAACGCAAAAGGACAAGGACAGAAAACAGTGAGTAAGCCAGCCTCCTGCCCCAGGAGTGGAGGCCATGAACAGAACAAAAGAAGAGCAGCGTGTGTACAGAACACCCCATGAAGCAGGGCTGGAGTATTCCTTGTGTTTCTAATGTTGAAAAAAATCAGTGTTTTGAATTACAATAATTGCTTTAAGCACATTTCCAGATTCGCAGTAATGCGTCTTTTGTACGACAAATGGAACATAATGTTGGGCAAAGATGAGTGGACTCCCCAAACTGCCCAGTGTCTTAAAAGCTGCTGACATTCTGGATTTTCAAATTTTGTGTGACTAGTATGATTCTCTCATAGAAATTTTATTCTTTTATTATTTTTAACAAATTCTCAGAGTTTTATTTAAAAACATGCTATTAAAATATAAAATTTAAAAACATTTTCTGAATCATGTTCCTGCTTTGTGTTCAGGCCGTCGGAGTTGGCCCCAACAAGTCACCTGTCCTCAATGAGTCCATTAAAAATGCAGTTGATAACGAAAAGCAGAAAAAGGGGGATTTGTTCCTTGTAGCCATTTTGGGGGAAGGAACAAAGAGGTTCAGTGAGGTCTGAGTGTAAACAGAGGGGAAGAGGAGCATAGCTAAGGTGACCCATCCTGATCAAGGAGACTGTCATCACTGGCCTGACTATGAAATCTCTTTCCAGTGACAAACTCCCTTTTGCCCTTTCTTTCTCTCACAGTAGGAGTCCTAGGGAAATTCCTTCAGAAGATCTCTACACAGGATGGTGACTCTGAGCCCATGTCACCATGGCTAGTGAACCTAGTCCAGCCCAGTTTTGATTGGGTTTGTATCAGACGGGTGTCGGGTCAGTTTTCTCATCAAAAGAGTGTGTATTAGTTTCGATGTTGCTGTGTCTCTGTTTCCTGCTTCAAATGAGTCTCTTAATGATAAAAGGAAAACAATAACAACAAAAACCCCCTAAGCTCTGGTGCATCTTCATCCTGACTCCACTAGATGCTATCAAGCAGCATGTACAGACAGCAGTCTGGCCGGCTCCAGGAAACCTTAGAGCTCCCCTGGGCCCTGTAGCTCTTGGACTTGAATCTTCGTGCCACTGACGTCCATTCAGTAACTTCTGAGTTTTATACCAAGATTGCCTCTCAACAAAATCGATGCACAGAAGCTGTGAATATCAGATTCTCTGTAAGCTTCTGAAGACAAAAGAAGCCATTGTAGCCAGGCTGTTAGAACCCTGTTGTCAGCCAGTGGGCGTCCCCACCACACTCACAGCTCTTTTAGGTCACAGCGATAAGGTCTGTTTGCCGAACTGGCAGTGACTAACATTCCACTCTTAAAAGGATGGGATTCACAGTGGTGCAGCTGTCACCTGGGCGGTGATGTGATGTGAGACCCAGGGATACTACAGAGAGCGAGAATGAAGATGCTGGATGCTTGTTGTAATTGTAAGTGCTTCAAAATGCTCCTGTCAAACCAGCTAAACGGAGATGCTTCTTCAGTGTTGAAGACTTTTCTTCCTTTGCCAAATAACAAAGAAATAATGTAGCTGGAGAATGGTCCTTGGATACTGAATGTTTGTCCAGTGCCCCTCCTGAGGCTAATCAGGGAACTGCATATCAACTACAGTTCCCTCGGGTCTCTCACCACTGCGTAGCTCTTGATCCTGCCACTGTGAGGTTGACTCGAAGATGGAGCCTTGACCCACCCCTACTGCTTGCTCAGCACCTGACCCCCCCTCTCCCCAGCGTCTCTCCTCATCCCTCCTCTCCTCACCCTGGCATAAAACCCAGTGTTCCTTTTAGAGGCAGAAAGTGAAGCTCCAAGGTCAGAGTTCACAGCTGAAATGGAAACCTGCCACGTGGCTGCAAATACTCTATTAAAGGAAGAGTGGCTGGAAATTTTAGCCTCCTCCTCCTCACAGGCAGCCTGGGGGACACTGCACCTTCTCACAGAGGACCACCAGTCTCGGTACAAAGTCCTTGGGAGTGTGTTAGGCAATCAGACTGTCTGCCATTTCCTTTGAAATCCTAAGCTCAAAGTTTCCCTTTTGTAGCTAAAACGTAGAATCTTATTTTTGAAAGGTCAATTTGATTCCTCAAAACACAATGTAAACTATGTCTCTGTTGAACTGATTTTGAACAATAGAAGAAGGGAACTGGTGTGCTGTGAACTGGAGTCACAGAAGGGATGGATGAAGAGAAGGATTTCTATTGTTCAAACGGAATTCAAACAACGCAAAATCATTTTAAGGGGGACAGAAACCTCCAGGTATTCTGTGAGGTGCTGCTCTCACAGCTGGAACAGAACACCTGACACAAGCAACTTAAAGGAGGAAGGGTTTATTTCACCTCAGAGTTTGAGGGTGTCATCCATCACAGCAGGGAAGACACAGAGGCAGGAGCTGCAGGCAGCTGGTCACATCTCCATCACAGTCAGGAAAGAGGGAGAGGCGAGTGCTGGGGTGGTGCTCAGTCCATGGGATGATGCTTCCCACCCCAATAGATTCTTAACCCAGTCAAGCCGGCAGTGTAGATTAACCATCACAAGGCTCCACATCTCTTTGTTTTTTCGAGACAGGGTTTCTCTGTGTATCTTTGGAGCCTATCCTGGAACTCACTCTGTAGACCAGGCTGGCCTTGAACTCACAGGGATCCGCCTGCCTCTGCCTCCCGAGTGCTGAGATTAAAGGCTTGCGCCACCACCACCCGGCGCTCCACATCTTTTTTTGGTCATTTTCACCACATCTCCAGTTGAGCTGCCCTGCAGATGACACAGCAGGCATTGAACTGCACATGTGCCCACACCCCACGATGAAGGGAGAAGATAGTTTTGCTGACGCCCGTCCCTTCAGGTTCTTCCATGACCCTCAACCTTTCAGAGCTGCTTGAGAAGAGCAAGAAGTGACTCTTCTAGGCTTCAGGGTAATTTTCACTTAGCTACCTGCCCATGTGTTAGAGATGATCTGCATTAGTTGTTATTTGTTACACAAGCTGTGTGACATGTGAAGTCATTGTGGTATCAGATTACACGTGTGTGTGGTTCCTGTGTGGCCATTTCTTCCAACCAGAAACTTAATAATATTACACATTCTACATTAAAATCCTATGCACATATTGTAAAATATAATAGTTATCTTAGCAAAGTTCAAAATCTCCAGTTTTAAGTTTCTTAGATGTAAATTTGAGGTTTCATCAGTGATGTCAACAAATACCATGCTATTCTGGTATATGCCAAAGCTAGGCAGGAGTCATTCAATAGAACCTTATATTTGAAAGCCATTATAAGACCCAAAGATGTAATAAAAGCTTATAGCTGACTTGGGTTATAGGCACTGCTATTTGGGCAGTTGGTGAAAAAAAACCTTCTGCTTTTCTGAATGTTCTATACTCACAATCCTTTTGCTCTCTACATGCCTGGCCCACCTTCTTATTCTTCCCTAAACGTGGGAAACATGAGAGAGAGCAGCAGAAATCCAGGAGAGTTCCCAACCAGTACATTTGAGTGTTAGATCTAGATTTGGAGACTAGATCTGAGGAGAGAAGCATGAGATTAGTATGTCAACTGGGATAAAGTCAGTGTTAGGGTTAGGGTTAGGGTTAGGGAGGAAAGCAAAAGCTGCTGGGAGATCTCACCAGGTGGCCTGCACCTCCTGTCAAGTTCTGATGGGCAGGCTGCAGGGCCACGGGAGAGCATTCAGGAGTTCTTCTGACACCATTAACATGTATTGTCCATTGTTTTGCTTGTTCTTCCTATCTCTTTTGTGTTATCTTGCAGGAATTATTCTACACTGCAGCATATTTCCCAGACAACCTATGATCTGCCTTCAATTATCATTTTTTTAACTGCATTATGAAATGGGAAAGAACTGAAATTTAATTTGTTTTCTGGTGTTCTTGTTGTTGATTTGTTTTGTTTTTGAGATGGGCGTGGTATGCAGCCCAAGCTAACTTTGATCTCTTAATCTTCCAGTCTCAGCTTCCCTAGCTCTGGGATTATAGTTACCACCCCGGACTCTCAAAATGCTTTTTATGTCATGCATTCCTTTGCTTCTTTAATTTGAGACCACATTCTTTTTGTACTGCATGGTGTGTGTGTGTGTGTGTGTGTGTGTGTGTGTGTGTGTGTGTATCACCTGGAAAGAGGGACTTGATTAAGGATTATCTTTAGGAATGTCTATGGGAGATATGGTTAACTGAATTAATTCACTTGGGAAACTCAACCCGCTGTGAGTGGTGCAATCCCCTACACAGGAGATACTGAACTCTCTGAAGTGGAGAAATTGAACTGAGCACAAGCAAGCTCCTGACAGTGGATATGATGTGACCAGCTGTCTCAAGTCCCTGCCATTGTAACCTCCCTGCAGTGACAGGCTGGAGCCTGGAATTATTAAATAAGCCCTGAAAATAAACCTCTTCCCCCTCTGTTGTCTTTCATCAGGGTGTTTTATCACAGCAACGAGACTAGAACAGGAACTTTTTTTTAGCACTCTTTGAAGCCCCGTTGATCTTCCTGCTTCCCACTCAAGAGTAGATGGGCTTTTCAGAGGTGAACATGCACAGGTTGATTTTTAAGGGTCGTTCCTGGATCTTCAGCCTCAATACCCTAAGTGATGCCCCAGAACAACAGACAGGATTTCTTCCTAGAGTCTGGTTGGAATTAACCTCAGAATGAGAGAAGCCTGTTAGGAAACAATGCTCTATTGTTGCAACTAGTGATTCAGAACTAAGGACAGTCCAGGCTCTGCTGCTTCTAAAATAGCTCAGATACCCAAACATGCCCAAACATTAACCTTAATGAAAACAGACAAATAAATCAATAAATAAATAACATGTGCATGCACGCGCGCACGCGCGCGCGCGCGCGCGCGCGCACGCACACACACACACACACACACACACACACAGAAGCAGTTCCAGCTGCAAATCCTAGGGCCGATGGCAGCAAACTGCTTCTTCCTGCCTAGCTCAGCAGACCGACCCCATGCTTCAAGAGCTCTTTGTTGTAGTAATAAGAAGAGAAGTGAAGGGGCTGCACTTTCAGAATCCACCCCAGGGTTATCAGGGAAGAAACAGCTCTTCTGTTAAAGCCATGGGGCGTGGAATCAGAAGCCATTAAGAGTGTCCTTGGCTCTGCTTTATTCTTACTCAGTCATCCTAAAAATGCCCCTTCCCACAGCGCCTGGCTTGGGTTTCCCCCATGGGCTATTAGGAAGGCTTTGTGTCTACAGTGATTCTTGCAGGAATCCGTCTTTTTGCAGTCTCAATTCCAGTGAAAGCTACTCTTGTAACAGAAACAGACAAGATAATGAGGATCCTCACCCATCATCAGATGCTCTGTTATGTGTGTGCCGTAGGGTGGGGGTGGAGTTGACTCCATGCATGTATATTTGAATGCATGTACAGGTCAGAGAACAACTTCCAGTACCATCTCCGAGACATCAGCACTGTCTCGTTTTGGTTTTGTTTCATTTTGACAGCGTCTCTGGCTTAGTTTCTTTTCTACTGCTGTGAAGAGACAGCATGACCAAGGCAATTTATGAAAGAAAGAATTTAACTGGGGGCTTGCTTACAGTTTCAGACAGAGTCCATGACCATTATGGCAGAGAGCATGGCCTCAGATAGGCAGGCAGGCATGCTGCTGGAGCAGTTAGCTGAGAGATCACACATTAAGGCAACAATCGTAAGGCAGAGAGAACAAACTGGATTGGTGGGGGCTTTTGCAACCTCAAAGCCACCCCCAGTATCCTAATCCTTCCCAAACAGTTCCACCAACTGGGAACGAAGGATTCAGATATAATGAGCCCGTGAGGACCACACTCATTCAAGCCACCACAGTCTCTCACCAACCTGGAGCTTACCAAGGAGGCTGACTGGCCAGTGAGCCCCAGGGACCTGCCTGCCTCTGCCTCCCCAGTTTTTACACCTCCTTTAAAACAAAGGACAAACTCAGGCCCTCGTGCTTGCAGAGGCAGGACTTCACCGACTGAGCTGTCTCCCATCCGCAGTCCTCAGATCGCCTTGACTCTATATCCTGGCCCCCCTGCAATGTTGTGATGTGAGCAGCCAAACAAAGCCAGTGTCTGTTGATGGTTAGCATGACAGGAAGCCTGTTCAGTCCATTCAACCCTGCTGTGTGGACACAATCATTACAATCTTCTCAGTTACCTCAGAACCTGTGCTGCTTGGGTCAGCCTCACACAAATTACTCTTTCAAGCTCAGGGAAGGCACCTAAAGAGCCACCACCCAGCCCAGCCTTTTGTAGCTCCTATGAGGAGCCCTTCTAGTCACAGGAGGTTTTAACCAACGGGGTCTTGCTTTAGAAAGATTCTAGGGTTGAGGAGAAAACTGCTGTGCAAGCACAAAGACCCAAGGCCCGAGTCGGATTCCCGGTTGTACATAAAAACATTCCAGAAGCTGCACCCCTAGACCTGGGGGGTGACACATCCCTGAAGCACATTAACCAGCCAGGCTAGTTCAGTCAGGGATCCCCAGGTCTCAAAAAACAGTGTGGATGGCTCCTAAGGAATAACACTCCCAGTTGACCTCTGTGACCTCTGTGACACACACACACACACACACACACACACACACATACACACACACATATGCGAAGAAATGTTTTCACAATAGTGTTAAAGTCCCAGAGTCTGTCAAAGAGATGAGGATCTCTGACCTGAATGTTGGATGCCGCCACGGAATTGGGGTCCCTGCTGCCTTCTGAGTTGGAGTGTACACATGCACTCTGCTTAAGATTTTGATGCTGTTGTACACATCTGGAATGCACCAACTTCAGAAAAATCATCTCACCTAGACACTGAAGTTCAAGGATGGTTCTGAAGATGGCTGTGAAACCACTTGAGCTCTAAGAGAGTACCAGTTGTTCCCCATCCCGTGGTTTTTAAACCAGTACTGTTTTCGAAGAAGCCATGATCCTCTCAGCATCTAGTGCAAATCAGTGCTGACAAGTAGCAATATGATTTTCTCCCACTTTCTGTGACAGTAACTACCCCAACTTGGGGCTTTTTACCCTGGAGGGGGGCATTAATCACAGTGTTTTTTGGTTCCTTACAAAGAAAAATTTTATTGTCTCCTGAAACAAATATATGACAACCCAAGGGATAAATATGAAATGGTTTATCACAATCCCCCAAAACAACCAGCATGTCCCAGAGAAGGGCTTCATTGTGGGACAGTAGGCAGAAAACAGAAGAACCTACCTAAGGTCACTTGAGGTAGTCAGACATTGTTCGTGTCAGGGCAATCCCATCACCCACCGAGTTTGAGCATGTCTTTTAACACTACAGTTTAGGGGGATTTGTTTTGATAATTAGGTTTTTGATGGCAGTACTTGTTATTATTCTGAAAGCCACACTTGAATGGTCCTTCCTTCCAAACTCTCCACTGGCACTGGAGAGCTCAGGGAGTAGGTTCTGGAAAGACACTAATCTCTGCATCTTGTCGAGAATATTCTAAAGAAACACCATTTCCTTCCTGCTCGATATAAAAGTAGTGAGACAATGGACTTCAAGAAACTACAATTTTCCTTGTGAGCAGGTAGAGACTGAAGGAAGACTGGAGTCAGCCAGAGGGAGAGCTTGTCTCCTCAGAAGAGTATCCACAGAGATCTGACAACATGTTAGCGCAGGAGAGACTGAGGTACAGACAGTGGGGACAGACAGGACCACACCTTGATGGGTTAGCTTTTACCTCCTGCCCTTTTTAAGCCTAAGCTCCACATCAGGACCCTACGGATAGACTGGAGAGTCTCTAGACTTGGTTTTCCTTCCCAGTGTGACCACCTTGAACACATCTCTTTTTTTGCACTCCGCTGCTGTCTAAGGGGTGGCTGGGAGACTTCTCTGCCGTGGGGGGCTGCCAAGCCCAAACTCTGGCCAGCACCCTGTCTCTTCTTGCATGAATTTTACCCTTTAGTGCTCTGTCATGTGATTCACACACACTGGCCACCATGGTCAACTGCATCTGGAGAACTGGTACCATATTCTTAGAAAGAAGCACCAGCCAGGAGCAACACACACAGACTGAGTTTTTGTCATGGACTCATTTAGTTTTGTTATAACTATTGAAGGAAAGAGAGAAAAGCGGGAGGGAGGGAGGAGGGGAGGGGAGGGAGGGAGGAAGGAAGTGAAAGAGAGAAAGGAAGAAGGGAAGTCCCCTATGTTGGAAGAAAGACTAGGTTCAGTGCTCTGTGGTCCTTTGTTGATTTTGAGGTGGATGCTGACATATTATAGTATAGTAAATGGAGAATAATACTGGCTATAAGAAAATATCTGAGTCCACATCTCTGTCCAGTCCTTAGTAGAACCCTGGATTTTTCATTCGTAAACTGTGATGATAATGGTTCACAAGAAGGGTAATAGTAAGTATCAAATGAGATAATAATTTCAAAGTACAAACAAATGTGGTTATAACAGAAAGATAGAGGAACTAGAAAAAATCCTGGCCTCTGTTTCTAAAGAAATCACAGACAACTTGGGCAGACAAGTTACTTCTAAGTAACAAAAGAGTACACAGCATCCCCCAGGCGCCTTAATATCAACAGAAAAGGTCCCTGTAAGTTGATATTGCTTGTTGATGCTAACATTAACAATAACACAGTGTAATTGGTTTTACTCTTTCTCTATATAACTGTTTCAGGAGGCTGGATTTATTTTACATCAAAATCCAAATAACCATGTGTCAGTGGACTAGAAAGATTCTACCGAAAATCAAGTGTGTGCTGTTGCATAGAGAAGGCGTCTATATTCCAGGGAAACTTGTAATAAGTGAGAGGACATGTTTATTATTTTTGTCATCTATGTGAAACTGAGCTTTTTCTAAAATTCTAAGCCAAAGTAGAGTTTGATAGAAAACAGCGGTTGAAAACCATTCTGAGATTTTTTTTTCCATCCCAGAGTTCCTTGTTTTGATTTTCAGAGATATTATCATTTTGATCCTTGTGGCCAGGAGATTTGGAAGTGTGCTGTACTTCTGAATCATTTTCACTCACCAGTATTCAAAACTGAAAAAGAGAATACGCTTGACTAAACAGAAGAGGAAACCAAGACAGTCTCCATGCACTCTGAAGAACCAGCGAAGGGTGGCTGTCGCTGTATTACGTGCCCTGCCACATCAACCCCACTCAGCACTTGATGCAGACGCAGCTCAGAAACTCCGTGTTGTTAAGCATTAATTTGATTTTTTTTTAATTAAAAGATTATGTGAGTAGTGTGAGGGTTCATGCACTAGTGTGCAGTGTGTCAGAGGCCAGAAGAGGACATTCAATTCCCTGTGGCTGGAGTTATAGGCAGTTGTGAGCTGTCTGAAAATGGGTGCTGGGAACTGAACTCGGGTCCTCTGGAGGAGCAGCAAGTTCTCTTAGCCAGTGAGTCATCTTTCCAGCCCCATCAGTTTTATTTTTAAATTGTGTGAACTCACTCCACACTCACGCGTTTATTTCTCAATGTGCATTCTGAATTTAGTTCTTTGTCAGCACGACCCGGACCCACGTACTTTTGGATATCATCTTTAGCTGATCTATAACATGAGCAATAGCTATTCACCTTGGCCATCTCTGACCTTGGGTATCTCCGAGGAGCCTATTGCTGATTCCGTGTTCTCTGCCCAAGTTGCCTCCTGAATCTCAGATTTCTGTCACCACAGTCTTTTCAGAAACCCCTTCGGTGCGGCGGCACCTGCTTTGGGTCATATCCGTGGCTTCTCCATGACAGAAGATCGAATTTCTGCTCATGGTGGAGGGCCCTTTATGGGGCTACAAGCATGTGGCCGGTCGGGCACTGGTGGAGTGAGCTAGGCCCCATTCAGGCAGCTGCCCTGGGCTTGCTCAATGCCGGAGCTTCTACTTTACCTTCCACAGAACAGCGAAGTTTGGAGCAATCCACTAGTCAAACTTGCTCAACACACCAAACCCAGCTTCAGATTCGCAATCAGCCCATTTACTCCAAGGCCCGGGAGCTGCCAGGAGCTTTGGAAAGGTTTCTAAGCTGTGTGGTAACTCTGTCCTGTAGTCCCAGACCTCTTGACATGAAGATGGGACACTGCTGCAAGTTCAAGCCTAGGCTACACAGTGCGAACCTCTCAAGGAAAGAGCAGACAGCAAAAAACAAAGCCCGAGCCTCCGCACACGTCGTCTCGGCCTCCTACAGTAATAGTGGCTGCTCTGATTCTGATGGGGTGGTCACAAACTCTGGATGGGAATCTTTTCCAGGTGATGATGTCCTCAACATCACAGAGTCAGACCACAGGACCAACATAACACTTCACACCTCAGAAAGGCAGCACACACCCAGGGCTCTATCAGAGCCTACTGCTGTTATCCTGAAAATCAACCAGAACACCTGGTTCTGCCTGGCGGGGACTATAGGATAACAATTTCCTTTTGCTTTGGAAGGACTAGTGTAGGGCCAGGAAGATGCCTCAGCCAGGAGAAGCAATGGCCATGAAGTCTGACCCCCTGAGTTCCGTCCCTGAGATCAACACAGTGGAAGAAGAGTGCTGTGGTATGAACATGTGTGAGCAAACAACACACATACACACACACACACACAAACACACACACACACACAAACACACACACACACCATAAATAAGTGTAATTAAAAAAACAAAGAAAGGAAGAAAGAAAGAAAGAAAGAAAGAAAGAAAGAAAGAAAGAAAGAAAGAAAACCTGATGAGCTCCAGGCCCTTAATGTGTCCCAGCATCTACAGAAGGCTCTGCCCTCTGCAGGACTTGTGACTTACCATTGCTGGCTCTGTTCCAGCTGCTTCTTCATCAGGCCCTACGTACCCAGTAACACCTGCGATGTGGACCCTTGTGATTCCCTTGGGAAGCCTGGAGATCTCTTTCCCTCTGGGTGAATTTTGTCAGGAGGTGGCCTGATGCAGAAGAAAATGTCTACCTTTCTCTCTTTTGGGGCAGGAGTGGTGGTAAATTGTTTCTGGTATTGTACACTGAATAATATAGAGAAGAATCCAGCTGAGCAGTGGTGGCGCACACCTTTAATCCCAGCACTCAGGAGGCAGAGGCAGGCGGATCTTTGTGAGTTTGAGGCCAGCCTGGTCTACAGAGTGAGATCCAGGAAAGGTGCAAAGCTACACAGAGAAACCCTGTCTTGAAAAACCAAAAAAAAAAAAAAAAAAAGAAAAAAAGAAAAAGAAAGAAAGAATCCATGGTCAGAGACTCTCCACCACATCCCTGGGGTGTATCCACCTTCTCCCTGCAGAGATATTGGGCCTGAGGGCTGTCTTTGAGGTCATCACCCAGTTTAGCCTGCAGCAACTGACAGCCTTCTCCAGGCACCCTCTTGGCATTCAGGGGTCACTGGTGTAAATTAAACAACGGTGCATCAGCATCCACCACTCCTGCATCTTAGACCTTCAAGGGTGACACCAGAACCCTCCACCAGCTCTAGGTGTGGTATTAGTTCGGACTTACAGTTTCAGAGAGGGTGGTTGATACTTTCAAAGGCCTCAATTGGAAGCTCGCACCAAGTGCTGAGGATGTCGGCTTCAATTACTCTCTTACACGAGGGAAGTGGCCACTGGAATCTGTGCACAGCAGGCCCTCTGTCAATCAGATCCTGGCTAAGAACTCTGTGGTATCTGGCTGCCCTGTGTTTCACTGGAACAAGGAAAGCATGTGATACATCAGCTTTAATATCGGAGTCAATTCAGGCACTGAAATAACCAGGCACCCTTCTTCCCTGGTGTCAGTGATCAAGCAGTCAGTCAACAGTGCCTGTTATGGTCAACAGACGTGAAAAGAATACTATCCCTCTTATCTCCATTCACATCCCTCAGTTTTTTAACTACAGTGTCATTCAGCTATGTCTCCCATCTCTTTTCTTTAGGACCCAAGAGGTGTCTGAAGTCAGGGCCCAGGCAGGTCAGAAGGGCTCATAGGACTAGACATGCTGAGTGTGACATGAAGTTAAGTCTCTCTGTTCAGGAACCATCAAGCATTTTGGGAGAGATCATTAACTCTGCATAGGTGCTTCTGAGCACACTTCTGCTGTGAGGCTGCTCCGTGCACCCTGGGGCTGGCCAGCAGCAGAACTCACATTGTTTATGCTGGATAACCACACGCACTATTAATACCAACCGTGACTCGAAGCCATAAAAACCATTGCTCTCCAAATCCCTACGAATTCCTTACCAGAGTCTCGTGAACAGAAGATGAAGCCGTTCTCAGGCTTTTCTGGTAAGACAGTTTCAGGAAGACATTTGAAAGATGAATGCTTTTTCCTCTTGTGGCTCACAGATATTTCCATAGTTGGGACAGTTTAGATGTAGCAAATGAATCTCCTTTTATTTATTTATTTATTTATTTATTTATTTATTTATTTATTTATTTAACTTTGAGACAAAGTCACAGCACAAGGATTACAGAAATGAGCCACCACACCCGACTGGTGAAAGATTTTTGAGTCATTTTTACATGGACTGAAAAAGCAGATATTGCTTATAATATTATTAGTTTGTGAGGACATTAATCAAAACTGTTAAAACATTAAGATTGATATTAATGCATTAAAAGACCAAGAGTTAGGGTGGAGAGATGGCTCGGGGTTAAGAGCACAATCTGCTTTTACAGAGTCCTTGAGTTCTGTTCGAAGCACTCAAATCTATCAGCTCACAAATGCCCCAAGCTTCAGTTCCTGGGACCAGATGCCTTGTTCTGGCTACTGAAGGCACTGCACTTACATCCATGTACAAATGTGCATGTAGACATAATTTAAAAATAAAAAATATAAATATCTCTTTATTTTTTATTTTCTTTTTTTGTTGTTTTTGATTTTTTAATTTAGTTTTGGGGTTTGGAGGTATTGTTATTGTTTTGTGTGTGTGTGTTTTATTTTGTTCATTTTTTATTTTTGATGTAAGGTATCATGTAGCTCAGATTGGCCTCCAACTCACTGTGTAACTGAGGCTGGTCTCGAACTCATGCCTTCTTGCATCCATACAGTTTGTAATTAATATTAAGCCTCTGAGTGATTATTTTATAAGTGGCTGTGTTATTACAGGGCCAAGTGGGACTGGAGAAACTTCCAGCTGCTACTGGATCTCCCTGAGTGATCCCATCATGGTCCTGTTCAGGAGGCAGGGAAGGGACTGCAGAGTGAGGATGAGTGGGGAACTTTCTAGAAGTTACAAGTGCTATGCCTTCAAGAAGTACCAGTTCAGTTCCACCAATTATGGAATGATCTTCAGCATCGTGCACTGAAGGGTGGATACACAAATCCTCCTCTCAGTGTCTTCTTCAGCTAGTAAATGTGCTAGTAAAGCCATGACTAGACCATGGATACCTGGACCTGCTATAAAACCTCCCATTGATTGTTCTAGACCAGGTACTCAGTAATGTACTATCCCTCTGAACTGTGATTCCAAGTGTCCAAGACTCTGATAAGAATAAGAGATAAATTTAGATTATTAAATGAAATAAATTCCCCATTAATTTCAAATTATAAACACTGGGCTGCCAGTAACTGTTTGCCCTTAAGGTTGTGCTCCCATTTCTCATGGATAGCCCTCTTACCCCTAACACAGTCACCCTCTGCTTACTCCTTGGAGAAAAAGGTCTCTTAGTGAACTGAGAACTAGGCCAGCAGCTACCAGATTTTAGCAATCCCCCTGCCTCTGACACACACAACACTGGAGTTGCAGACAGCCATGGCCACTCATGACTTTTTATGTGTGTACTGGGGTCTGAACTCAGGTCATCATTCCGAGTAGCAAGTGCTGTCACTCACTGAGCTTTTAGCCCATCCCAAGAAGTGTTTAATCCCATCATATTTATGCCATTTGTAGTGACTTTGTTCCTCAAACTGTAATATTAGGAAGTGGTGCATAATGCCAGTGGGAGCCATAACTACCACCAAAGAGTCATGAATGCCGCTAGCCTGGAAGAGAAGCCAGGCCAGAAGTGTGCCAGTGTTCACTTGCGGAGCTACATACACAACAGTGTGCATGCGATCTTTGGATGTATAAGTAGTGAGCAATGTTCTTCAGAAACTGTACTAAAAATGATGCAGAAATCAAACTCTAAGTACTTTCTATGTTGCCTGTTGAGGGAAATAAGAGGAATTCTATGTAAGCTAGATTTAGTAGTTTGTATAATAGTTAACATACAAGGTTTGCTAGTTTATGTAATAGTTAAAAACTTTCAGTTTATTGGAAACTTACAGAGTTCTTAAAACGTTTGTCATATTCAGTAGGAAACTAGGGTTTGTGCTTTTGTTTTTGTTTTTGTGTGTGTATTATTTTTATTTTCTCCCTTTTCTTTTTCTTTTTCATTATTTTTCAGTAGGAAACTGGGATTTATGCTTTTGTTTTTGTTTTTTGTTTGTGTGTGTATTATTTTACTTTTCTCCCTTGTCTTTTTCGTTTTCATTGTTTTTCTTCTTGTCATTGTAAGAAGAATGTTCAACAGCCTATGCTTTACGTGGTAAACTTGATAGTCTGAGGGAGAGTGCCAAGCTAAGGTGGGTGAGTCTTGAGTCTCTATATGCCAGGGACTTTGTTAAATGACTTTTAGCATTTTACACTTTTTAAACTCTGGGAATCTTAACTTCCATGTCTCTTAAAGTTTTATAAAGATAAATGTGAAGCAATGAGAAAAATCTAGTAAGTGCTCACAAATTATTAAAAGGGATATGATCAGACCAAAGGCAAATCCCAGTCCCGAAAAACTCACCGTGTAAACTGTAGTGATGGAGACACTATGAGAAACCTTGCCTTCCTAATTCTATAGCACTGTTTCATCATTTGTCGCTTCCACACTCTTTAGGGAGTTGAAATATGGTTGTCATGAGACTTCCCCTACTAACTCAGATAGAGTGTCAAGAGCAGACCTAAGTCATAGCTCCAGTAAGGGTCAACTGGGCAAACTGGTGGATTTATTGGAATGTCATCCCCAAGAGCACATGTAGGGGTGGTTCACAGGAGCATGGACAACTCAAAGGCAGCTATCACTGAAAAGCCCACACCAGAACACTTGAACTCATGGAAGCATCCCCAGAGCTCTCTGCACAAATTGCCTGCAGCTCCATGAGTCAGAAAGCCAACTCTCTTTAACAGCTATTGTTCCTATAACCTTGGCCAGGAACCTTGTGAGTCTTATTAGTTTGGGGAACTTCCTGAGACTTGTGAATTTTTGCTTCCTGAATCTTAAGAACCTCCTGCTTTCTTCATGTGAATGAAGGTTCAATCCACAAAAATTTATGGCATAACATTGGGTAGCTTCAAGATTTGGTGGAATAATTTGGAGCCAAAGGGTATTATGTTTTTAGAAGGCATTTCCCACGAGTAACATCAGAGGCTGTGATTGATCCATTCAGGCATCGCCAAATGCTTTTCTAGCATCATCTATATGTACAAATGACAGTTGATCTTCATTAGCTCTCAAAGCAAAGTGGGGAATATTTGTTCTTAATGTTTTTTTCTAATTTGTTTATTTTATGCATATGAGTGTGCTGCCTGCCCATATGTCTATGTGCCTTGTGCCGGCAGTGTATCCATTGAGGCCAGAAGAAGGCATCAAAGACCCCAGGACTGGAGTTACAGATATTTGTGTGCCTTGTTGGCACTGGGAATTGAACCCAGGACCTCTGGAAGAATAATCATTGCTTTTAACCACTGAGCCATCTCTCCTTAAAATTTTGAAATGTAATTTTAGAATGAAAGTTTCTGATTAAGGCAGTTCAAAGGTAATTAAAAAAAATCAAAGTAGAGGTGTGAAGATCGATGTTTACAATTTGATTTATGTTCCCAATTGAATTCATGCCATTTTCCTTCTTTCGTTTTAGTGGAGGAAACACACAGGTGTATCTTGCAAACTCCTTTTTAATGGAGCCCCTTGTCCTGGATGAGAGGCCTCTGCAGGTGAGCTAAGCCAAGCCACTCTCTCCACAGTTGACAGCCAACTGGAGGTCCCTCTCCACTGACTGCCATTCTCTGATGGAAGCAGAAAATGAAATTTGCCCTGGCGGAGTCATATGGAAATGTACGTGGGGTGAATGTACCTGCAAACCCTGCTTCTGATGCTCAGCTAAGCATCAGAGTGACAGGGGATTCCTACACCCACCCACCCCACACTCTTCATTGTGGACAGCATTCAGATGATCCTGTGGGTGGAGACCCACATTCTGTCTGGTTTTCAGAGTGATGATTTTAAGTTCCCCCTCTACTTCGGGGACCCCTTAAAACACTTGCTATACTACAGTTTCAGGCAAACACTGAGCTCCTGAGTTCCCTATCATGCATATTCTCTTGCTGAATCCCAAGATTCCCTAGTACACTGATCCCCATGCAGGGCATTGACAACTACAGCCTTTCAATGGCTTCCCATTAGGGAAGCAGGAACACAAAGCCCAGTGACCCTCACCTCCTGTCCAGGCTGTGAGAGCCAAGAGGATGGCCCCCGACTCCTCTACCCTTCCCTATGTGGGTTTGACTCAGAGCTTAGGTTGAGCTTTTCCACAGGGTTGGGGAAGCCCTTGGCATCCTCAGAAGCCATGTAATATTTACTAGATGTATCTGGGCAGTGAGGAAACATTAGCACCATAGCCCCTTAGCCTTGTATCCCTTTCCTTTTCGAGACCGCGTTGAGTGGACAAATGGATTTTCAGTGGCTTTCTGATGCTCTCTCTCCCTCCTCCAATCCTGGAGGATGAAATGACAAAAGGAGTGAAGAGAAGGACCTAACTCACTGCCTGCGAGGGGGGGGGTAGTTCTAGATTCCTCTCTCAAAGGACTGAGTAAATGCAGCAGAGAGACAAATATAACCCACCACGCAGCGGGCGTGGAAGGGTGTGCCACATTCCTAGCACTTCCGCACCTTAACTGAGAGATGTTCTCTGGGAAAGAGGCCAGCCCAATTTATTTCCATAACCAGGCAACAGCTTTTGAGGACTCATGGCTACCAACCAAATCATCGCCATTGTGAGAACATTATTTGAGGTCCCTTTCCTGAAAGAGACATATGGCATTCTTAAAGACGGCTATTGAAATGGCAAGGCTCGCAGTCATTTCAGTCAGTCAGAACCCCTTGTCTTGCTCCCAGCTAGCCCACCAGCAGGAAGGGAATGCACTTAATCCCACCCCTCTGGTCCCGGACTTTAACAATGGGAAGCTGGACCTCCTACGTGGAAAAAAAACAACAGCACAAAAGCCAAACAAATAACAAAGACTTAGTTATGGGAGAACAATCACTACAGTTTGTAAATAGTATCCAAGGATAACTTCGCAGAGGATTTGTCCACAGAATTACTTGCTGTAAAAAGTCAGGCTGCCTTCAAAAGGAATTGCTGGAAACCAGATTCCCAGAAGGGACTCTGTGGCCTAATGAGCTCTCTGCAGCTTCAAGGCGAAGTCACAGCACTGCTTAGGAGAGCCCGTGGTGGCCTGGAAACCTATTGTTTTAATCCGACTTGTATCACGTCTTGCGTCTTGCCTCTGACTTGGGCTGCAAGAAAGCAGCCCACTAGCCATCAAACACGTTTCCAGGCTTTCCTTTTCCGCGGGTGCTGCTGAGACCGAAAAGCGCCTGCCTCACTTTCTCCTCCCTAGGACAGCATGGCTGCTGGTCTTACTGGAGATTTTAAGGCTCAAGTCTGAGCTTTGACACCGCAACAATCTAGATGTGGACATCAGTCTCTGACACCTAATTTAAAGATACAAGCACAAACGAAAGGAGAAGAGATGTGGCCCCATCCGGAAGAGAAATAAAGAGGTCCAGTGACCCCACAGTCTGTCATCAGGGGTACCGGCCTGAGGCTTAGTTCTAAATAGCAGTCAGGAGCTGTGCACAGCTGAGCAGTCCTGGTCAAAGTGCGGTCCTGTCCATCATGTCTGTCTGGGCCTCAGTCTCTCCTGCAAGGGGGTCTGACAAGGTGTAAAGACTGTGTGAAATCTCTTCCCGGAAGACAAGCTCTCCTTCTGACTGGCATCAGCCTTCAGCCTTTTCCTTCTCCCAGTTCACTGGGGAGCCTTGGTTCAATGGTATGAGAGCTTGGGGCAGGAGTGGGGGGAGGCGACTCCTCTCAAGTTTTTTCACTGAATCCCTCTCAGCCAGGGCAGCTACAGTAGAACTTCCAGTCTGACTTGAAGCTACTCAGGAAGGAAGCATGGGAGGGCCGACCTAGGAATAAATGCTAGTGAGGAAAGGAAGGGAGGGATGGAGTCGAGTGAGGGGAAAGAATCATTACCATTACACATTACCTTTCAGCTTATTAAATTCTCTTAAAAGGAATATGAGGGGACTTGAGAGATGACTCAGTAGTTAGTGTTTGTTTTATGCGGCGGCGTAACGTTATTCATTAAGCAGCGCTGTTATCGTGCGAGTAAAACCACGAGGTACAACAAAACCTACTGTGAAGGTTTATTAGGGAAAGGAGCAGAGGGGAAGGAGCTTTAGGCCTATGGAAATGGTTGTGTAGAGAGAGAGGGGAAGAAGGAGAAGGAAGAAGAAGAAGAAGGGGAGAGGAGCCTGTGACCCGCTTTTTATGGATTCCCCTGCACATGCACATGCGAGCTTACGGAGATACGCCATGCACGCGCATGGATTGCGTGATCATGCGCGCAAATTACGCAGGATGTAAGACCCTGGGATGACTAATCTAAGACCCTGGGATGACGAATCTAAGACCCTGGGATGATGAATCTAAGACCCTGGGATGACTAATAGTTTTGCCAGCTCACACTCTGTCATGTAGCAGGGGGAGTGGCCAGTGGCCAGGAATTCCAACAGTTAGGAACATTTTTTTTTTCTCTCTTGTGGAGGACCTAGGTTTAGTTGCCAGTTCCCACATGGTACCTCACAAACATTGTAATGCCCAGCCTTGGGGATCCATGGCCCTCATCTGCCTCTTTGGGCGTTATACACAGTACACAGACGGACATGCAGGCAAACGTTCATACACACAGAATGAAAATAAATACACATTGTTAGAAAAGGAATACTAATAAGAAAGAATGGTAATGAAAATATGGAAATCATCCTCGAGATAAAAAGGGAAATTATTTATTTCAAAAGACGCTTCTCGGCATACAAATTTAAGGCGAGGCAACAGTTGCTTCTGCAAATGAGATAAAGATTAGCACGCCTTCACTGAGTCCTCCTTGGCTCTCAGAATCTATCTTCTTCAGAGAAAGAGGCAAGTGATCGTCTCCTGATACCATTGTTCCAGAATAATGCTCTTGACAAAATAATGCAGCTGATTTGTGAAACATGTCACGGTGCTCATTGCCGACAAAGCCTCCCGGGGCCTTCCATCTTTTTCTTAAATGACAGTGTGGGACACCCGCATGCACTCTGCAGCAATCAATGTTTGCCAACATGCTGTCTCTGCTACAGATGTTTTGAATTCATTACATTTTCAGTGAAATGAGGGTGGCACAGTAAAGGCTCTCACTATTTATTAGAATAATATGGACAGGTAGAGGGGTGTGTGTGTGTGTGTGTGTGTGTGTGTGTGTGTGATACATATATGGGTGTCTGCAGAGTCCAGAGGAGTCATGGGATCCCTTGGAGCTTCAGTGACAGGTGTTGTGAGCGGCCTGACACATGTGCTGGAAACCAAACACAGGTCCTTTGGGACAGTGACAAATCAAGACATCTCTCCAGACCCTTAGATTTTGTATCTATAAACTTTGTATAATTTCCTTCTGGGTTCTTTTATTACCTATTACAAAGAAAGTATACATATATATGCATGCATTAAATCTAATTAGACTCTAACTAATAGAATCAATTTAATTATAGTTTAATTATTACCTTAATATGAACTGCAAGCAAGATTTAAAATAATAACCAGTATTAATTTGGGATCATCCCAAAGTAGTAATACATCTTTTGTCATCTAAATAGGACATGCCATGTCCTGTGCATAGAAAAAGTCTGAAACCACATGATGGGTTCAATTAAAATTAACTTTGTCCCCAACTCTTTTGTGTAATTAGTGTGTAATATAAAGTATTGAAGAGTGACACAATATTAGTGAAAATACAATCTTTTAAGGAATGCAAAAAGGAATGTATTGAGAAATATTCTAATTTAAGACAGATATAGTAAAACTCCCTGTTGCGTGACTGAATTTTTTTTTTTCAAAAAATTCAAGTAAGTAATACCAATGGCCGTTAATGACAAACCTGAATTGCACAAAAACCATCAAATGCCTGGAAACAACAAGGAGGCATAACACAGCAGAAAGCTACCTTGCAGATGGACCGGAAGTCACTTATTTCTCCAGGGGAAGTTGCCTGCTATGTTTGCTATGGCCCACACTCTGACAGGGACAACAGTTGACAAAATAACTCCACGGGTGATGGCTTTATGTCCTGTGGCCTATTAATCTGGTTTACTTCTAGCCTAATAAGCTCATTTAACAATTTTAGTTAAAACAGTACATATAATACCTAGTTCCTCAAGCGTCCTTAAAACATATTTTAACGTTTTATTTATTTCCTCCTACTTAAAAATTTTCTAGATTGTGTGTGTGTGAAAGTCCTAGTTTTGACTTTTTAAAGACTTATTTATTTTATTTCATGTGTGTGGGTGTTTTGTCTGCATGTCTGTCTGTGTGCCACAAGTGTGTGCTGTGCCTGTAACACCCTGCCTCCTGGAACAGGAGTTACGTATGGTTGCGGGTTCTGGGAATGGAATCCAGGCACTCTGCAAAGGCAAAAGTACTCTTAACCACTTAGCCACCTCTCCAGCCCCATTGGCTTAATTTTCAACTCTTTACATTATAATTTGACAGTTTGGGGGAATTCTAAGGTAGACTAATATCTTCTGAAAAGGACGTTGGAGCAGCATATTTTCTTAGCTCTCTCTGTAAGCCAATTAGAACATGACTTCGTTGAAATTCTGTTTCTTTTGCTTGTGTGGTTGATGCCATTTTGCACAGGTTTTGTTTTTGGTTAAGTATGTTTTTCCAAAGTGTGTGTGTGTGTGTGTGTGTGTGTGTATGTGTGTGTGTGTGTGTGTGTTACCTGACATGTATGAGTGTGTACATGCTCATGCACTCACATGCAGAGGCCAAAGCAGAGCAATGACTGTCTTCCTTTATCTTTCTCTGCTTAATTGTTTTGAAATAGGGTGTCTCACTGCTGTTGACTTTTGTAGTCTAGGGCTAGAGTAGCAGGCCAGGGATCATTCAGGATCCACCTGGCTCTGCCCTCCAAGGCTGGGGTTACAGGTACATGCAGTCATGCCTGACTTTTACATGGGTCCTGGGACTTTAAAATCAAGTACCCATACCTGCAGAGCACTTTGAGCCACTGGACATCTCCCCAGACACTCAGCCCCACCTACCAAAGGCTCCAGGACTCCTTACTAGTGACTGAGGCTGGGGACCAGGCTTTCAACACAAGGGTCTTTGGAGTCAGAAACTGGGCTCTTGCCAGCTATTACTCTAATCTAGCAGCTTTGCAGCTTTGCTGTAGTTTAGGTCAAGCATCATGCATCACCACAGGTGTCTACCTTCAGTTCCTGCTTAAAAAAAAACTCATTTTTTCTGTTGGGTGAAAGAGAATATGCTAATGCTTTCTGTTTTCCCACACCCCTTTTCTCAACACAGGGAATGAGATGACACCCTTTGAATCCTCGTGTCTCTACTCAGAAACTGGAATTCTCCAATCTATGCATTCTAAATACTAATTTTACATAGAATTTATAAGCATGACTGAGAAAAAGGAATATTTGCTGTGAAAGATTAGACATGTCACAGGTCATTCTTAAGGTTTATTTGCAAGCATTAAAACAAACTAACCACTGTGGAAAAATAATAATAAGAAATGGAGAAGAAACAGAAAAGAAAACGTGGAAGTCCAGTGAGCATGTGAAGCTACTAGCCACTCTCGTTGGTTTCGCTCTTGGCTGGTGTGAGCCTGAGGTGCCACAAAAAGCATTCCTGTGGCAATGAGAAGTGATGCTGCTGTGTTGCCTGGACTCCTGAGGTACATCTGAGCTCACATCTGCCTGCACACGTATGTCTGTGGGCAGCTGTGCCTCCAAGAGAGTGGGCAGAGGTTTGGGTGTTGTTTTAACTTCGGCATAGTGGCTGCACCTTAATCTAATGGTATTTCAACCAGCAATTATGACTCCACAGTTACCGGCCTGCTTCTCTGGCAGTGACCCGGTGGCTCAGACAACAGCCTGGTGGGAATTCTGTTCCCACTGGCCCTGTCACTGCTGCTAAAGGTAGCTTCAGCTAAATATTGTTCTATTTATAAATAAGTCTTGAGATTCAAAGACTGGGGTGAAAACCTGCAAGCTCAGAGAGGCTGAGTAGCAAATAGCTAACCTTCTCTCCTCGCTGGGGTCTCCCAAAGAGGATCCTTCCACTCCACCAGACGAAAAAAGCCATGCCACTTGATATCCCTCCCTACTGCTTCCGGTGCCTCTTTCTATCTCTTCCAGATGCCCTCTGACGCTCTACGATCGCTTTCTGTCAACTAGTTGCTAACTGAGCTGCCTGACCCAGGGTTATTTTATTTAGTTAGTACAAATGCAAACTCGGGGTTCATAGTACCAAATATCCCCCAACAGTGGGGGCAATCTAATATGTTCTTTTCTTCCCCTGTGTACCTGAAGGTTTTTTATCCCCCACTCTGAGTTTTTCCTTCTTTTTCTTTCTCCATATTTCTCTGCAATGCCTTCTGTTCTGTGAGTTAAGAATCCCTCTCTTAAAACAAAGCCTCTTTCTCCTTGCACTAACGTTCAGGGAGTCTTCAGCATGGCTGTGGCTATTCCCACCACATCCATCTCACAATCTCTTTTTCATATTTTCCATGTTGCCTGTGTGGCCAACACACACACACACACACACACACACACACACACACACACACACACAAGCATAGACAAGTCACCGCATTGCCCATTCTGAGACCCTCCCTGGAGAGTGTGTCATGGAAAAGAGCTCGCAAAGGGGTGTGTGCAAGGAGCAGGAGTGGTACCCAAGGATGCTGAGCAGCTTTCCAGATGGCCAGGCTGGCACTGGCGGATGTGTGAACAGAAGAGTGTGGCTGGCTTCTCAGCCTCGCCTTGATGCTAACTTTCCTCCAATGTTTCCACTGTATGGTTGAGTTTCCTGGCTTCTTGAAACAGAGAAAAGTCTTTGGGCGAGTTTTGTGGCTTACCTCAGTCCTGGGGAGAGTCAGGTGACTTCCAGTTTGGCTGCTATTACTTCATAAGGAAATCAGACTTTGGATTCAGGAACATTTGCTTCAAAGTCTAATTGCCCATAAGCTCAGCTCCTTGGAGAAAGCATGTGTCTTCAGAACCTACATGTCCTCACTATGAGACAGGAATGGAAGCTGTGGGGGTCACCTATATGCTTGGAGGACTGTCTGTGTAGTGTGCCGAAGATTAAGGATGATTATGATCCTTTGCATACATTGAATGTGGTTTCCAACCTCTAAGGCTCCTGCTGGAGCTGAGCCCCCGTTGTGACACATTAAGAGGATGGAACCAGCTGTGTTCAGAGGTCAGAGCCTGGGGTGCTTAGGGGCAGATAAGGTCAGCAGTGCCACCCCATAGAGTGGTCCTGGAGGTTAAGAAGGAAGCCAGTCACTGAATGTGGTCTCTCATGGTTGTATTTCCTGAACCCAAATCCAAAACAACCCTTCTTTCACCGAAGCATATCCAGTCTGTGTAACTGTTAGAAACACCAGAGATGAGGCAGATCCCGTTGTTTTAAGATGTCATCTCAGTGTGCATATTGTGGAATTGCAGTTCTCTCACAAAACACAAATATGAGCGAAGGAGAACATTCGATGTTCCCTAGCGCCTCCCTTAAGCAAGTCAGAGGACCTATGTTCTGAAAGCCTATGCAGTGACTTCTCCAGGCACGCAGGCTCAACTCCTGTCACTCCAGAAGCCACAGGAAAGAACCTTTCAGGACCTAGTCTGTGATTTTGCCTTTCAGCTCTGTTCAGCCATTGATCCTGTATGGTGTGCACTTAGAAGCTGTGCGGACACCCTACAATGGTGACAGTAGCCTGCCAATCATTCTCTCTCTTCTCCCAAGCAAGCCTCCATGCCAGCCCCAATTCAATTTTCAGCCATGTTTGAGGTGTCTTTGCCTTTGCTGAAATTGGAAAGGACGTACAGAATTACTAAATGTCTTGGCTTTGAAGGGAGAGGGCTTTACTTGGCTCACAATTCCAGGTCGCAGTCCATCACTGTAGGTTAATCTGTTTTACAATCATGTAAATAGAAACATTAAATTCATTAAAGTATAAAGCAAACAGAACAAAAATATTTCTGAAATTGAAAAAATGCACAGATGATGATTTGCAGACTGAACTTTTACTTTATGACATTGACTGAGGCCACGCGAGGCCACGTTTGGTGGGAAGATCAGTTTGGGTCAAATCTTGGTTAGGGGACCCTCAGAACTACAGAGCCATCATTCAGTGGGTAATGAGAGCCACGTTACCTGTAAGAACCAGAGCACTAGCACTGTGTTGGGGCTGTTCATTTCTGTCTTCAGCCCTGGGGTGACCTCCCTTGGATTAGATTTATGTCTGCTGGGGACACTGGATGTCTGTAGCCAAGTGAGTTATAGCTTCGTCCTGATTATCTGTATGACCTCAGGTGGTCTTGGGGCACATTGTCTAATGAAAACTTATAATCCTGGCTTCAGTGTCTAACACAGGCCTGGTTTAATAGTTTGACTGTGAACCTATTTACTCAATATTTATCAAGCATTATGAATTCTTGGCTCTGGGAATTATAAATAAAGTAGTCTTCCATCTAACAGTCAAAAGCAGCTTACTAATTCTTATACCAAGGGAAGAATCAAGATGGTGCTGTTGAATGGAAGAGAGAGTCAGGCTTCTGGGTCCTAGCAACTAAGCTGTCACATCTGTGATAACATGAAGAATCGTACAATTCCAAAAGCCTTTAAAATTATGGTTTTTTTTAACCACTGATTTCATAGAGCAGTGGCATGGATCAGAAATTTTAGAATAATAGTCCTTTTTTATAATTTATTACTTTTGTTTTATCATCTGCGTGTTTTGGCTACATACATATGTGAGTATACCACGCATGTGCCTGCTTCCGAATGGCAGCCGAAAGAAAGTGTCAGACATCTTAGAACTGCGGTCACAGACAACTGCTGTGAGCCACCAAGTCAGTGCTAGCTTCTAAACTGAGGTCCTCTGTCAGAGCAGCAAGTGCTCTAACCACTGAACCACCTCTCCAGCCTCCTAGAATAATAGTCTTAAGTATAACAGCAGAGTGGATGGAGGGAACATTGCCTTACTTACCAACAGCACTGCTCATTTTTAAGAAATTAGAAACTTGGATTTAGCATAATTCATGCATAATTTCAAAACACCAAATTGCATGCCACATGTACTAGTAATTTTCACTCATCAATAAATTTTACTAAAGTTGAGGAGGAAAATGAAATTTGGAATCCATTATAATCCAGATTTGCACAGATAACATCTTCTTATCACTCAGGCTTTTGTGTACATAGCCAGAGTTTCTGAAGTAGCAGGCTGCACTGAGTTTGGCAGAAAGACCTTGGCAGGTGCAAGGGGAGGCTGGAAAGAACTGGGGGCATAAATCATGAAAGGGCTGTGAGCTCAGCTTGGAAGAGAGTAGGAAGCAAAGGTGAGCTGCAGCAAGGAGCAAATGAAGTGTGTCAGCATGTCATGGGCATTCCCATTCCTCCATCAGAAAACAGGGAGAACATGAACATAAATATTTACCGTGAGCTGAGATATCACAGGAAGAGAAGCAATCACGGTACAATAAAAATCAAGTCTTCCAAGCTGGCAGTGGATTTTCAAGCCCAGCACAAGCCCATACAACACTCACACTCAGGCTGACATTTCAAGAAAGTTCATGAGCAAAATAAGGCATTTTAAATACTTGTCAAAGAGAAATAAAACCATCAGGACAAATTTTATTTAATAATAGCTTTCTTCTGGTTTCAGTTACATTAAATTTGGAAGATATATGTTTTTAACACAATGCCCTATGTGACTTGCTCTTGTTGCAGCCTAGCTGGGCTTAAATACTCCAGTGAATAATGAAGATAGAGAGTATGAACTAACCCAAGTAACGCTGTTTTCTAACAGGAATGTCTTTCTTTAACATTGACTAGATATGAAGTGTGGTGACACCAGGTCTAGATCTCACTCACAGCTTCCTATAAACACATACACTAAATACTGGATTCCTTCTTCTAGATGAAGAAACACAGGGCTGGAGAGATGTCTCAGTGGTTATGAATGCTGCTCTTGCAGAGGACTCCAGTTCAGCTCCCAGCACCCATATTGAGTGGCACAAACCACCTGAAGTGCCAGCTCCAAGAGATCTGATATCCTCTTGTGGCCTCTATGGGCACCTGCATGCACATGCCACACACACACACACACACACACACACACACACACACACACAAATCATCATCATTATCCTCATCACCACCACCATCATCATCACCATCATCATCACCATCATCAATAATAAATATTTTAAATACACACAAAAAAACTGGCTTTGAGTGAAGCTTCAGGTTTAAAATAGTATGAAAACCTGCCCCATTGCTCCACAACCAAGCCCAAATGATTCAGAGAATGGCAGGTTTGTCACAGATGACGGTGAACACTGTGGGTGCTTTGGTTGGTGTGCATTCATGTCATCTTTTCCTGATTTGTTTTTGCCAGTCACTGTTGTTCAATAGACAAAATTCGGTATTGAAAAATGATACAACCTTTCAGCTGGGTGGAGGAATAAGTAAAATAGACCCTATGGTGACTATCGTCAACAACAATGTATACTTGGAAAATTGCCAAGAACATAATTCTTAAATGTTCTTTAGCAGTGTTGTGAAAACACTCTGACTGATACATACAATCATTAATTATATGCAATTAAATATACATACGTGTGTGTGTGTGTGTGTGTGTGTGTGTGTGTGTGTGTGTGTAAAAGCAACATTTTTTCTCCTGGTTTTTATCTTCCTTCCTGAGACAGTGATTGAGAGCATCTTACTGATTCTTGACATTTCTTGGGCAGAGCCTGGTGGGATCTATTCATGTGACATGTTTGTTTAATGAATGGTTTACTGCAGAGGTAACTTCAGCAGGGTTTATATCTTCTGTTATGCCATATATTTCAACACTCACGTTGTGTTATAACATTTCTGTGGAATTGTAACTCATGCAATATTTTTAGAATTCTTGTTAAAATTTTAATTGTACAAGTGCATATGCATGCATGTATGTATTTGTATCTGTGGATGTTTCAGTGTCTTTCTCTGTGTGCGTGTGCGTGTACGTGTGTGTGTGTGTGTGTGTTTGTGTGTGTGTGTGTGTGTGTGTGGTCTTATGCATGAGAAACCACATGTGTGGAGGTCAGAGAACATCTTTGGGGAGTGGGTTCTTGCATTCTGCCTTGTTGAGGCAGGGTGGCTCTTGCCTGTACAGTCGAGCAGCAGGCCCCAGGCTACCTGGCCAAGAAGCTTCCTACCACCTCTCCTGTCTTCCCCTCCCATCTCACTGCAGGAAAGCCAGGATTACAGATGGGACCCCCTGCATCTGCCTTTTATTTTTAAACATGGATATTAGAGATCTAATTCAGATTTCCAGGCATGCTTTTAGAATTTTTAGAACTCTAGTTTATTTCATCAGTACATCCTTCAAAGGCCTGTATACTTTAGCAAACCATGGTGATTCTACATGTGTTTGGATATTATGTATGTGAATGTATATGCACACATATGTATATTTAATTGTCGTTGCTATTATTTTTGAAACAAGGTCTTGCTCTGTAGACCTGGCTGACATAGAATTTTCTATATGGAATATGTTGATCCAACACCCCTGGTAATCCTTTTGCTTTTCATTCCTGGACAATGATACATTTGAAATCCTAAGTGTACTTTTTCATTGGCGACACAGGGTATGGAGTTGGCCATCTTGATGGGGTGTGATTTCTGCTAGTAAGATAGTGAGATTAACATAATGGAAATAATGTAATTTTGCAAACCCTCAGTGATATTGATATTCATCATCTGAATAACCACTATTACAGCATTAAGGTAATGGCTTTTACCCAGAAGGAGTTCTTTATGACTATTTTGGGAAACATGCCACAAGACTCATGCTTCAACATGCTGCCTCTGATCCACATAATATTTTATTGTTCTCATTAGAACTCAATTTGTTGTATTTATTTGTAGGGCCCTGGTCTCCTCCCATATTGAGTAAAGCCGTTGCCTGCTTGCTGACCTTGACCAGATGTCCTCCCTATGCTAATTCCCTGCCGGTATCCACCCTCCTGAATGCTTTAGGGAAGTTCCTTGTTTGTGTATCCTGCATATTGGGCGTTAACAGCTTAGATGCAAGAATGTAGAACATTCAATAGCAAACTTCTGCCCTCCGGGGATCTTCCATTGTGCTGTAAGCCTGTATTTAAGGTTTCCTCCCTCTTTCAATAAACGGCATTCGGCTGGCACCCGGCTTACAGCCGTGGCGAATGACTCGCTGTTTCTTGTCTCTATTTTTTATCCGCAGCCCCTCGCTCGGACATGGTGAACGGGTGACAGTAACGCGGGCGTTACCGTTACAAATGGAGGTCCCACCGAGATTCTACCAAGACGTTACCGAGATCCGAGAAAGAAGGGACAAGCTGATGGACACCCGAAAGGTAAGGCTGGCCAGCAATTTAAAGAAAAAAGAAAAGATGAGGGTGAATTGAAATGGGTGCAGCTAGCTCACAGTCAGTTGATTGGACTGTTGAAGCAGGAAGGCACCGAAGTTAAGAAAGGGCAAGACAGCTAAAGATTTTAAATAAAAAAGGAAATCTTCCCAAAAGAGAAGAGGGAAGGAAAGGAAATTTCCCATTAGAAAAGGGAGAAAAATTTTAATCAAGAAAAAAGGATTTTCCCGGTAAAAAGGGGAAAAATTTTTTGAAACTAGGCCTAAAGATTAGGGCCCTGTAGAGGAAGGATGAAGGAAAGAGAGAAGCCTCTTCCCAGTGGTAATGGAGGAAGAAAAGGCTCTTTCCAATTGTAGAATTTTCAGGATAGCTGAAACTCTGAGCTCTTTCTGCAGTGCAGCATCTGAATTACTAAGAATCGGCAGGTAGGCCTCATTGCTGCTGGCTGAATAGCAAGAGAGCCCAGAGGTTAGAAGTTCTGCTGTCTGTTTGCTTATTTTGGTTCAAATGCTTTTTATTTCTCCCTCAGAGTGGGAATAATTCAATATTTAGGATCCCTTCGTGGGAAATGTTTTTCTGTTTTTCCCTTATGGTGGGAATAACTCATTAGGTAGTCCCTTCATGGGAGTAGGAAGTTTAAACATGAGTTTGTGTGTGCGGGGCGCGCGCGCCCACCGGCGGCAGTGGTGGACATGCACAAGATAGCTCGGAGTGGCGGGCAGACAGGTACAGGCCGGTGGGAGGTGGAGCTGCAATGGAGCGCGGCCCGGGCGGGCACCAGCACTAGAGCCTGGGCACTGGACGGAGCCAAAGCTAAGCCACAGCTTCAGCTCGCTCCAAGTGAGCAGAGGCCCAGGAAGGGACTAACGCTAAAAGTTTAAACAGAAATGTGTGTGTGTGTGTGTTGCATGTCCAGTATGGCTGTGGTCAAAGGCACATGCTGCAGCAGCAGTGTGTGAGATAGCCCGGAGCAGTGGGTGGGCAGGTATGCCAAAGCAGGAGGTGGAGCCACAAGGCCAACAGAATGGACCAAGCCAGCAGAGTCCGGGAGAGGGACTAGCGCCTAAAAGTTTAAACGGGCCTAACTTCTGGTGAAAAATGGTTTCGGTCAGGACATGGAATGCTAAGTCAATGCTGTTTGAATAAAGGATGTTCTGTTCTTTTGACTGTCTTAATAAATGTTTGGATGAATATTTGATTCTCATGGTAGATAAACTAAAGGAACAGAATTCATAATTTTAAACTATATATTAGGTATGCTCTTGTCTGTTGATCATTACTGAAAATTTGGCCCTGCAATTAAGTTGCTTTCTAGAAATTCTTGGTTTAATTCTATAGAAATATAACACCTGAAATGTATTGGGTTGTTAGCTTATTAAATAATGTTGCTAAGATAAACCCATAAATAATAATCTTTTACTGATAAAGAGGTTACAAAATTATTTTTCCAGTAAATAAAATACAGGTAAATTGTTTGGTCCACATTGTTAATAATTGGCAATTTACATTAATGTTACTTGGAATCTATAAAAAAGGATCCTAATTTTAACATTTTATAAAAATACTCAAGAGTATTACCTAAAGTTACCTCTTCAAATCCTATAGAGATTGTATTTAATCCTTTTATAATTGGTATATGTAAAAAGGACCATGAAAATAGAAGCTGGTGATAAAATTGCTCGATTAATATTGCTTTCCTATTTTAATTGCAAAATGGCACCTATATGTAGAACTGGAGGCTTTGAAAGTATAGGAAAAAGGTGTTTTGACAAACAGTTATCAATGATAAACAGCCTAAATTAAAAATAAAATTATATGGGATTGAGATTAAAAGATTACTGGATTCTGGTGCTGGACATATCTATAACTTCACAAGAATCCTGAGATCCCAACTGGCCTCTACAAGAAGTCAGGAAAATGGCGGCTATTACAGGATCTTAGAGCTGTAAATAAAACCATGCTTCTCATGGGAGCAACACAACCTGGCTTGCCTGCTCCTGTGGCAATTCCTAAACATTGGCATTTAATTGTGATTGACTCATGGATGATATTTTATTGGCTGCTAAAGATAAAAAACTTGTTTTTGATGCCTTTTCTAAATTACAAGAGGTTCTTAGCCTGGCTAATTTACAGATTGCCCCAGAAAAGCTACAGGTGTCTTTTCCCTATCATTATTTAGGTCATGAATATTTTGTTTTTCTCATTCACCTACTGGAGCGTTTTGGCAAACAGGTTCTATTCTATGGGTACATTCCCCAGCTTCTCCAGCAAAAAACATCACTCCTTATCCACAGGCTATTGCTCAGATTATATTTAAGGGAATCAAGATCAGTGTTCAAACTTTTGGTAAGGAGCCAGATATTGTGGTGACCCCATACACCCAGTCTCAAATAGCATGGTTGCAAGCTAATGATAATGATTGGACCATATTGACATGCTCCATGCAGAGTCAGTTTGATACTCACTACTCCTCCAATGATGTGTGTAAATTTTTTTAAATTGCATCCTGTTATATTTCCCAAGATAGTACAGATGACTCCTATTCCTCAGGCCCGTGTAGTATTTACTGATGGCACTTCACGTGGTTTTGCTGTGGTGGTTTCTGGTAACATAGTAAAGAGAATAAAAGTCCAGGGCACTTCTGCCCAAATGGCAGAGGTACAGGCGCTGTTGCTTGCTTTACAAATGTTTTCTGATGAGAGTGTAAATATTTATACTGATAGTCAATATGTGGCACATGCCATTATGCCTTTGGAGACAACAGCCTACATACCATCCATTTCTCCCATTCATGAATATTTATTGCAAGTGCAAGGACTCATATGGTCCCGCTCACATAACCTTTATGTGGGCCATATTAGAGCTCACACTCAATTGCCTGGACCTCTAAGTGAAGGTAATCAGAGGGCTGACGCCATTACTCGTATGGCTGTCACATTAATTTGCTCCACCTTTGATAAGGCTACTCAGTTGCATCAACGTTATCATCTTAATGCTGGATCTCTTCGTCATCATACAGGCATAACCCGGGAACAAGCCATCCAGATAGTTAAATCATGTCCTATTTGTGTTGAATTTTTACCTGTTCCTCATTTGGGAGTTAATCCCCGAGGACTTTTACCTAACCATGTGTGGCAGATGGACGTCACGCACGTGCCTTCCTTTGGAAAATTACAATATATCCATGTGGGTCTATTGATACATATTCTTCTCTAATTTTTGCTTCTGCTCATTCAGGGGAAAAGATTAAGGATGTAAAGAATCATTGCCTTAATGCTTTTGCTTACATGGGAGTGCCAAAATGCATAAAGACTGATAATGGTCCCGCCTACAGCAGTACGGGATTTTCAAAATTCTGCCAAGACTTTTCTATTGTTAATAAGACTGGTATTCCTTATAATCCTCAAGGACAGGCTATAGTAGAACGCTGCCATCGTACCTTAAAAACATATATTTCTAAAGTAAAAAGGGGGGAGCTAGGGGCTCATCTCTCCTCTCCACATTCTATTCTTTCCCTTGTTTTATATATTTTAAATTTTTTATCGGTGGATTCTGCTGGAGTATCCGCTGCAGATAAGCACTGGAGGGCTCCTGTTGCAAATCATCCTCTGGTGCGATGGAAAGATCTTTCTACTGGCACTTGGAGGGGACCCGATCCGGTGTTGGTGTGGGCCCGGGGATCTGTTTGTGTTTTTCCACAGGACAATGAAATTCCTCTTCGGGTTCCTGAGCACTGTGTGCGCCCTGTGGCTGCTGCTGAAGCCCAACATGGCAGAGACCTATTGGGCCTTCATAAAAAACTCTCCCCTTCTGATGCCAATGGGGATTGAGAGCCCAATACAGCCAGCCTTGGCAAGCATTAACGTAAGCCTAGGAAGTGTAGCCATGTGGCTGGATTCTTCAGAAGGTAATGTATGGTAACCTTTTTTTTCAAAAATGTTGGGAATGTGTCACACCTTGGAGATTAAGGATAACTCTGAAGGTCACTGACCTCTATTTGTTAACAGTAGCATGCCAGCTAAGCCTTTTCACATTTTGCAACCCTCTTCAAGCTGGTATAGTACCCTACTTTTCAGGAGTGGCTCTGTGCAACATCTATTGGCCTCCTGAAGTTCATCTAGCCTCTTTTGTAGACACCTTAAAATTTGTGAGCCTGAATGTAGCCATTAATGAGACCATTAGTTCTGCTCCTTGTTTGCTGTTTTTGTTTTTGTTTTCTTTATGGTTCTTAGTTGTTCTTTTGCAGACCTCCCAGCCTAAGTAGTGCTGGGATGAAGAAAAATGGGCCTTGGTGGTTCGTGTTCCTGGAGCTGCGTCCATGCCAGTGGACCATGGCAGTTAGACACAGATGATGCTAACACGCTCCAGAAGAGACTGACATCACTGTTGCCGTTGTTGCTGTTATAGCGGTGGTGGCCACTGCTGCTACTATTTCTGGGATGGCTATTTCATAATTGGGTTCTACAGCTAGCACAATGGAGACCTTGGCAGCAAAAGTAGCTACCACAGTTAGTTAATCTTTCATTCTATTGGGCATGATAAATTTAATTCAACAGTTATATACATTTAAATTGGCTCTGAAAGTTGTAAAAATTATTTAAACTCAAGTTCCATTTGCGTATGGGATACCACCTTACAAGGACTCCAATTTGCAGTAAGGCTCGTTTAAGAAGGGAATGGCTCAGTCGCCTTTAGCCTCCTGGCTATGGGTGGGTTAGGACTACTGTTGGTCTTTTCTGTGTCGCACAGATTGCAAGCCCAGCGCCACTTTGAGATCTTTGGCAACAGTTTACTCTACAGCTCACGTGGTTGAGCCTGTATGATAATGAGTATTCAGAGACGGGTAATGCTTGGGGGGCGCTCACCAACCTAAGACAGAGCACTTGCGGGGCCTGGGCAGGTGTCTCCATGACGGGTAAGGTGACCTGCTGACGTCCCACGCAACCTAAGTCAGAAGCTCATTTTTTAGTAAAAAGGGGGGACCTGTAGGGCCCTGGTCTCCTCCCATATTGAGTAAAGCCGTTGCCTGCTTGCTGACCTTGACCAGATGTCCTCCCTATGCTAATTCCCTGCCGGTATCCACCCTCCTGAATGCTTTAGGGAAGTTCCTTGTTTGTGTATCCTGCATATTGGGCGTTAACAGCTTAGATGCAAGAATGTAGAACATTCAATAGCAAACTTCTGCCCTCCGGGGATCTTCCATTGTGCTGTAAGCCTGTATTTAAGGTTTCCTCCCTCTTTCAATAAACGGCATTCGGCTGGCACCCGGCTTACAGCCGTGGCGAATGACTCACTGTTTCTTGTCTCTATTTTTTATCCGCAGCCCCTCGCTCGGACATGGTGAACGGGTGACAGTAACGCGGGCGTTACCGTTACATTTATTTAGGTGTTCTATCACCAGAAGAAACAAAAACACAAAATCAAAGTATTACAAAATTAACCACAAACGATAGACTTGATAAGAAATTCGCGCTTTTAACTTTTGCTGTCTCTGAAGTGCAGCAAGAACTTCGGGCGGTGAAAAGCCTGAGTGGAGAATTCTTAGAGACGTTTGTACTTTGCTGATATTTTGTCGTTGCTGGAGTGCTTCCCCCCCACACACTTATTTTTCTAATATAGTTTTATACTTTGTTATTCTTAGGGGATTTTATTTGCTACTTTTGCTCTTGAGACAAAGTTTCCCTGATCCCTGGTTTGCCTCCAGCATCCCATGCAGCAAAGGCTGGCCTTGAACTTCTGATGCTCCTGCCTTCATCTTCCAAGTGTTGAGATTACAGGTGTTGGGCACCATGTCCAGAAATTTACCTTTTATGGAATAATTGCCTTCTACAATCACATACTATCTTTTTGTTTATCATAAAATTAACTTGCGTGGTGCCAGTATGGGACACAGGGTTTGAGAGTGAACACAAAGTAAACTCTGGTGAGAAAACTGTTCAAACCGTTGGGAGCTTCGTAGCCTGGAGGCGTCAGCATACCACAGAGGCAAAGGAGACTTTCCTAGTCATTTTAGTCACCTCAGCAGAACTCGGAGTTTCTATGCTATTGTCTGAATTATTCATAATTAATATGATTCACCTGAGTGGTCAGAAATAAGCAGTGCTATCTCTCATTAATATTAGTGATATTTCTACTTACAACTACGAGAACAGGCATGCTCATGAGGTTGCATACAATGTATGCAATGAATAGCAAGTAATGTGCATCCAGTTTATGTTAAATGCATGAGGATTCTATGCTAAAAACCATAATGGAAATGGTATCTTCCCTACAGCTTAAAAACTCAGCTTGTAAATATTGTATTGTTAATTAATGATAACTATTAATTTAGTACTTTTAAATGTGATCTCAATAAAAAGCAAGAGCTTTCCTTCACGTATGAAGCAAAAAAGTTATGAATAATGTATATGTGTGTACATAAATACTTCTGCATGAGTGTCCCAGTGAAATCAAGAAGTTAAAATCCTGACTTGGAATTTTTACCAAAAAAAAATGTGTGATTTTCAAAGTTTCTAAAACTAATAAGCATACTTTACTGTTCTGCCTCATCTACTGTGACGTGGTCTAAACTGACCTGATATCTGCTGGTGTGAAGTGTTCTCAGAGTCCCTTCTGAGGAGTCATGAAAATTCTTCAAAGCAGCTTGGTGCTAAGATGCAAGCAGGGCATCTCAGAGGAAGCGAATCCAGCTATTAGGTCCATAAAATGCACCTGAAAAAATGTCTACAACTGGAAAAAATGATGGTTTAACTAATTACGCTACTTTTCAGTGCTGCTCTTAGCGTTAGGAAAGAAATACATTTGGGGTTTATTTATTTGGATAAGATTTAAGGTATCTTTACAAAAACAAAGTGTTTATGTTGTCCTCCACCAAAATGGTTTTGGTGCACACAATGTTAATTCTATATTTGTCACCAAGTTATTGTTAAATTTATGTCTTTTATGAGAAATATTTATAAGAAGAAATATCAGATTTACATTTTAAAGAAGTGCCCTGCACTTTCCTCAAAGTTATACTTTCAGAAGGGTTTGAAGTTAATGCCGATTGCTTGCTTTCTGAGATACATATTTTAAAGTCGTAATGCAGACACGCTTGAAAGATTTTACCACAAAGCTTCCTAAAACTCAGCAATGAAACAGTTCAGCTTGAAGAAATTAATAGAAGCTTCAAACAGAGCACCAGCTGTGACTGTATCACCGCGTGTCACAAGGCAGCACACGCATTGGAATGATGCACCCTCACTCGCATGGGGACGACAAAGTCCAGCTTCCTCTAATCACAATCTCAGCAGCAATCTCCATTCTCAGGTTCCCACAGTAGAACTCAGAGGCACAGGCAGAGTGGGCACACAATCTGGGTTTACTTTGGCAAGTGAGACAGTTACTGTCATCTCCAAAGCAGAGGGCAGACCGAGCCATGCTGCAAAGCCCTGCCTCTAGTGTCTGGATTTCAGTCCTGGCCAACTTTTTCTCCTGTGCTTGATCGCCCTAGGGCAATCTGGGATAGATGAAGGTCTTCTTGGAAGCCAACTGTGGTGATTTGAAAGAAAATGCCCCCCAAAGGCAAATGGCACTATTTGGGGGTGTGGCCTTATTGGAGTAGGTGTGGTCTTGTTGGAGGAAGGGCTAGAGGTGGGCTTTGAGTTCTCATATATGCTCAAGCCACGTCCAGTGAGACAGACTACTTCCTGTTGCCTGCAAGTCAAAATGCAAGAATCTCAGCTCCTTCTCCAGCACCTTGTCTGTCTGCATGCTACCATGTCACACCATGATGATAATGGACTAAACCTCTGAAACCATAAGCCAGCCTCAATTAAATATTTTCCTTTATAAGAGTTGCTGTGGTCATGGTCTCTTCACAGCAATAGAAACCCTAACTAAGACAGCAGCCTTACCCACAATTAAGTCTGTTATATTAAATGCAATATTAAGATGGTTTAACTACCCATAAAGTTAAGACACTTAACAGGTGAAAAGGTAAGGTGTCTGTGACTGCTTCTCAGGGTGGGCATTGTGGGAACCAGTCTGAACCAGTGCAGACCAGCTGCCTTTGTGCTCTCAGAACCTGCTGTTTCTCTTGTCTGATTGGCTTGGCCATCACACACCCAGCTGCAAGCCCTCTTCTGGACCTTCCTCAGGGCTCCCAAGCTCTGCCTCTGATCCCTTACACTCACCTTACCCTAGTACTTGTTTTCACCATTACAGTATACATGACAGAACATTATAGGCCTGTGTGTTTATAAATTATGAATGTGATGTATATTTTCATAAATACACATGCACACATAAAACCCACCACATACCTTGGCTTCTCTTTCAATTCTTTTTCTTCACCATTCTCTGACACCTTTTCTTGAACAATCTTTCCTACTTCTCCAGCATGCCAGTGACATTACATTAATCACCAAATATTCTCACCTCTCTTCTTTCTGACTCTTTCCACTTATATTTTCTTCATTTGACTATTCTCAATTCCTTTTGCAAATCCAAATTTCACTATATATGCATATAGATGCACACACACACATACACACACACATAACCATATAATCTGTTTTCTGGTGGAGTGGGTCACTCTCCGCCCCACATGGAAACCTCAAGAACATCACAGCCTTCTTCAAAATAATGAGCATACATAGTACACTACAAATGTCTTTTCTTCAAAGACTTTATTTTCATTTTACATTTATGGATATTGTATCTGCATTATGTCTGTGCACCACACGTATATCCTCTGCCCTGTGCCCACAGAAGGCAGAAGGGCATAAAGGCTCGGCTGCTTTGCTTGTTGCTGAGATCAGATGGCTGACAAGCAGCAGCCCACAGAAGGGTTTATTTTGCCTCCTACTTCAAGGAGGGCACAGTCCACAGTGGTGGGGGAGACCGGGCGGCAGAAGCATGAGGCAGAAGTCACATCACATCTGCAGTCAGGAAGCAAGGGAGATAGATGCTGGTGCTCAGTGCAGAAGTCACATCACATCTGCAGTCAGGAAGCAAGGGAGATAGATGCTGGTGCTCAGTGCAGAAGTCACATCACATCTGCAGTCAGGGGGCAAGGGAGATAGATGCTGGTGCTCAGCGCAGAAGTCACATCACGTCTGCAGTCAGGGGGCAAGGGAGATAGATGCTGGTGCTCAGCGCAGAAGTCACATCACGTCTGCAGTCAGGAAGCAAGGGAGATAGATGCTGGTGCTCAGCGCAGAAGTCACATCACGTCTGCAGTCAGGAAGCAAGGGAGATAGATGCTGGTGCTCAGTGCAGAAGTCACATCACATCTGCAGTCAGGGGGCAAGGGAGATAGATGCTGGTGCTCAGCGCAGAAGTCACATCACGTCTGCAGTCAGGAAGCAAGGGAGATAGATGCTGGTGCTCAGCGCAGAAGTCACATCACATCTGCAGTCAGGGGGCAAGGGAGATAGATGCTGGTGCTCAGCGCAGAAGTCACATCACATCTGCAGTCAGGGGGCAAGGGAGATAGATGCTGGTGCTCAGTGCAGAAGTCACATCACATCTGCAGTCAGGAAGCAAGGGAGAAAGATGCTGGTGCTCAGCACAGAAGTCACATCACATCTGCAGTCAGGAAGCAAGGGAGATAGATGCTGGTGCTCAGCTGCCTTTCTCCTTGGTTATTCAGTGCCAACCTCAGCCCATGGGACGGTACCACATTTACGGTACCACATCCACATTTACGATGGGTCTTGCCATCTCAGTTAACCTAATCTAGAACCTCCTTTATAGAGAGTGACTCTAGAACCTGTCAAGTCGGCAATCGGTGGTACTGCCTGTTACAGTGCACGCACCTGGGGTTAGTGCCTCAGTTTCTGATAGCGCAAGGACAAACACCTGACATTTCATGGATATTTAACCACAAAGGGTTTGTGTCTCCACCAGGAGACAGCTGCTGACTTTGTACAGCTGTGGTTCTCTAGGCCACTCATAGCCACCTCCTTTTTGGTCAGCTCAAGGTCCCGCTGCTGATCTTCTGACTGTCAGCTCAGATATTCTGCTGCCCCAGGGTTAATGAATTTGGTTGGGGAAGTGGAGCAGAGAAATGCCGCAGCAGATAAAGATGCTTGCTGCCAAGCCCAACAACCAGATTTCGAGCCCCAGAACCCACAAGGTGGAAGGAGAGAACCACCTCTTCACACCTTGTCCTCTGACCTTCACCTGCTGTGACCCAACACACATGCGCAAGATAAATACATAATAAAAATAAAAGGGAAACTTTGATATTTTAACACTGAAGGGTTATCATGAAGGTGGGAGAGAGTTCTACAATAATTTGTCAGCCTGTACAAACAGGAGCAGGGCTTGGGCTGGCTTCTCAGGGATCCTTCTTCAGCTCTCGCACACGCCTGTCTTATGAGCAATGCCGCACCGGAAGCATTAAGCAGCACATTGAAATGCCAGGGTTTCTATAGTTTGGCACAAAATCTAAAGCTCTTTCACATATTCATTTTTCTTCAGGATAGTCTTAAGTACTTGCAGTACAGTAGGGTAGATGTTGGCCAGAAAGGAGAAATCGTTTCTAAGCTGTGTGCCTCCTTTAAACACTGCCAGCAATCTCTACACCTTGTAGGGCTGCTAAATTCAAATTCACTCACTTAATACCAGAAGAAGCTGTTTAATTTTAAACTTCAATATTAGAGTCCACTTGCAAGTAGCAATGATGCTGTCATAAAACAAACAAACAAAAGGTTTAAGAGTCCTTGTTGAGCAGAGCTTTCAGAGGACTGTCAACCACCTCAGTTACTCACTGTGCACCATAGAAAAAGAAATTAAAATTGCCCTACAGAATGTGTTAGGGATTAAGAAACAAATTGCTTAAATAATCTAGAATGTTGAAGGATTTGGGGGAAGGAGACTACAATTTGTACTATTCTCCAAAAGGAAGAGCAAACGTGGTTGTATTTTCATGACTACTGAACTTGCCGAATTGGGGGAGGGGGGCTGTGGTGCTCGTCTTTTTTGTATTGTTTCTATTATGCTGCTTATGTGTATGTGCAGACTGTACCTCACATGATTGGGGGAAATATCCTGAAACTCTTGTAGACTTCATCCTACACTTGCACAATCTCAGTGCCTCTGTCTTAATCAGCTAGTGTGTATGTGTTGGTAGTAACATCTTACTTTAGGTTGCCTCTTTAGTTCCCGGATGTACACCAACTGCCATGCAACACCATAATAGTGCCTCATTCTAGAGGTGCTGACCACCTGAACGGGAGTGTCAGGGCACACTACACATGGCAAATGACCCTTCCCCATTACAAACTAACAAATCTTCAAAAACCCAACACAGAAGGGACAAGCAATTGGAAAAGCACACATCAGAAGACAGAGAGTTGTTACCTCTACGGTTTTAAACTGATCACCAGAAAAGCCTCATCACTGAGCATGTGGTTCATGGAAGTATTGTCACTTTCACAGCCTGAATCAGTGTGTACGTTCTAAGACTTGCCGCACAGGAAACATTCCAAGTAATGATGCTGACCAGAGGAGGGTGCCCCCTTGAAGATTGCCAGCACTCTCTATACCCTGTTCTTTATATCTCGTATGAGAGAAGATGGGGAAATTTGATCACCGCTTGAAATTACTGGTCAGGAAAAAGAGAAACATCGTAAGACCTCAGAAAAAAATATGTACATTCGATCTCTGCCTTTCTCCCACTAGCACACATAAAAAGAATGACCAAAAATAGTCCATTTCTTAGCGGTTAGCTTTTATTTTTCTTTGCATTTTCCTAATGGGTGGGTTTGGCCATGACAAGGAGAGTAAGCTGCATTTCTCATCTGTAGCTCAGCACTAAAGGACATTTCACATTGAATCAGTAGTAGCTTCCGAGTAACATTGTAAGACACCCCACTCTTTAAAGGGACCTTCTGGATTGGATAAGGTTTGGATAAGCCAAGATTCTCTGCCACGGTTATAACCATTGCAACATGTTTTTCTTCAAAGGGCTTGTGAGGCATTTAAGATTAAATGTCTTCTAATTAAATATATTCTAGATGATAACCAGACGTCATTATGCTAACTGCATAGATTTATATGCAAGTAATACCATTGGCTATTTAATTAGCCAGAAAGTTCTCAATTTTCACAGGCTACTGAAACACTCTCCCCTGAAAATCCTGAAAATCACTCTAAAATAGCATGACATGTCAGGACTTGCTGGCCCTTTGCAGACAGAGACCCTAATTTAAATCCTGCCACTTAAATTGCAAGAGGCTGCTTAAATTCCCAGGCTAGACTTTCTATAAATGAGCGAAGGTACAATGACATCTGCTGAGGATGATCACCACAGTCAGAGATAATGTGCGTTCTTGACGACATATCCTCTGCCTTGCCTCGACACCCACCCTGGCTATAGTATCACAGATATTTTCCAAATGAGAGGACTGGATATTTTTCAATATATTTTTTAACTGAAATAGAATTATATCACTTTCCTCTTCCCTTGCTCCCTCTAGCTCCTCCCATGGCCCCCCACTCTCAGTTCATGGCCTCTTTTTCTTTGATTATTATCGTTATGTACATACCTGTGTATACGGTATGTGCACAGATATATAAACACAACCGTTGAGTCTGTTTTCGTTGTTTGTGGCTGACCACTCTGCATTAGACAACGAGTAAGGGGGCTTACCCCTGGGAGAGGCCAACTCTCGCTCCCAGCAGACGGCACTGTATACTTAGAGAACTCTCTCCATCTGTTTGTTCCTTAACTCCGAGTCTCATGGTGCACTGCTTAGCTCTCTTGATGTGACAAAAACACCTGGGGGGGGGAGGTGCAACTTAAAGGGGGGAGGGTGTTAATTTAGCCACAGTTGGGGAGAAGTTGCTCATCAAGGGAATGGGACCAGCTGTTGCATTGCCTCTAGAGTCAGGATGCAGAGACCAGATTGGAAGGAAGGGTCCCTCCCTGAAAGCCTTAAACGCCTTAAAGCCCACCAGGATGGCCCATGTCCTTGGCCTCAAGCAAGCCTCTACCACCATAAGTTCCCGTACAACGTCATCAGTTGGGCGCCAGAGACATTTACGTTCAAACCACAGTACCTCACATTTCTGTTTCTCATAGTCTGCTCTTCTTATTCCCTTTCTCTCCCCTAGTGTAACCCGTTCAGACATTTTCTTTTCTTGCAGGTGCTACCAAACATAGGGCCATGTGTCAGGGTTTGTAGAGTCCTGAGCATTGGCTGGTGCTGGCTGGAAGTCACAGATAGCAAGTGTCACGGGGCCTTGAGCTTTTGCTGACCTGCAGAAGGGTTTGACAGACAGGACCCCTAAGGTCCCTTAGTGCACTGAGAGAGAGAGACTTCCTCCATGACTTCCCCTACAGCACATGACTGTCATGTGTAGCTGTTCCAGCTTTGACCTGGAAGTACTACCCCCATTGAGGCTTCCAGTAACTGTCACACCTATGAGGCGGGGCCAAGAGAGGAGCTCTTGAGACCCGAGATCCGGATATGCCAGCTCTCTTGGTTCCTGGATCCTGGACGCTAGAGGTAGATTGAGCAGAGTTTTCCAGAGAACACCACTGGACTGCACTTCACCTTTCCTGGACCCTGTAACCAATCCCTTTACTTGCTGTGAGTTAGCCCACAAAATAAACCTCCCTTTTAACTACATGGAGTTGCCGTAACACTTCCTCCAATACATGACAGTGGGATTGGAGCAGGGGGTAAGTGTTTTGATATACAAAAACAAAAAGACAGAATTTTCATGCCAACACTCAAGAAGACAGGAAAATACCAGTTTTCAGTGGTGTGGACAATTTATAGTTCTCCAGACCCAAGGGACACAAAGCTGACAAGCTCCTGGAGGAGGAGTCTTAATTTCCTTGCTCACCATTGAACATCCTTTTGCTTGGCTGAAAAACCCACCTCCTCCAACGAACTTGTCTAGGACCTACTGTGGAATGTGAGCCCCACTGTGAGCATCACTGCTTCTAATCCAGTGAGGAAATCTAGAGAGAGCAGGGTCTCCAGTGAAGTTAGTCTCCACAGGATCCTCAGTCAGATCTGATCAGGGGTCCCTGCTTTAAGATGCCTTGTGAACTATCAGTAATCCCTAGACATTGATAACTGTATTGTCTTCCACACAGTGGGCAGGAGTGTCTCGAAGGCCAGAGTTTAAGTCTATACCTCCAAAGCTGAGAAAAAGATAAAAGAAATTTAAATAATAATAACAGCTCTTAGAAATGGCTCTATTGTGAGTTTTGTTTACAGGCGTTTCTGACAGATTAGTAAATTTTATTCCTTTTTTTCTGTTAGAGGCTATTTCTCTAATATTGATTCTGATGCAAATAAGTTACTAAAACCCAGAACAAAATACTAAGAATCAGATAAAGTAACAGATTTTGTCTGGTAAGAGGGATTGTGGGAGTTTTGCTTCATTATAGTTTATAATATTTTAAGTATTTTCTATTTGTTTCTCATGACAGTACCACTGTTTAAAGGATAAAAGCAAACCCTCAACACTTCTACCTACTTTGAGTACTTAAAATCCATGCTACTTGCCTTGACTCTTCGAGTGTTCATGCAGAATACCTTCTTTCTCTGATGTCTCCATATTTATTTTATTTTGTATTAGCTCAGTTTTCAAACAAGTTATATCATAAGATATTAAAAATTATCCCCACACAATTAACATTATTTATGCTCCACTCTGAACTTTATATTTATGTTACACTTATGATCTGTTGGCTTTTCAGCTAACACTACTCTTTCCTGGGAGGGCTTTATCTTCAATCTCATTTTTAACTACACATCCCATGATAGATTTCAATAACAGCAGCCATAACTACAAATCTGTGTAAACATATTAGAAAAGCAATATTTTCTTTACTCTGAATATATTTTTTCTTAGCAGGTCAAACTCTCTCCAAATTTTCATTGTAGATGGGACTAAAAGCAGCCAACAATAACCATGCCACAACCTCAATGCTAGGCTGCCTTAAAACCTCCTCTGTCAAACTAATTGATTGATCACTTTCAAATTCAGCCTCCCATCAATGATTAAGATATGGACAAGGTAGACAGTGTCTCTCCAGAATGTGACATGAATGACCTACAATTCAGATCCCCAAACTGTCCTTGCAATAGTGTCCTAATCAATATTCCATAAGGCTTGCTATGCCTACCACTTGCTTTAGAAAGTGAACATTAAATTGTTATAGAACATAATGATGAATTATATGTGTAAGCTAAATAGTACTTCTAATTGGAATCCTTTATTTTGTTGAGGATTCATTATTACTAACATGCCATTTATAATCTTAACTGTTGCTTAAGCAGACATATGGCTGTGATAAAACAGCTGAGATGAAGCTTCAAATTCATGGTCTTAGCCTTTGTCTTGCTAATTCAACACCCTCTGCAGTGGTTGAAGGTACATGTTCATAACCCACTTTAAACCTTCTGGAACTATTTTCTACTGATAACACATCACATTTTAGACTCTATGCAGTTCTTTGCAATATGAAACTCAATGTTATAATTCTTAGAGTATTCAAATAGATAACCCCTTAAAGCCTTCATGAAAAGCCACATGAGAACTGTCTTTAAGAATTTTGCATCAGAGGCAATGATTCATGATTACACTGGTTATTTCATTTTTATTTTTTTGCATATCACAGAGAACTTAAATATCTCAGTTTCTATCTATATTCTGATACACTTTACAACCCTCCAGTAAGTAGGATCACCCTTTCTGAATCATGTTTAATTTTTGCATTACTGGGTTTGGCACATTTTTAAATTTGATTTTCAATCATTTTCTATAATGATTGATTTTGATTAGGAAACATCCAGGAGATGATATACCTCTTTGTGCACCTGTGATGGCATTTCTAGGAATTATCAGAGCATTAAGGGTCTAGCCTAGTGAATGAATTGAACCAGTGATGGATTTATGATAAGGCAGTATTGTCAAGAACTGAGGCCTCCTTAAAGGAGACAGGTTACAGATGGCTTGTCCTTGAGGCCACATCTCTCCCTGGGCCCTTCCTTTAATCTCTGCTTCTCTGCTTCCTGTTTATGTGATGTGCACTACACTACAGTGATTCACACCCCCCACTCACACTCCCATAATGGACTGACATACCTGAACATTCAGAATCCTGGAGAAGTTTGGGATCTGCACAGAGCAGGAAGCATTGTGGGTTGTGATGGTTCAGGAGAGAGACCCAGAGGTTCTGCTGCCTTGTGTATTAATAAAGGGCTTAGAAGCTAGCAGAGAGCCACATACATGCTTGGAAAGCTTTGTATCTACAGTTAGAATTCAGTTTTGTAGATGCAGGAGATCCTTCAGACAACGGCATGTCCTAGAGTGCCTCCTGTTCAGGCTGGGGTCAGTTAGGTGCCTGGAAACCATCTTGCTAAGGCCAGGTTTCTTCTAGAAAAGTGCAAGGGTGTTACTGTCTGCATCACACAGTGGCAGACAGAGGTTGTTAATGCCTGTATCACACAGTGGCAGATAGAGAAGCCATTATGCATGCCTATCAGTTTTCTCAGTTTGAAAGTAAAACCATCATGGCCAGAGGGTGAGACAACATCAGTGTGAGGCAGCCTGACTGTTTTGCATCCACACCTAGGAAACAAGTGATGAATGCTGGTGCTCAGCTCTCTCTCTCCCTTTTATTCATCTTGGACCTGGGCTCATATGAAGGCTGGGTCTTCCCACCTCCATTAACCTACCCCACAAACTCCCTCACAGGCATGCCCAGAGGTTTGTTTGCATGACGATTCTACATCCCATCAAGCTGACCATCAACATTAGTCACAGCATCTTTAGTGTCAAGCACTAATGTGGACAGATGCAGTCATCGTTTAAATCGATGTACCATGAACATGAACTCTTCCTTCCTGTATGAATAACAATTTATGATCACAGGTAAAATGTTGAACCAGGTTTGGTTGCTCTAACTATTCCACAGATATCCAAGTGGGACAACTTATCTTTATAACCTGATGAGACCCACAAGGCAGTGTGGCTCCTTTGCTTCGCTGTTGCACTCAAGTCCGAATAAGCAGCCAGAAATATTTCAATTCTATTTATATGACAAAAAAATGCTACCACTTTGAGCTTTACAAACATAGTATTTACAAATGAGTCACTGTGCTCTGGCTCTGGGTGACATTTTGCCCAGAGACTTGTAGGTTCAATGTTGTTTAGTGAGTTTCGTTTTTCCCTTTAGAAGATATTGGGCTGTAAATAAATGAGCATTGCAATGTGAGTTACAGAAAACAGGATTTCACTCTGAGAGAAGATGCGTGAGGATGTGTCTCAGTGGTAAAACACTGGCCTAGCAAGCACAAGGCTCTGGGTTTGATCCCCAGCACTGCAAACCACACAAGACAAAACGCACAAAGTAAAGGCTAAGCCAACTCCACTAAAAATAGAAGGAAAATACAGTCCACTGTTCACCAGAACATCACCGCAAGGAAGGACAGACCTTATGTCAAAGTACCCCTGAATTCTGCCATGATCATACAGGAAAAGCTTAAATGTTCAGGACACAATGTCCATAATTGATAACTGTCACTCCTTCTGTTGCAATTATAAGTAAATGTCTCGAAACATAAATGAATAGGTAGGACAGGAAGAATCAGTGGTATTTGAATGAATGTAAAGAGGTTTTGTGTCAAGAGCTTAATGTGGAATATTAGTTTAACTATGTAAAGATGTGTTGCATTTGTTTATGTTGTGGGATATTTGTTTAACTATGTAAAGAATGTTGCATTTGTTTACCTTGCCTGTCTAAGGTACCTGATTGGTTTAATAAAAAGCTAAATGGCCAGTAGCTAGGCAGGAGGTATAGGTGGAACTTCTGGGCAGGGAGAGTAAGGAGGAGGAGGAATTTAGGCTTATGGAAGAAGAAAGAAAAGGAGAGGACAGGGAAATGTCAGGGACCAGCCGGACACAGAAGAGGCAAGAAAGTAGGACATACAGAATGAAAGAAAGGTTAAAAAGCCCTGAGGTAAAATGTAGAGGAATAGTATAGTGGGTAGCCATTCCAGCTTTGACCTGGAAGTTCCAACCCCCATTGAGGCTTCAGTAATGGTCACGCCTTCAAGACGTGGCTGAGAGAGGACGCTGAAGACCCGAGATGCAGATGCATGGGCTCTCTTGGTTCCTGGACCCTGGACGCTGGAGGTAGACGCAGCAGAGTTCTCCAGAGAACACCGCTGGACTGAGCTATACCTTTCCCAGACCCTGTAAACTATCCCTTCACTTGTAAGTTACCCCACAAAATAAACCTCTCTTTTAACTACATGGAGTGGCCTTAATAATTTTACCAATAGAATAGAAACAGGTTAATTAAGTTAAAAGAACTAGTGGGACAAGCCTAAGCTAAGGCTGAGCATTCATAACTAATAAGTCTTTGTGTCTTTATTTGTGAGCTGGTTGGCAGCCCAAAGAAAATTCCAACTCCAGTTTCAGATATGAAAAACAAAATGCCTCGAATATTTTTGTTTTTATAGTACTGTGATAGTTGTGATTGCCAACTTGAGGGGATTTGAATCGCCATGGAAACAAACCTCTAGTCATGACTAGGAGGGAGTTTCTGGGCTGGGCTGAGGTAGAAAACTCCACTCTATTTGTGAGCAGCACTAGTCCATGAGTTGAAGGCCTGGACAAAATGAACAGGGGAAAGAGAGCTGAGCACCAACTGGCATCCATCTCTCTCTGCTTCCTGACCACAGAGTGACGTTACCTCACACTCAGGCTGCCGCCACTTCCCTGACTTGATGGACTGTGGCCTCCATCCGTGAGCAAGCCAAAATAAACCCTCCCTGCCTGAAGTTTCCTCATCAGGTATTTTTACTACAGCAATGAGACAGGTAACTGATACAGCCCCCTGTGATATGGAGTGCATACAACTTCCATTTGATTGGCAACCACCCCTTACAGCTCTGCCCAGGGTGTGACTGGCAAACCCTTCTGCAGACTGAATGGGTGTGGCTGAATGAGCAGTTTTTGCATGTATCAAAAAACATGATTTTCATGCTATACACACCAGTTCACTTTTAACCTTTTTCTTTAATTGAATTCTTGCATCTCTTTGAAAGCCATGTTCATGTTCATTCTTATAAGTTGGGTCACACAGCAATTTAAATCAAAAGAATCACAAAATGCAATAAATATTTAATTGACAAATATTTCAAAAAAACTATTTTGAGAAAACATAGGTATCCGAAGCTCTACCACATAATAATACCTTCCTGAAAATCTGATATTTCCATATTTTTGATACGTGGCATTTTAAGCCTTGAGAACTCAGCACTAGGAATCTCACAGTTTGGAAGTAGATGGAAAACTGCTCTTGTCTGAGTGAGCCAATTTCAGGACCTTGACACAAGAGCTCTCCCACTGATGTCCTGGGCTTTTAGGAGCTGCTCAGTGAGGAAGGAAATGAAAAAGTCTGCCTCCCATTGTCTCTTCAGCCACACTGGAGAGGAAGACATGCTTTTCCTCACCCTCTGTCTTTAGAGTTGAGAATTTGCATGTGGCCAGTGTCCCACTCAGCAATATCAATTGTATTTTAGGCACCTAAATATAGCGATTGGGACATCACACAGAGGCAATTTGTACTCGACCATGCAAGGCATTTGGGAAAAATTCAGATCTCTCTAATCACTGAGTCACATAGTCTAGAACACAGTGGGAAAAAACAAGACTAATTATAGGGAATTAGTGCATTCTGTTAACCCTCCAAAGGCACAACATAGTTTGGACTGTGTTCTATTAGTCTGCCAGGAGATAAAATATGAGATTTCTTTTGAGAATCATTTTCTATCCGGTGACTATTACAGATCATTTTTGAGGAGTGTATTCCTCCCACCAAAGGCAGACGATAGGAGACGTTCTACTTTGAAGCACCGTGAAGCTTCTCCTCTGAAAACAGTTTCAAAGCTTCGTTCTCGAGAGTTCTCTCCCCACTGCCAGGATCTAATATTCTCAGTCAGGTAAGAAGGCAATGACCCGTGGAATTGGAAGATTTTCATTTTCCAGTAACCAGCCTGCATGCAAATGAAACCATTAGCCCCTCCTCAAAAGTAACAGAAGGCGGCCAGCTCCTGACTACAGCTTTCCTGTAGTTTAAGAGGGGCAGAGGCAGAGGGCCCTTAGCTTGATGGGCTTTCCAGGGGAGCAGGGCTGTGGCCTTCTAGAATTTCCCGCAAGGCCATGGACTCTTCAAGAAGTGGCTAACATTAGAGACTCTCCGAGTTTGAATTGGGTAAAGGCATTAAAAACTCGGAGTCCTACCTACACCCTTCCATTTGGTTCTAAAGTTAGGCATTACCACTTCGTCCTCTGGTTTAATTTTATTATGTCTCAAACACTTTGCATGTGTTTTTTTCTAGTAATTCAGTCTATATTCTATAAAATGCAGAAATATTTTTAAAAATATAGAAATACATAAAATATCTATATATAAAATATAAATCTCTCCAATCATAGATCCCATGTTGCATTCATCTGTGCCTCCACCTAGCACGTTCACATTGACCAATGCATATAGCTCTAAGTTGGGGAGGGGTCCCAGACAGTAAACAATTGGCTGAACCTTGAGCAGTCAGAGTACGTGCAGAAAGGGAGCTACTGCAAGGACTATGTCTTTTGTTCACGGCCCTCCCAGAAACTGCTTGTTCAAGTCTCAGGAAACTGCAATTGAGGCCTGATTTCTGAGAGACGGCTGAGCAGCCTGTTATGGCATTTTTCACACTCACACACGCAGAGATGCATGTACACACATAGACAAATCCACCTTACAAAGTTAAAAAAAGAAAAAAAAAGAAAAGAAAAAGGCTTCTGAGCTCCATGTTTATCATAGTCATTAGGGGTAGGGGTTTTCAAAGTGCAATAATTTGTCCTTGATCTTGCTTAGCATGACCTAATCTGGTGCATAAGATGATACTTGTGTGACACCCCCTTGGGCTATTTTCTGACGAACATGTTGTGGCACATATGGTCTTACCAGGGCACTCAGGATTCTTGCCAGTAACTTTTCTCTGGTCAGGCTAACATGGCTCTCCCAATATGTAGATCACTGTAGTGTGCACATGGTCACAGTTCCTTCCAACTCTGCTGTGACCAATGTCACATAAATCACCATGTGGCACAGCTGTGGATCTGTTTTACCTTGCATAGTAATAAGTCCTTTTCTTCTGAGCATAATATGATCATCTCGCTCCATCTTACAGCAGAGATAACCTTGGCCCAGTAGCCATGGCAGCAAAATAAGCAGAACAATGCAATAACAGCCTCTCCTGTGGTAAAGATATGGGAGCTGCTAACAGTTCCTCGAAGGAGGGGGAGAAGGCCAGAGGACCATCACTGGGCTGCTAGTCCTTACTGTCTCCCACCCGATACTGTAGAGACTCGGCAGATGCACCCTAACGATGGCCTCCACACACTGTATCCACATTCCGTATTTTAATAGTACCGTGGATGCTCCTAGGTTCTGTTGGATCATAGTCAGCCATCATGTCCTTGATCTTTATGGAATAAACGCTTCACCCCCCTCCCTCCCACCCTCATTAACATTCTGGGAAGCTTCTAACATCTGCCGGCTGTAGAAATCTTAGCTATTCACTTCGGCTTTCATAGTGAATACACATGTCCCTTTTACGCAGGCAAAGCCATACTGAATATGATCCTGACTCAGCTAGAGATACCGGGGGAGATGGAGTCAAGTCATAGCCAGGGGAAGATGATTATCTGAGGCGCCTTCCCCACAGGAAGCCTCTTCATGGTCTCCAGACAGGGGCACCCTCCCCCTCAAGCTGTGGGCCTCTCCTCCGAGTGCAGGACACACGTCAAGCACTTCACCCCAGACATTCTCATGCCAGTTAGTCAAGGATCTGGAAGGTGGCAGGATGTCTGTATCTGTTTGGTTTAGCAATGAGGCTTCCCAGGATTGAAAACAAACACAAATCACAGAACAAGCAAGCGGGAACTGAGGTGGTGTTTGTCATGGCCTGACTCTGGGCTTTGTTCAGCCTCATAGACACATGGCCACGGTCTGAGGAGAGGCATGTCCGTGGGCACCCACGCAGAAAACAACTGGCCCTCCTTGCTCTGCTCTAATTGATCCTTGACTAACTAGGCCCATTGTTTCTTTTCTTTACTGCATTATTAGCACTCGGAGAGATCCAACCAACTCCATTCATCTAGAAATCCCATTGTAATTATATTTTCCAATGTTAGAAAAATGAATGACTGACATATCCTCCTTTACCTGTATCCAATCCCAGACACACCCCCTTTACTGAATCCAACCCCAGACACACCCCCTTTACTGTATCCAACCCCAGACACACCCCCTTTACTGTATCCAACCCCAGACACACCCCCTTTACTGTATCCAACCCCAGACACACTCCCTTTACTGTCTTCTACTTCAGCTCTATCCAAGTGAGAACCAGTCATTCCTGACACTGTAGTATTGAAGGTCTGTCACTCCCTATCACACCCCATCCCTTCAACAGAAATGGGTCCCTTAGCATTGGACTGTGATGACAGTCAAGGGTTCTTTCTTGTGGCATTGCCTACATTTGTTACAGCTCCCACTCTGATCACCAAATATGTTAGCTAAAAGGACTTACAACAAACAAACAAACAAATCCACTATTTATTGTTATTCATAAACAAAATCTGGGATCAGGAGATGTTTAGCTCTGGTAATTGCCTCCAAGCCGCTCTCTTAGCTGCTGGGGGCTTGTATGTACATTCACTTGCTCTTGCTGTCCTAGAGCTTACATGTCTCCAGGTAGATATCTCCTGATACGTGTCTATCAGACAGAGACCGATAAGAAAATTCAAACTATGTCTATCTTGAGTGAATCCCTGTTTTTTTCCTGAACACACACATGTGTGTGAACTGTGTCCATGCATGCACGCGCGCGCGCGCGCGCGCGCGCGCGCGAATACATATGAATGTGTGATACTGCTGGTACATGTATAGAGGCTTATGTTCTTCTTCAGGAATTTTACTACTTGCCTTTCCACATTATTGACTGAGCAGATCTCTTATTTGAACCCAGAACTTGATTTTGATAGTCTGTCTAGACAACTTGCCCCGGGGATTCGTGCGTTGGTATTCAGAGGCTAGAATGATGCTCACCTAGTGTGTAAGTGGGTCCTGTGGATCTGACTTTTGCATGGCAAACACTTTGTCTCCTGAGCCACCTTGATATCCGAGTCTTTGTCTTTATAATGAAAACAAAACAACAAACTCCCTGAAGATGTTCCCTAGTTGGGCTTCCATTTCTTCGGTGTCAGAATTACATCATCTGCCTATGCATGCCAGGGCCTTCTAAGGACAGTCCTCCATGAGTGCCTCATATTTCTGCATAGGCTGAAAGCAGGGGTACCACTGCCCTTCTTCCCAAGCATTTTTGCATAACAAAACTCATGAAAGATAAACATAGTTTTTCAAACACAAACTAGTAAATAAATAGTGTCTTGCCCTGGAGCAAAGGGCAGACTCACTCATGCTCATCAAAAGTAGAGATAACATTTCAGGAGAAGAAAGGGCTTATCTGTAAGATGAATTGCTAAACCGTCGTATTAATAAAAAACCCAGAGCCAGATATTGGGGTGAAAGCCAAGAGATCAGAGGAACAGAACAAGCCACAGCCACAAGTTCTTACCCTAGGAAATCCTCAGTCCAAGAGAGGGCTACTTCCTGTGTACTCATCCTTTCTGTGCCCTGCCATCTCATTTCTTGTCTGTAGCTAGAGTTTTCCTGCCTGGCCCACAGTCAGGACAAATCTCTCTCACCTGCCAGTCCCACAGCTGCTCAGACCCGACCAAGTAAACACAGAGACTTATATTGGTTACAAACTGTATGGCCATGGCAGGCTTTTTGCTAACTGTTCTTACAGCTTAAATTAATCCATTTCTATTAATCTATACCTTGCCACATGGCTCGTGGCTTACCGGCATCTTCACATGCTGTTTCTCATCATGGCGGCTGGCAGTGTCTCTCTCTCAGCCTTCCACTTCCCAGCTTTATTCTCTTCCTTGTCCCGCCTATACTTCCTGCCTAGCCACTGGCCAATCAGTAATTTATTTATTGACCAATCAGCAACACACTTGACATACAGACCATCCCACAGCACTTGTCTGTCTGTACAGATCTCCAGACCTCTGAGGTTAACTACTCCTGGGAATAAAGGCATGTGCCATCATGTTCGGCTCTGTTTCCAGTGTGGCCTTGAACTCCCAGAGATCCGATGAATCTCTGCCTCCTGAATGCTGGGATTAAAGGTGTATGTTACCATTGCCTGACTTCTATGTTTAATATAGTGGCTGGGTTTTTCCTCTAATCTCCGTAGAAGCTTTATTTACTAGAGCACAAATAAAATATCACCACATTTATCTACCACTCAATGTGAAAGACAGAGGCACCGTCAGTGTTGGGGTGCTCTTCTGTAAGCCTCACTCTGTGCTTTGCTCTGGGAGAGGAAGACTTACAGAACAGATGCAAAGTGGCCGTTAGTGTTAGTGTTAGTGTTAGTGTTAGTGTTAGTGTTAGTGTTAGTGTTAGTGTTAGTGTGGCTTCTACCAGTATGGAATTCACTGGGCTGGCCCATGCCTGCCTCAATAGTCTTTCACCTTCAGTACAAATCTATGAAATGATGGTTACTAAGGGGTTGGGTACAAAGAAAGGGAAAGCCTTCAAGGACCCCCCAGGTCCCATTGGGAAGAGTGGAGATTCATATCACTCCTTTAAGGGAAATTCAACATATTCAATAACATGGCCAAACATGCTTCTCTTTTGTTGCTATTGAAACCTTGTCCTGAAGACCTCACTGTTGATAAGTTTGCTTCATTTTCCTCCATTAGAATCTCCATTACTACCCAGTTGCTAACAGCAAACAACTAGAAATGATGCCAAACACTCAATAACAGAAGACATTAATTAAACGATACATTTATTAGTAACAGAGCAGCCCCATCCCATCAGATCACCATCTTTTGGACAAGCCCAGCCAAGACCAGAAAGGACTGCCAGGAAGCTTCCCCTTGGTGCCAGGAAAGCAGTGGAATGATTTATGTTTACTTAAGGTGATTGGCTTTACTTCAGAAAGATTTGGTGTGGGGTGTAAGAAGCACTGTTGTGGCGTTAACTACCAACAATGCACACAACTGAGAGGCCCTGGTCATCAGAGGCTGCAGAGACATTTCATATAAAAAGTGTAAATGGAAAAACTAAAGCAACTCAGAGACAATCTCACTGTCACTAATTTCAAAACAATGCATGCTTCATTAGGATCCAGAAGCATGCAAATTAAAATGATAAATTATGCTTCTATCAGATTAGCATGATTCTGCCAGTACTGTAGATCATCAGGAAGCTTCTAAGCAATGGATACTCTTGTATTGGTTGCAACCATGAATATTCGTATAATGTTAGAAAAGTGTTACATTTGTATGCTCTAATAGCTCAAAATCCATATACCTCATAATAAATTTTATTTCTAAGCCAACATCTGGAAGAAATGGATACTTAAGGATCAGGAAGCACATAAAATTATCTCCAGAGCACCGCTGTGTAAAATTAAAAGACCAAAATTCACCAAGGTCCTATGGATATTACACTGGATTAATACTTATAGTATATCTATTCACTACAATATTAACAGAGCTGTGGAAATGGCCAAACTCTAGACCCTGAGTCATGGCAAATAAATCTTGCAAAGAAAATGGTGAATTGAAACACTAGTCACAGAAAAATAAAAATGTACTCATTTATTTACATGCAATTTTGAATGTGAGAATATATTTATGGATTGGTACCAGATGTAGGAGTTATAAAGAAGAAACTCAATCTCTCATAAGTCAAGATCATGGCAATGGGTCAGAAGATGCTGTATAATGACCACACAGAGAGGTTACTGCAACATTATCACCTTAAGTCTTGCATGATCTACAGGTAATAGAAAAGAAAAAAGAAAGGTGAGTAATGTCTTTCAAATGAGGGAGCTGTGGAGAAAATTATCCGTAAAGAAACAAAGTTGTTGTAGCTGTTTTATAACACATAGAGTGCTAATTCCTATCTCTGCATTATGCACATTTGTACACATACAAATGAACATCACACATGCTATAACTCTGCTGCTACATGGGACATCTCCTCACAGGAAGGTCCTTGCTGATTCCCTGCCTCTTCTGCATTCTTAAATGAAAGTACACGAATGTTCCATATTAACTAGAAAGGCAATTAAGAAAAAGATAGTTGATGAATAACTGCAAATTCAATCACTTCATGGAATCCTCTAGACATTCTAAATTCTAAATGTTTACTGTACACATAAATGAGATTTGAAAGTGAGCAATGCAGCCTTCAGATGCTCATCCTGAAAGTTTATGAACAAGGAGGGCAGACTGACCTGGGATTTACATTGTGCACGGGGAGTGAGGCCAGGGCATGAGTTCTCAATAGCCACATGGACTTGAGTGATTTGGACTCCTCTATCCTGCAGGAGAGATGAGCACCTAGCTTCCTCACCCACTTAAGCAGGAATGAGTAACAGAGGGAAGAGAAATGAATGGGCTCACAAACTGACAGAGTCAAAAAATGGAGCTAAAACATCATGGCACCAGCTTCTCATTGAGAAGATAACGTTGAGATTCCTGATGTGTGATGTGACAACATCCCTTCCACAGACATCCAAATTCCTCAGGATTCAGGGGACTGATGGGAAAATCTATAATCAGGTTTCTACAGAACTATGAATAAGAATGGAGATTTCTGACAAATGAGTAGGAAATCTGATGAAAACATGATGGAAAAATAGCTGAAAACCATGTGTGGATGTTACAAAAGAAGAAAGAAAAATGGCTGACTGGACATGAAAAATGAATATGTTCAATGGAACCTAAAAACTATCAGTAGGTAGAAGAGATAGATGATAGATTGATAGATAGATAAACAAATGATAAGTAGTTAGACAGACATAGAATATATATATATATATATATATATATATATATATATAGAGAGAGAGAGAGAGAGAGAGAGAGAGAGATAATAGGTAGATCTATGATGATAGATAGATAGTTTAGGTAGATAGACAGAAAGATAGATTAGATATTAGAGGCTTGACAGACAGACAGACAGACAGACAGACACACACACACACACACACAGACAAGTGAGCCCTGAAAGAATAAGTGCTTTTTCCTGTAGTCAATAGTCACCACTTTTATATAAAATAAATAATAGAAAAATGGTGTGACTATATTAAAACCCCAGAATATAACTTATTCCCTCACCTTAAAAATCATGAATATTGATTGAATTGAAGTTGGCTCAATCCTTCAGCATTTTTAATTGTCCCAATAAGAGGACCTAATGATTGCCTGAGACTGTCTGCAGTGGCTTCTGAGACTTAATGTTCAAGAATGGCTATGTATGGAAAAGGTGGCTGATTCCGTCCACATCACTCAGATCTGCTCTGTAAAGAGATGCTTGTCAATGCAGTTGCCTCTGACTTCTGCTCTTGTAAGCTAAAATGAAAATGGTGAACTCATCACTTGAAGTTTTGTTTTTATTTGTTTAAAGAACTAACAATTGATTCTTCATGAAGAACGGAATACCAGCAGAGGGTGGTGGGTGGAGCTGAAATGCTCTCACTCTGACTTTCTTTTCATCTTGGAGCTTTGGACTGCACATCTTACTTAACTCTGCATATTTTCCAGCATCCATGGATAAGAAAAAAATTAATGTGGAAAAGCTGAAGGAACAAAGCCAGGTTCATGCCTGTGAAAGCCATCAACAGAGTCCTTAGTGGTTGATGGCTGCCAACCTCCTTGATCCCACATCTGATTTCACTGATTGTTCAAACTGATGAGTAACTAATTTTTCAGAAGTACAAATGGGGCCCAAAAAGACAATAAATATGAAAGTGAATCATTTTTCATATTTAGTAATGATTTGAGATATGGAGACTTTTAGAAATAATCCAGGCCAATCTACTGATGTATGTGTGAGGATTTCTGAGCTAGAAACCAGATTTTTCTGATTTCAGAATTAAATACCCAAATGCTCAAAATTTACATGGATTTTTATCTTTATAAAACTTCTATTTACAAAACCCATCTTACATGCTTTGGTTATCAACTCACCTTGTGTCTCAACTGGTGACTTGTTGATTTGGCTGAATCATTGGATCAAATCCTATTCATGCTGAGTCATGCAGAATGAGAGATTAATAAAACCAATAGTGGATATAGCAGAAGAAAGAACAAAAAAAAATGCATCTTATCAGGATTGTTCATGCATGTGGAGACACAGCAGGGCACAGAGGATCCAGTTCAAAATCTGGAGAAGGGAGAGGACCCCTTTCCTTTCTTATTTAAACTATGAACTATGAAACCTTCAATGCCTACTGCAGCTCACCCAATGTTTAAAGAAATAAGGTTTAGTTATTGGACTCTAATGGTGTTTCTTCCCAGAATATACACACATCCTGAATTAGTGAGCTAAATAAATGCTGAAAGTGTACAGGGGTGGATGACAGGAAGATAGATAGGTAGATAGATAGATTATAGGTAGATAGATAGATAGATAGATAGATAGATAGATGGATGGATGGATGGATGGATAGATAGGTAGATAGATGATAGAGATAGATAGATAGATAGATAGATAGATAGATAGATAGATAGATAGATAGATAGATAGATAGATAGACAGATGATAGAGAGATAGAGATAGACAGACAGACAGATAGACAGATGATAGATGATGGAGAAATAAAGATAGATAGATGATAGAGAGATAGAGATAGATGATAGAGAGAGATAGGTAGATAGGGACACACACACACTCAGAGAGAGAGAGAGAGAGAGAGAGAGAGAGAGAGAGAGAGAGAGAGAGAGAGAGAGAGAGAATGAAGGACAAACAAATTATGATGAAAAGATGACACCCATTGCCCCCTACATTAGGAAGCCCAACATGATGAGGCATAACTGAGCTTGTGTGACAGCCAGACCTCAGAGATTGAAGATGAAATTAACACATATATTTGTTTAATAATTGTTTAAGTAGAAAATAATCACATGCATTAGCAAATGATTCTTTTAATTATATCAGCATATGAGGTCTCATAGAGGAAGCCAAGGTACTTTGTCTAGAAAGGTTTTTGCTACAGACTATAGCGTCTCGGCTGTAGCCACCCAATTGTTCATGTGTTCCCATTCTTAGTCAACGGGCATAAGTTCAATGAAAACAAACAAACAAGCGAGCAATAAAAAGCTGTGTTTTCTCATTACACAACTAAATATTTTGAGAGCATTCTCTTCCCATTTCTTTCCCCTTATTTGTTAGAAGGCAAGCTTTTGTCAATTACCAGACAAAATTAATCATAAAGAATAAAATTGTTCCCTGAGCATCCCCAGCCAACTCTGGTGACCTAACACTTAAAGAATCAGAAGGAAAAATATTATGGAGACATCTCAACCCTGGCAAGACTTTCCTCATGAAGATTGGGATCTACTTTATTTTGACTCTGGAAATTATTGATGACTTTAATTCAAAGCAAAAAAGTATTTGGTTGTTATGGACCACAGAATTCACATTGCAGGAGGGAATGGAAAACAGTGCATTGTCCACAGCCTCTGTGGTGTCCTTTGCAGCAGTCTCCTGTGACATCCTCCACAATAGTCCTGCTTCTGTGACATCCTCCATAGTAGCCCTGCTCCTGTGGCATCCTCCATAATGGCCTTGCTTCTGTGGCATCCTCTGTAATAACCCTGCTTCTGTGGCATCCTCTGTAAAAGCCCTGCTTCTGTGGCATCCTCTGTAAAAGCCCTGCTTCTGTGGCATCCTCTGTAAAAGCCTTGCTCCTGTGACATCTTCTGAGTGTTGAAACCATTTAATTCTAATTAGACACAAGTCTGGATTTTAATTAAGAACTGGGGATAAGTGTGATCGCACAGCCTTGCAGTTCCAGCTGCTTGGGAGGCTGAGACAGAAAGATTTCTTAGAACCAGAGGTAGGAGGCTAACCTGGGAAACATAATAGGATCTTTATGCTTTTAAGAAAGAACAAAATGGCCTTTAATTTTAATTTTAACATGCTAATTTTTGAAAATTCTAAACTTTCATCTATGAAGAAATTCTGCATTTGAACAGTTCTGCATTCAGCTGAAAAGATAGTTAAGAAATGTAAAATCCAGAGGCTAGGGAAATAGCTCAGCAGTGAAGAGCACTCACTGCTCTTGCAGAGGACCAGAGTGTAGGTCCCAGAACCCATGTACTCCTGGGGATCCAATGCCCCCTTCTGCTGTCTGTATGCATACACACCTGAGCACACACACACACACACACACACACACACACACACACACACACACAAAATAATAATAATAATAATAATAATAATAATAAGTCTTTTAAAAGAAGTAAACTTCCAAGCCATGGGTATCTCAAGTGTAACCTACATGTATATTACTATTGAGAGATATCACACACTGGATTAACTTCAACTCCATGACATTCTGGAAAAGTTACAACAGTGGAGGAAATGAAAGATGGGTTGCCAGGGTTTGTGGAGCAAGGAAAGATAAGTAAGAACACAGGAGTATTTTTTATCAAAGCAAAATTAATCCTTTTTGTTTTTTGTTTTTTTTGTTTGTTTGTTTTTAGAGACAGGGTTTCTCTGTGTAGCTTTGCGCCTTTCCTGGAACTCACTCTGTAGTCCAGGCTGGCCTCGAACTCACAGAGATCCGCCTGCCTCTGCCTTATGATCATGGTAGAGACAGTACATTTTATATATGTTCAGATGCTTAGATCACACAATACTGGGAATGTTGACATAAAATATAAGCATTCCTGTTCCTGTAGATTTATTGGTTGAACCCAAATGGACCACTCTGGTTAGGAATGCAGCAGTTGGTAACTGGGGAGAAGGTGGGTCCTTGCCCACATAGCATATCTCTGGGCTTTCCATTCCATTCTGCTGTGAACCTAAAATTGTTCTAAAAAATAAAGCATATTTTTTAAAAAAAAATGTGAAAATGTTAGAATAAAAATGCAACAGATTCAGAATTTAACAAGTGGATTAAATCAAACCAAAACTCACTGAAGACTTTTAGCAAATTTGAGGTTGTCTTAGAACTATTCAGGAAAGAGAGAAGAAATAGTAAGAAAGAAAAAAAACAAAGAGAAAGTGAATCTCGGGAGAAATAATCTAAGAAATATGAGTGTTTTTCTGAAAGTAATTAACAATTACTCAAAGAAAGAGTCTGAGCTTATGAAATCTGACTATATATATATATATGTATATATATATATACATATATATATATATATATATATATATATAATGGGATATATAACTACTATATACTTGAGCATTTTAACCCTCTTCATACCCTCTTCATTCAGTGGACCCTTCAAGGGCATCTTTTTCACACAGGACAGAATTCCCTCTGACCTTGACTCAAGGATGTGGCATATTCTCACCTTCCAGAGCTGTTCACAGCATCTGCATCTATGAGGACCAGGCCAGAACAGGTGATCAGAGCCCTGACTGGCTGAGAGTATACAGAACCACGAATCCAGGGAGAGCTAGCTGCCTGCAAGAGGAGCTGGGCAGCCCCCTTTATGTGGGAGGATGGAATTCACAGGAATCATTTCCAAAAGAAAGAATGGCTCCCCTAGTGAGGAATCCCACAGCCACAATTTCTTAACTGGGAGCCAGGCACCATGACACATGCCTGTAATCCTAGAGAACTGCAAGTTCACCCTCCCCTAAGTAGCTCATAGTTTTGTGTTCTTTACCACACCTGAGTGAATCAAAAGAACTCTTTTGTCTCCTCTGTAGGACTCTACCTACACAGTTTAAATAGCTGCTATGTGAAGCTAGTGACTTTAAGAGGAGCCATTCCATCTCCAAAAGTTGTTTTGGTAGAATAATATTCTCACAATAAAACTAAAAAAAAAGAAAGAAAAAAGAAAGCAACAAAAGAGGGATGGAAGGAGAGACAGAAAAGGCCCTTTATTACTTCCCTCTTCTTTGTCAGTGTGGCAGTATCCCTTAAAAAGTAAAAACTGAAAACAAAGGACAAGATAAGAAAAGAAAAAACACACAAGCACAGATGACATTTGATCTCTAGGAAACCTCCTTCTCAGTTTGGGACAGAACTGTTGATACGCCTCGTCTTACTGGCAGAACTTCTATCTATGGTGAGCAAAGCTGTGGAGAGGTCAAAGAAGCTGGCTTTTCTGTCCTGGGACCAAACAGATGCAGATGCAGCACTGACCACCATCAGCACCCCAGGTGGATGATGGCTCAACTCGGATGCTTGTGAGAATAGCTGAAAACATCTGAGGAATTTTATTCTGACCAAAAAGATTTCTGAAAATTAGATGGCTGCTCCTGCAGAAACTAAATATCACAACCTCTTGTGCTGTATAAATTGAATTCTGCAAAGCATACAAGAGAAACAGGAGCTCTTTTGAGTCAAGCCAGTGTGGTGGAAATCAGAGTCTTGAGGTCTTTAGTTTCAGTCTTTTCGTGTTATCAAAGTAGTTGTTGAAGCCTGACAGCTAAAGACAACAATGATCTAAAACAGATGTAACCTCGCTAGCTCTTCGCATGGAAGGCCGTGCATTAAAAATGAAGCTGCTTTTTCCCTGTGGAAAACTTGGGCTTTGCACATGTTGGGTAAACAGTTGTCCTCTGAGCTGTACTCCCATACTGTTTTAGAACTTTTCAATAATTACTTTCATTTCATGTAATAGCCAAGAACACCAAAAACAAAAAAGAAAAATGAAGAAAAAGTCTTCATCTATATTTTATCTAGAAAGGAAGCATCATGTGAAGTGCATCCTAACAGTCAACTGTGTGGGGTAGTTTTAATTAGTTTGTTTCCAAGAACACATTTTGTATTTGATCCTCTGTGACCACTATGTGAGTTATTTAATCAGAATACTTTCTTTATGCAGATATTTTGCATTCCCAAGCAAGGTGTTTACTATGGGCTATAAACTTTTGATTCAGTTTTTCAACAGATTTTCAAGTTCTATAAAGTATAGTTAACCAAGAATCGGTAGTAGAATCCTGGAGGCAGAGTGCTCGCTAACACTGTATAAAAGACTGGCCTTTGAGGCTAGCTGCTGGAAGGCAGTAGACGGCTGGGACACCTGACACACAGCTACCTGAGAAGTCAGCATCTCCATGGCAGCTCACAGCACAGTAAGTGCTTCCATGAGCAATCAAAGCAAAGGCCCTTGCCACTCTTTCCCCAGCTGATTAAGAAAATCAAACCTTATCCACGAAGTTCAGGCCGAGAGAATGAAAGCATTAACAATCCTGAAAGACCATGGTGAAAAGTGAGAGAAAGCAGGGAGGATTGAATCACTTGGAGATTGGATCCAATGCATTCATAAACTGAACTGACATCACACACACACACACACACACACACACACACACACACACACACATACACACATACACACACACAAACACACCTCGTTCTTCCACATACTTCTCACTGGGGTACAGCCAGAAGTTACCATTGGACCTTGCAGCTACCAAGAAGAAGTGGAGGGACTGCCAAAGGTACCCATGTTTGGGCTATAGAGGTGGCTCAGGAGTTAAGAGCACAAGCTGCAGGCTGTTCTTGAAGAGGCCAAGTACAGTTCCCAACATCCACATGGAGGCTCGCAAACTGCCTGTAACATCCAGGGGACCTGATGTTCTGACCTCATGGAGAACTGATATGCAGGTGGTTGTTAGGATCCTGCCCTCACTCTGGTACATGCGCAGCTTGGGGTCTTTCATCTTACATCATCAGCAGGCACAGGTGACTATGTACCCACCTCAGGGTTAAAAAATAATGGATGCAGACTCCTACCCTCTCTGTGTTCTCTGTCTTTGTTGTCTCTCTGTTCCCTCTCTGCTCTCTGCTCTGCTCTGCTCCCTCCCCCAAGGCCTGGCTTCCCTCTTTTCTTCCCCCCCCTTTTCCTCCTAATAAAGCTCTAAAAAGTACCACTGGGTTCTGTCATGACCATGACAGTGACCTTTCCAAGTGGTAACCAGCGCCACAACCAATGCCATTTATCATAACTATCAGTGGTGCCTAGGCATACATACATGGAGATAAACACTCATACACATAGAATAAAAATAAACAAATATTTTAAAAGATACTGAATATTAGTTCAGCAAGATGGTTCCATGTATAAAGGCGCTTGCCACCAAGCCAAATGACTTGAGTTCACTCCTCGGAACCCAGACGGTGGCAGGCTCCAGCTGAGGGACCAGGGGTCAAACTGATAGGAGCCCTGAAGGACAGCTGATGAGTTTGCTGTAAATGCCTAGTGCAGATCTAAGCTCTGGGTTTAGAAAAAAGCTTGATGATGAATTAAAATGATTTAGGATCTTATATGCTATAAGGTCTCTCTCCTCCCAGACTTAGAGCCCAGCAAAACGTGGGCAACTTCCTTCTTGGTTTTGGTTATTGAATCTTCAAAATGTGTAATCAAATTTCTGTGCATGAGCTGAGCCACTGGTGGACCTGGCTATGGATGAAGGACTGAGTGGAATCCTGGGACCAGGGTGAGTAGAAGGAGCGATGCAGAGATAGAAAAGAAAAGGTGAAGAGCTAGTGAGTGAGTGAGTGAGTGAGTGAGTGAGTGAGTGAGTGAGTGAGTGAGAGCAGTAGGGAGGGAGGGAGGGAGGGCAGGAGTCTGTGCAGAAAGTTATAAAACAAGAAATTACTGCAGCTTAAAACAAAAAAAAGTTTCAAATCTTCTGTTTAACCTCCAAATTAAATAACAAACAAAGTGAAAGGTCATTCAGAAAGCACATGTTTATTTCTAAAACTCCTGTTTAAGGGGTTGAGGGTGTCAGGTGTCGCTCACTGCTCTGGAGGGCACCTGCTTAACATGCACATGGCCTTAGGTTCCATCCACAGTGCACGTGCATATCCATGCAAAAATCTCATGCAAAGTATTTTCTAAAACCACAGTCACTAACTTAAAAATAGTCTCTGAAGGAATTAACGCCAGTGTTCAACAGTAATTGGACAGGTTACATTGAGAAAGGGACAAGGGAATGAGAACAGGGAAGTCAAGAAACACATAAAAATTAGAAAAATATGAAATGCTGGTGGAAACATGATAGAAAAGCAGGTGTCGGGAGAGGATGTAACTGAAAGTTCAGATCCTTCATCTGCTTCAGACCAAGGTGTTTGCAATGCTCACCATACAGGGTCCTGTCAGTATATCTGCATAAGTGGCTTCTGCTGGTTGGGAAGCTGGGGAGATAGTGTCTGCTTCTAGCACAGCCTGCCTCACAGACTAACGGCTACAGGCAGCATGGTTGGCGAAGGAGAAAACTTGGTTGAGGGGGCTCCTGCTGACCCCTAAGTGTGACGCATAGCCATCAGAGCATGGATATTTCTTGTTAGATGTCATGCTTATGGCCCTTGAAACCCCGTCCCCGCCCTCTCAGTGATCCCAGCTCCACTTTCTAGTCACTATGCCTTCTCAGCAATACAATACAATGTTCTGATTTGGTACGGGTTTTGTTGTTGTTGGTTTTTTGTTTGTTTGTTTGTTTGTTTTAATGCCTCCTTCCTGGCAGTACTATTTTAAGATCTCATAGTCCACCTTCATTCTGGTACTTTCTATGCCTCTCCACATACCTTGATAGTGTTTCTGCTGACGTGTTTTCTTACAAAGCTTTGTGGGCCTCCTGTAAGTTCTTCTGCAGCACACAGGTCCCATGGTTGCTGAACACACTAAAGCTTGTGTGCTTCAACTGCTCCTACAGCAAGACCCATGTCTGCAGTCCAACCATGTACTCTGGCCGTCCGTGGGGGAATTATCATGATTACTACCTGAGATGGCAATATCTGCTCATAGTGGGTGGCACCATTCCCTAGGCAGGGGGTGCTGAGCACTGGCATGCATGCACTAATTTATTTATCCTGTCTCTTGACTGTGGGTGCAAGGTGACTAGCTGGTTCAGGTTCCTGCCACCTTGACCTCCCCACAATGATGAACTGTAACCTAAAATTGTGAGCCAAATAAACCCTTTCTGCTTCAAGTGCCTTAGTCACAGCATCAGGAAAATAAACTAAAACCACAACTGTTTTAAAAGTTTAGACCTAACTTTAAAAATATGGAATTAAATATATTTAAACATAAAATTTAAAGATAGCTGCTAAGAATTTGAAATTATAATCAGTGTAGAAATATAGGAATGTAGGTAAGTTTGCATCCATCCAAAGAGGCAAAAGGGGTGTGTTATTCAGGGTTCGCTAAAGGAACAGAATTGATAGAAGGAATAGATAGATAGAGAGGTAGATAGACAGGTAGATAGATAGACTAAAGTGGCATTTATTAGCTTGGCCTACACCATATGGTCCATGTAATCCAACAATGGCTGTCTCATATTGAGAGGCCAAGATTCTGTTAGTTCTCAGTCTATAAAGCTTGATGTCTCTGTAGTCCCAATCTGGGTCCAAAGGCCCAGAGGATTCCCAGAGGGCTGCTGGTTCTCAGTCCACCCTGGAATCCTGAAAAAGTTGGTTTTAGTATGAAAGAATGCCTCAGCAACAGGATAGAAGAATGTGCTAGCAAGAGTTCGGACCAGCAGGCAAAGAGCAAAGCTTCCTTCTTCCATGTCCTTCTATTGGGGCTGCTTAAAAGGTGCCACCCACATTTAGGGTGGGCTGTACTACTTCAAATGATCTGATAAGCAAGTCCCTCACAGGGGTACCCAGAAGCTTGGGTATTAGTTGATTCCAGGTATAGTCTTGTTGACAATCCAGATCAGTCATCATGGGGGAAACTGGACAATAAAAAAATAGTAGGTTTAGAGACAACACTCATAAAACAATAGTGATACATCCTTCAATGGCATTAATTCAAATGGAAGGAGTTGTAGAAACTCAGTGTCGTAAAGATGCAAATATCTGATATTTATTGATCTTTTTTCTTACCAAAGCCCTCTCTGAAGAGTTACATAACAAAAACTTCTAATATCACCACTGTCCTTTTCTGTTGTTGTTTTTGTTTGTTTGTTTGCTTTTTATGTATTTATTTTTTAAATTTTCGAGACAAGGTTTCTCTGTGTAGCCCTGGTTGTCCTGGAACTCTCTCTGTAGACCAGGCTGGCCTTGACTTCACAGAGATTCACCTGCCTCTGCTTCTCAAGCGATGGGAGGAAAGGCGTGTGCCACCACTGCCTGGCTATGACACCATTATACACAAAGCTGTAAAATACAGGTAACACAACAGGTAAGCAGAGAGCCACGATCGAATCCAGAGATCCTGCTTCAGCCCAGATTTCTCTTCTCATGAAAACATGAGCTTAAAAATGAACCAACTGGGGCTGTCACCTAGTGGTAGGATATATATTCATATCTAAAAAACATAACCACCATTTATTTCCAATTTGTTTGTAATTTGAAGCAATACTTGGTCTTTTTCATTGGAGCACATGAAACTAGCCATTAAAAAGAAAATGAAGTTTCCAGGGGCCAGCAAAGGATTGAATGGATAAATGAAATACCATGTACCTCTGGGCATCAAACCAATGCAACCTTTTTAAAACTAAGTGTTGCAATGTGATATAGTTTCAAAGGTCCTCAGCAACACTCTTTCAATTTATCACAAACTTCTATTTATGTCTTTCTTATGCATATGTTTCTTGGTAACACAGATTTTTATTCTGATGGTGTTCTCCAAAAGCAAATATAAAAGATTATGGTGAGTGGCTCTTGGCTCTATGATGCGATCTTTGACATTTTAATAACTTATGCATTTTGGGCAAGTGGAAAGCTGCTTTGGATCACACAGGGATGATCCTGTGACACAGGGATGCAGTGCATCAGAGCAATCACATTGTGACAGTGACATCTCAGTTTACAAGGAGAAGGATGCATTTTGATAATAAATTCATGAAGCTTTGCACATCTGTGACCCTGCATCCACAGTCTGTCTTATCTGGTCCCACCCCAGCTCATTACCGCCACAACAAAAGTGGCTGTTCTGCTCCATTTCCATCCTAGCTGCCCTTTAAAGGTGAGGACACATAAAAGAAATGAGTTGATAGTAATCCTACATTTTTCTCCTGTAAGTGGCCAGGAAGCGCTTTGTTAGTCTAGTGAATTTGGGGGGAATGTGTGCACTTTCTTTGTCAGCAAGGTGCTTGGTGTATTATGCAACTATTGAGATGATACAGATACAGATGCCACCGGTTCCTGTCTTCAATCTTTTGTCTTTTCAGTAAAGCATGCGGTGGGCAAAGTCTCATTATCATGCAGGAAGACTTCCAGTGTTGGCATGCCTGACCCTGGAGTATGCTCTGAGTCCCGGTGAGAGTTTGACAACATCAAGGATAAATGGTGCTAGGGCTTCTGAAGAGGCCTTCAAGGAAAGGAGACAGAGGACAGTTACACATAGCCCAGCGGACAGTCTCCATAGGGTCCTGGACCCTGGATACCTGCCAAGTTGCATTTCCACCTAGGTGGAAGGATGTTTCTCAGCTCCAGGCTCTGCTGTGCACAGAGAAACTATTGGCCTGGGGGTTTGTGGGAATCAGATGAACATAGCAGATTCACGGCAGTGCATGGTTGCTCATGAGCGGGGGAGATAGAAGAAAATGACCCAGTCCATGTGACAGAAAGAGAAAACAGGAGTGGGGGGCAGACAGAGATTCTGGTAGGTACTTGGGATGCGGAAAGTAGAGTGGAGGAGAGTAAGATTCCGTAAATCCCTGGATGGTCATTTACTTGGAGCAAAGAAGCAAAGAAAAGTGGAACCCACAAATGACTCAGAACTCTGGTGACATGTGGTAATGTGGGAGGCATCAGAGGGCTATGCTCACTGTGGTTAACACACAGTTTAACCCCTTCGTGGCCTTGCAAGCCTGGTGGGGCTGCACTCTCACCTGGACCTGCCTTGTGTTTTCTCTAGCTGTTTGTTTTTTTATTTTTCCTACAGATGCTCTGTGTAGCTCGAATCTTAACAGGTCTTATTAATAAAAACAAACCTGAAGCCAGGTATTGGGGTGAATGCTGGAAGATCAGAGAAACAGAACAAGCCACAGCTACCTCACCTTGTCAGTTCCTCAGCTGATCCTATTTCCTCAGACTGGAAGCCTCTGAGTCCTCATCAGAATGAATCTCAGCTGAACTGCTACTCAAAAGCCTAAACGCTTAACCAGGCCCAAAGCTCCTAGTTTCTGGTTTTCACGCCTTATATACCTTTCTGCTTTTTGCCATCACTTCCTGGGATTAAAGGCGTGAGTCACCCTGTCTGGCTGTTTCCAGTGTGGCTTTAAACTCACAGAGATCCAGATGGATCTCTGCCTCCCAAGTGATAGGATTAAAGGCATGTGTGCCACCATTTTCTGGCCTCTGTATCTAGTGGCTGTTCTGTTCTCTGACCCCAGATAAGTTTATTAGGGTACACAATATTTTGGGGAACACAATATCACCACAGCTCTGGACTCACCAAGGGAAAGTCCAGCAGAAGGTGTGGGTAAACTGTGAAACCAGAAACTGTTGGAGGGTCTCATGCAGCCCAGGCTAGCCTTAAACTTACTATATAGCTAAGAATGACCTAGAATGTCTAGTCCTCTTGCCTCTAGCTCCCAGTGCTGAGATCACAGGTGTGTGTCCCTATGTCCTGTTTTATGTGCTGCTGCAGACTAACCCCAGGGTTTGGTATGTTGTGAGATATTTGTACACTGTGTGAAGGTATATTGCTGTGGTTGCTGTAATAAAAAACTGAATGGCCAATAACTAGATAGGAGGTATAGGTGGGACTTCAGGGCAAAGAGAGTGGAGGAGGAGGATGAATCACATGCAAGATGTCATTGAGATGAGGAATAAGTGGGACACACAGAATAGGAGAGGAGTAAAAGCCACATGATAAAATGTAGATTAATAAAAATATGGCTTAATTTAATTTATAAGAGCTAGTGGGACAATCCTAAGCTAAGGCTGAGCTTTTATAATTAATAAGTCTCCATGTAGTTATTTGTGGCTGGTGATCTGTTGAGAAACTAACTGCAACATTGGTAGCATTCCTGCTGGGGTAGCACAATGCCCACTGAGTTACATTTCTAGCTTGCAAACATTTCTTTTTAAAATCTCTTTAACCCTTGTATCTTTTCAAAGATTTATTTTATTTCTTGATTATGTGTATGTGTGTGATGTTTGTGTGCATCTGTGTGTGCATGTGTGTGTAGCTTTGTAGCATGAATCTTATCAGGTCTTATTAATAAAAACAAATCTGGGCTGGGTATTGGGATGAACGCTGGAAGATCAGAGAGACAGAACAAGCCACAGCTACCTCACCTTGCCAATTCCTCAGCTGATCCTGTTTCCTCAGACTGGATGCCTCTCAGCTGAACTGTGCTGCTCAAAAGCCTAAAAGCTTAACCAGCCTAGTTCCTAGTTTTCATGCCTTATATACCTTTCTGCTTTCTGTCATTACTTCCTGGGATTAAAGGTGTGAGTCACCATGCCTGGCTATTTCCAGTGTGGCCTTGAATTCACAGAGATCCATGCCTCCAGAAGGCTAGGATAAAAGGCATGAGTACCACCAATATCTAGCTTCTGTATTTAGTGGCTGTTCTGTTCTCTGACCCCAGATAAGTTTATTAGGGTGCACAATATTTTGGGGAACACAATACCACCACATAGCTTTATGTGTGTGTGTGCATGCATGTATGTGCATGTGTGTGTGTGTGTGTGTGTGTGTGTGTGTGTGCAGCATATGAAGGCAGGTGCTTGGGAAGGCAGAAGTATCAGGTCCCCTGCAACCAGAGTTAGACCCAGGCAAGATGGGCACTGGGGATGGAACTTGGGTCCCTACAAGAACAGTACAGGCTCTTCACTGCTGGGCCCTCTCTGCAGCTGGTCAGCATTGTGACTCACAGCTCTTTTTCTTTTGATGTTACAGTTCTTTGAACTTCTCTATGGTGTAGCCAGTGGAGTGTGACTACCTTGACCTCCAATGTTATAAATAAAATTTAAAAAATTAAGAGTAAAGCAGCAAACTCTTGTTTATATTCTGTTTAAAATGAAGTGACAGCCTCCCAGTGTCAATCATATATTCTGCCAACCATCATTTTAATCATCTTCTTAACCCATCTGAGGGGAAGTCATTTACTGGCCTGTTTAATCGAATAGCCAATATACAATTTAGCAACTAAAGATGGGAGGAGAAACCATTAATTTGCATAAATTTTCATAATGATGAATTCACATCTAACTGAATGACGCCAGTGTGAGTTACACAGCCACTAAGGCAATGTGTCAAGGATGAATGGTGCTGCTTGAACATCCTGCCATACATTGCTAAGCCAGGCTTTACTCCTGCCTTTAAACTCCACCCTGGTCTCTGATGAGCAGGGAGCAATGCTGTTAACAAGAGCCAGTGGATGCTGGTGCTGCCTCTGTGTGGGTTAGGATGATGGCATCTGTCATCAGCGCTGGACTGGATGCTGGCACAGCAGAAGTGAGGTCATTCTTTTATATTTGTACTGTCTGAAGTCTTGCTCACTGTCTAGTGATGCTTTCTGTCTGCATGAAACAGTTTTCACAAGGCTACATTTTTCTCTGGTGGAAATGAAATCAGAGGAATATAAGCACATATATTTCAGGTTGACTGATCTGTAACACAATCTTGTATTTTTCCCATAAAAAAATATAGTCCATGGATAAGAGCACAAAGAATTAAGAAAATGACTGAATGCTGGGTTCGAGCCTTCAGCTTCATGTTGGTAATGCTTCTTGTTTCTGCAACAAAATTCCTGGTAAAAGTTATTTCAAGGGAAGAAGGGTTTGTCTGGGTCACAGTATGAAGGGACACAGTTCATCGTGGGCGACAGGCATGGTGGGTAGGTGTGCAAGGTGACCCGTCTGTCACACTGAATCCATGGGCAGGAAACACAAAGAAAAGAACAGTGGTACTTGGCCTGGGTTCTCCTTTCATTGGGTCCAGGGAGCCTCTGGGATGGTGCCATCCACATTCAGTGTGGAACTCTCCTTCTCATTCCAAGTTCTCTAGAGACATTTCATAGGCACACTCAAAGGTATGTCGTGGGTGATTACCAATCCAGTCACATTAATAATAGATGAGCCAGCAGAAGCTTTTGCACACATAAGCTGCTTTAGGGATGTTGAATGTCAATCAGTCTTTCTGGGGTCTCTTTCTTGAGGTTTTAAGCAGCAAGATTGTCTAATTTGCAGTTTATTAATCTTTATACTCATTCACTTTACAATGAAGAAGAGAGACCTCAACATTTGCATATCCTTCAAGTTAACAGGAAGCATGGTCACTAGTCATGAGCTTCAGATTCCAGAATATCTTTCAGATACTAACAGAAAAACACATCTTGCTAGATACATAGTACACCCACCTCCCAGAATCATAGTCTTGGTACCTTTTTATGTCTTGAATATTTTGTTTTGGGACACAGTGAAGATGTTTCCATTTGCAATTTAAAATGTCAAAAAACACTAGGTGACACTCTTCTAAAAACAGTTTATGATTGTGACTCACAAAGATGCTTACAGCCAGCGTAGTGACATGTATGACACGCATAAGGAACCTCTGCCTCTCACTAGTTTATGAGATTGGAAGATCACATATCACAGCGTCTATATGATGTAAAGCAATTACCAAGAACTGAATTAGAAACATGCAGGGCATTTGTGGCTAGATATTGCTACCAACATGCTTGTTTAGTATTGTAGGTGCACAGAGGGTTTTGTTCATGACTAAGGGTTTTCTTCTGTGAAGTTCTGCATTAAAACAACATGTCTTTTTTTATCTGGGCAGTGGCGGCGCATGCCTTTAATCCCAGCATTTTGGAGGCAGAGCCAGGCAGATCTCTGTGAGTTCGAGGCCAGCCTGGGCTACCAAGTGAGTTCCAGGAAAGGTGCAAAGCTACACAGAGAAACCCTGTCTCAAAAAAAAAATATGTTTTTATAACGCACTGGTATTAAAAGGGAGTGATGGAAGAAGAAGAGTTAAACTGGGGTGGTGGAGTGGAAGGTGAAATGGTTGAGGAAGAATGGGGAGAGACAAATAACATTTTAAAGATTTTTGGAAAAGACAGAAGGAAACCTACTACCGTAGATGCTTCCTAAACACATACAGTATAGAGTGAAAGTAAAGTTTACCTAACAGGTCAACAGTACCCCTACCAAACACTGGAAGCTAAAAAAGGAAAAAGTCCAATGACAGGACTGGATTACTTCTTTTGTATTTGTTGGGCAGTGAGGTACCACAGACCTCCAAATGTCACAGGCTCTTGCCATTGCTCTTGGGTATCCCCCAGGACTTGATGGTAAAACCCTGTTGCTGAAGATAACACGTACTTGATTCATAGAACACGGAGAACTCAAACTGGTACTGACCTGGAAGTTTCATTGCTACTGGCTAGTTAACATAGTGCTGGAAAGTGCTATGCTATCACAAAAGAAAAGTGACCATTAGTCACACCTAGCTGTGAACTCTGTGTGCTGCGATAATGACTGGCCTGGAAAGGCACACACACACATGTGCAATAGTGCATGACAATCCTTTAAGCAACCAACTACTTTCTAATGGGATAAAAGTTTTGCAAAAGATGACACCAATACATGGATTGTTGGCTTTAAGACATATGGCTAGACAGATCACAGACACTAGGAGAGAAACAGCTACTATTCTGCTAGGTGGCAACAATATTAAAATGACTCCTAATGACTTACTGTTATATCTACAGGTCAATGAAGTTTGATCCTCATCTCAGAAACTCCTATAGAGACTGCAGAATGTTCAGCCTTAAAGGGAATATATGGGCTCCTCCCCTCCTCCCAAGGCTCAGGGATCATTGCAGATGAGAGGGAAGGATGTCTACAAGGCAGAAGTTGTGAATGACTCCAAGGAAACCCTTGGACACAGCAGGGGAGCTGCACACGTATGAACTAAACAGCAGTTACAACAGCCCCCGTGAAACTTGCACAAGTCCAAGCCAGTCCAAATTCCATCATGGAGAGGGGATCTGGGTCCACAATCCCATCCCATGCCGTGGAGCTGTTGGTAATTATGAGCTGCTGGGAGCAGGACAGACAATAGTCTAACCCCCTTCAGTGGAAAGCCACACATCCAAGAATATTTGAGATGCACAAATTGGTCTTTGGGTTTGTTTGTTATTTTTTTTAAATAGGACACAAAGTTGAGTAGATAGGGAAGTTGGAGGGATGAATCTGGGAGGGTTGGGGGAGGGAATGAATATCATCAAAACACATTGTGTGACACTCTCAAAGAACTAATAAAAATATTTAAAGGAAAAAAAAGATACGTTTAAAAAAATCATTTCTTATCTTACCAGAGGCTGCCACTTCTGCATAAACAGCTTCTAAAAATGAAATCTTGTTCATTCTAGTTGCTTTTCAGGTTTTAAACTTGGATCTTTTTATCATGTGTATTTATCTGTAAATGTCAGAGCTTGAGCTGCTAGATCAGGGTGTGGTCCAACTTTACCAAACTGCTTTCCAGAACTACAGTTCCTAAGCCACCAGCCCATCAGGAGGACACTCCTCAGCCTGCATGCTTGTCTTTGCTCCATGAGGCGGGAGAACCACACACCCATGTGGGAAGCCTAGGGCTCCCAGTAGTCTGTCTACTCACACACCGTTCAGCTCACAATCTATCATTCCTCTCAACATCATTAAGATCCTAATATGTCCTGTAGTCAATCTTGTTCATTTTCATCCATTTCTTTACTGTAAAACCACCAGCCCCCCACCTCAAGGGTCTACCCAAGAAAAACAGGAAACAGCATCATTTATACCCACAGGAAATTTTTTTCACCACGAGAAGTTATAATCTGATTATTCCTTATACAAAATAAGCTTCAAATCACATTTAAGTGACAAATATGTAAATATCAAGTATATTTAATGGTCTTTTGAAAAGCACACATACAAAAACATTAACTGTCAAACAGCCTTGGCACAGCCTTCCTTCTGGAGAGATGACACCCCTGCGTCATGTCCTTCACCTGGGAATGCTGCAGTCTGTCTGTGTGGAAGAGAAGACAGTGTGTTGACGATTCCTACCCTGTGTATGCTGAGGTGAGTGTGGATAGTTGTGCTTCAGTTTTTAACAACAACAACAACAAAATGATTAAATGAGGTGAGTGTGGATACTTGTGTTTCAGTTTATAACAACAACAAAAATTGATTAAAATCTACAGATATGTTGAAAAATTTATAAACAAAAAGAAGTTTGTAAGACAAAGACATAAAAAACAGTATTTTTACAATCCTTTCCCCTCTCTTCTGCAGAATTCCCTGAGCTCAGCCTGATGTTTGCTGTGGGTCTGCATTTGTTGTCTCCATAGGATGCTGGATGGAGCCTTTCTGATGACAATTGGACTAGGCACCAACTCATGCGCATAGCAGAATACTGTTAGGCATTGATATTTTTCCTCCAGTCACGTTTAGTTCTATCCTAGGTCCCTGGGTCATCCAGCCTGTGGGTCCTGGTGCTCCAGGCAGTGTCAGGGGTGGGCTTAGGGGTGGGCTCTCCCGGCATGGGTTTTGGATTAGACTGGTCGTTGGTTGGCCATTCCCTCAATCTCTAGGCCACCCTTACCCTAGCACGTCCCATAGGCAGGACAGATTGTAGGTGGAAGGTTGTGTGGCTGGGTTGGTTTCCCACTTCCTCTACTTGAAGTCCTGCCTGGTCACAGGAGATGGCCAGTTTAGTCTACACATCTGCTATTGCTAGGAGTCTTAGTTGGGGTCATCCTTGTAGATTCCTGGGAGACTTCCTTGTGCCAGGTTTTTCCTGACCCCGAAATGTCCTCCCTTTCCAGTAGTCTCTTTCAGCACTCTCCCCCTCCACCCCTCCAACTTGATCACTCATCAAGAAGAACACAAGAAAACTCACAGAATCAACTAACCCGGGCTCATAGGCTCTCACAGAGACTAAACCGACAACCAGGGAGCCTGTATGGGACTGGCCTAGGCACTCTTCATATATGTCACAGTTGTGTAGCTTGGTCCTCTTGTGGGACTCCTAACAATGGGAATGAAGGCTGTCTAGGATTCTTTTACTAGCTTTTGGGACCATACTCCTCATACTGGGTTGCCTTGCTCAGCCTTAATGTGTGAGGAGTTGCTTAGTCTTACTGCAACTTGATATGTCATGTTTTGTTGATATCTATGGGAGACCTGCCCTTTCCTAAACAGAAACAGAGGAAGGGTGATTGGGGAGGGTGGAAATAGAGGTGGGGGTAGGGGGAGGGACTAGGAGGAGAGGAGAGAGGGGAAATTGCAGCCAGGATGTAAAATATATGAATAAATAAATTTATTACAAAATTAAAAAGACAGTATATTTGCATAAACACTCAGAGTGTGTTTTAAGGACTGCTATTTCAAGTGTAGAGCCTACAAAGTTAAAAATGTATAATAGAGTCAGCTTCGTAACTTGAAGATACCGTGTTTATAAAGTTTGCAATATAGACAACATCCATGAGCATGGACCTGGGCTACAGCCTAGGTGTCTTTTAGGCTCAGCCGTTAGGCTTACGATGCTCATGCACTTAAGAGAGTTCTTAAGCATGCATTCTTAAGAACATATTCCCAGCAATTCACAGCAGTACCTACATGTAAAAAATACACATGCATAGACATACACAGGGGTATACATCTATATTAATCATAAATATAAACGATAGAATAATCCTCAATGGCCACTTAGCTTTTTCACTCACTTTCATTTTTTTTTTTTGTATTTGATAGGCACTAGATAAAACTGATATATCCTTTATTTTCAAATGCCTTCTTTTTAGAAGAGGATTAAAGGGAGCATGGTGAGGAGATTAAACCGATGAATATTTTGCCCAATATACATACTTAAAAGTTAGGAAAGTAGAAAGTAAACTCAAATGCTACCCATCTTATGCCAACGATTTAGCCAAGAATCTCTTGCAATGTTCACGTTCCAGTACTGAATTGTAAGTATGCTGTTGACCGTGCCAGAGGAATGGTCCAGGCCAGATTTGCATAGGGAAGGGATTATCCTTTTTCTCCACTTCACACCTGTTTCTCTGCAAGTGATAGCATGAAGCTCACAGGCTCATTTTTTTCACAGCAGGCTGGGTAGGTCCCTGTGAGTCAGGTCTAAGGTCTACCACTGTTCTTTATCTTAGCCATTCTCCCTTAGATTTTGAAGATGATTATTTTGGTCTTTTCTAGCTCACTGCTATAGTCATCCATCACATGCATGCTGCCTGTCTTTACACCCCATCACCACCAAACAGAGGGTCAGCTTCTCCAAAGTCAAATGATGAAGATGGCTGTATCTGAGTGTGCACAGATCCCGTCATGGACAAGTGTGGGACACAACCGGTGATCTCCAAGTCCTTGCTGACCTTTCACAGGACAGAAACCTCAGTGAGAAGATTCCGGGAGTAGGCATGTCTGGGCACTGAGGGTAAACATTTCTTATGTGAGTCCATTTAAGGTTTTGCTAATGTCTCTTACTGATGAAGCAGCTTGCTCAGCATGTAGGCTATGAAGCTGGTCCAGAATTTTTCAAAGAAGAGTTTAGTGACAGATGATAGTAAACACACTATAATGGCCTTGTTTTGTTTTATTGTATGAGACCAAGATTATGGCCATGACCCCACTGGTGGCCTGGAGTAAAATGCAGCCTGTCCCCAAGTCTCTCTGGGTATAGATCTTGGTCTTATTCCTGGGGCTAAATTCTACCTCAGGATAGACAGAATCAGTGAGCAGAGATTCCATTCTGGGCTGTGAGTGGGAGGTGCAGGGCGTCTATGATACACTTTCTATGAGAGAGTATCAGTTATAGCACAAGAAATTCTTGTGGATGCACTGAATGAAGCAAGGGAAGAAAGGAGAAGTATTTTTAAACAGCATAATGAGAAAGAAGAGAAGAGCCCTGAAAACAAACAAACAAACAATAACAAAACCAGCACGAACAGGAGCCAAAAAAAAAAAAGTTGCTTCAGTTCCTGATTCCAGATTCCTGCCTAACTTCCCTCAATAAGCTAATAAGCTAATAAGCTTGTTCTTACCTAATTTGTTTTTGGTCAGAGTGTTTATTGAACAGAAAAGCAAATTAAGACATGCCCTGTTCTCTCTCCTCTCTCTCCTCTCTCTCTCTCTCTCTCTCTCTCTCTCTCTCTCTCTCTCTCTCTCTCTCTCTCTCTCTCGTCCCCCCCATGCACATGCATGTGTGTGTATTTCTCTCTCTCTCATAAGATAGTTTTCATAGCTACATGGAAATAATGGGGTTTTCTTTTATGTAAGGCTTACTGGATTAATATAGATGAGGGCTGAATAAGCTGAAGATGAGTGAAATAAGAGTGAACATAAAGACAAGAGAGCAAGCAAACCTGTGTGAAGCAGGTGATTTGCTGAATACATTTTTCATATTATGCAGCCAAGGCATTCATTAGAAAGACTGATCTCTTATAACCCCGGACATTAGAGACTTGGGACATGGAATTAGGGTTTGTTGATGATTCAATGGCCATGTACAATGAGCTTCAAGACAGCTTTAAGACTTTTATCCCCTTTGAGTGAATGTGGTTCTCTATGTCCCATTGATAATAACTAAATTGGAAGGGATGATGTTAAAACAGATAATAATAGCAAGCAATGATCTTTGTTTCTGCTCTTCAAAGAAATCACAGAGAAGTATCAAGTTCTTAGAGTTTTTGCCCACAAAGATGCTGCCTGACTTACTGCTTCTAAATCTCACTGTGTGTGTGTGCCGCCCACTCACATCAAATACATCTCTTTGTTTGAAGAGTCAGCGTCTTCACGGAATTCATATTCCATCAAGTGGCTCTTCTATTTTTATGTAAGGAGTATATTGCTTTGAGAATCATGCATTTAACGTTATGGCAGCTTTCTTCAAATTCATCTCCTTAAAAGGAAAAAAGCAACTGCCTGCAAATAGTCCGTTAGTTTTGGGCGTATCTCCAGTGTTGACAGAGTAAAAAGTATGTTGATTGATAATTGTCAACATCAAGAATGCGATTCACATCAGCTCCTACAAACAAAGTTGTACTGACTGTTGTGGATAATTTCAGTTTTACTGGCCGATGAAAATGTCCTTTCTAGTTTTAAGACTATACACAACTGTACGAATAACTTTTGTGAAAGGGGTTAAGCCATCATAATTTAGGTTCTGTCACAGCTGTGTGAGCTTTGTGCGAGCCTCCTCTGTTTATCTAAGCTGTCCCCTGGGTGCTCTAGATGGCTTCAGTTGTCCTGTCTGGTTTCAACATTCAAATCTCCTTTTTTCCCCAGGAGATTTTTTTATATTGTTGTTATTTTTCCAGTAGCTAGTTAAAGGGATGGCTTAAAGGACAGCTGCATTTTTTTTGGATCTTCTCCCTCACAAGCTATTTCCCAGATAATATTAAAATACTAATTTCTCAAAAGAAAATTAATCTGGTATTAAGTTCTTTATCTCTAATATGTTCTAATCCACAACCATACTTCTATCTTACCCATCTATGTATTTATCTATCAGTCATCCATTTGTCATTAATCTATTATCTATCTATCTATCTATCTACCATCTATCTATCTTCTATCTATCTATCTATCTATCTATCTATCTATCTATCTATCTATCTATCTATCTATCTATTTTGTATCTGTTGCATATCAAACATCATTTATCTCTATCATAAACCTATATCTATCATCTATAACCATCAATCATCTAACTACATTAACCATCTGTCAGCCATGTCTATCATCTATATCTATTTATCATCTCTCTACCTATCTCAAATTCAAAGGCCAGCAGTTTTACTGTCCCATTTACTCTATTGATAGTCAGACACCAGTTAGAGGGAATATCCTCTAAACAAGAACAGTTTTGATTTGGAAAATTTAAAGTCAGTTTTGATTGTTCCATGCTGTGCATAGTGATGCTCCTTGCCTGGGAGGCTCTGCATCCTCTTTCTTAATACTGCTTAAACACTCAAACCATCACACAGTCCTGGGCAAGTCTACTCTGCCTACAAGAAGCTAATACACTGAGCTTCCACAAGCAATAATGCGTCAGACACATGTGATATAAAGAGATCTGGTGATATATTGTGTAACCTAATAAACTTGCCTGAGAATCAGAGGACAGAGCCAGCCACTAGATTAGACATAGAGGTCAGACAGTGGTGGCACACACACACACACACACACACACACACACACACACACCCTAATCCTGTCACTCAGGAGGCAGAGATCTGTCTGGATCTCTGTGTGTTCAAGGCCACACTGGAAACAGAGCCAGGCAGTGGTGGCACACACCTTTAATCCCAGTACTGGAAAGCACACATGCCTTTAATCCCAGAAAGTGATGTCTGGGCAGAGAAAGGTATATAAGGTGTGAGGAAACAGGAACTCACTCTCTTTAGACTAAGGATTTCATAGAGGTAAGAACTAGTGGCTGGCTGCTCTGCTTCTCTGATCTTTCAGCTTTCACCCCAATATCTGACTCTGGGGTTTTAATTAAAAGACCATCTAAGATTCGAACAACAAAGAGGCACCAGAGAAAAAGTTCCATGTATGAAGACATGCCAGGCTGCCTTCCTAGTGAGTTGGCTCCTGTGTTCTGCAAATGAGAAGTAATAACTCTCCCCACTGCCACATGAACTGACTCTCTTTCTCAGGCTAAAGAAAGTTTAACAACACTTTCTTAGAGATACTTCTGAAGGCACTTTTATAAATTTGTTAATACGATGAACTGAGTCTTTTTAGTTCATATTTATGGTAATAAATCATTCTTTAAATGTTCAAATGCAACCTATTCATAGGTTAATGGGTATGGTATAATAACCAACAAAGAGTCAAGTAAAGAGTACTTTCTTGAGGAAGTAACACAAAATTCAGAATGTAAAATAAACTAGGAAAGGTACATGTATTGGTCATCTTTCTGCCGCTGTGCACAAATAGTTGTTACAAACCTGGAAAATTTTTAGAGAACTAGATATTAATACAAATATTAACTAAAATGCATTTATTTGGAAAACTACAGATGCTTGGTTTAAAGAAAATGCCGGAGTGGTCATTACAACTACTAACGCTTTTCTTTCAACTACGATGATTATTCTAAATTAGTTCACAAAATTGGTATTAATGTAATAAAAATTAGAGTTTGGAGCCTGAGGACATGGCCTATACAGTAAAATGCTTGCCTTGCAAATGTGAGAGCCCTAGTTCAGTCTCCAGAATCCACATTCAAAAACAAAAATCCAGGCCTGGTGGTATATGCTTGGACTTCCACAATGGGAGGCAGAAAGAGGATGGTCTCTGGGGCTCTCTGGCAGCCTTACCTGTGCGGAAACCCTAGGGTACTGAGAGACACTAGTCTCAAAAGAATGAGGTAATCAGCTCCTGAAGATGATATCCAAGCCTGTCCACTGGGCTCCACTACACCCACATGGACACACATGCACACACTCATGACATGATCACTCTCCTCCATGCACAGCATAAACTCACACACATGCAAAAATAAACAAGTAAATGTATGAATTAATAATTCAATTTATAAAAATACATTTTAAGCATCTTGACAAATTTAGATACCTTTAGCTTTAGTTATATACATTATCATGGATCTTTCAAACATTGTAAATAGATTTTAAATGATAATACATTTATCAAAACACAGTTGACTCTGTATCTGAGAGACGATGGCCACTGTAAATGTGTTGATGCACATAACTAGGTTAAGGAATATCAGAATGTTCCAAACTCATATTTTAAGGTGATAGGAGTGTTTTTATTTTCTAGTTTTTAATTTCGATAGTATTATTCTCATAAAGTGTGTGTTTCTTACAGTGGGTACAATTTGGGGATATTTCTTTGTGTTCTTGACTTAGCACCTTCTATCCAGTATCTACAATATTTGAAGTATCTGGTTTTTAGAGATTTATTTTTATTATGTGTATGTGGGGGAGTGGAGAATATGTGTACATGGGAGTGCAGGGTGGAGCCCAGAGGGCGTTGCTGGAATCCCTGGAGCTGGAGTTCCAGTGAGCCACCCTACAGCGGTGGGAGGAGCTGAGCTGGGATTCCTTGCAAAAACAACATATGCTTCTAAACATTGAGCCATCTCTCCAGCCTCCTGAAATGTCTGTCTTTATACAAAGTATAAAGACATTAATTTTTTCTGTGAAATCTGCTACTTGAATATTTGTATTTGTGTAGAGAATTCATCTTTATAATTAGAAAGGGGAAAAAAGACTCAGATGTTGTGTAAGAGTTGCTTTCCTGTGTGATGTGGGCATGACATGCTTTATGCAAGAAAAATGAATTCACCGAACATTACTATGTAGGTGCAAACAGCCATGCTTTGAAGAATTGGATTTTTGTAAACATCTCCAAACAATTGAATTGAAAGCAGAAAGCAAATGTTATTAAAACCTGTATCATTTTAGCATGTTTTAATTATGCAAATTAATGCAGTTCACTGTGGTATTTTTCTCTGTACCTGTATTACATATTGATGATATCTGCCTACCTTTTATACCAGCACTCTTCATGAACCTGCTCTGAGAACTCTTCTGGGCTAGTTTGGGAACTGATTCACACAGGAATGCCCAGCACCGTAGCAGAGGAAAGAGAAACTTCAGCTGGGCCTGGGTGTCTCCTCTGCCTTACCTCTATGCTTCGGTTTCTGTCTGGGTCTCTTTTGTTAATCACTATTGTGTTCCTGCCTCACCCTCTCTTGACAATGGAAATGCTCATGAGTGGGTCAATCTTTCTCTTTCTGTTAAATGTGCAGTATTTACACTTGCAAATGCAAGACTATTAAATACATATGTTTCAGGTAAGTATTTGAATGTATATTATGTAAGTATAAGTTTGATTCTTGCCATTCCATATATCATCCAAAACATAGGCTATTCATTAAACGTTATGCAAGCCACACTTGTTTTGTTGATTTGGAGTGAAGTACAGGCAATCTAGGTAATATTGTGTGGGTGATAGGACGACTCTCTTGCTAACAAACCTTCTTGTCCCTTGGTACAAGTCCAAACCAAGTGTGACTTTACAAGCAGGATCATCCATGACACTTGCAGTGTTCACAATCCTACCCTTAATTCCACTTACATCTTTGTTTAACTGCATCAAGGCAGGCCCAGCATTTCAAAGCTTCCCTGTGTATTTTTCTCCCATTTGCATAATACTCGTGCTAAGAAAACCTCATTGCTCCAAGCATATTATTAATATTGTTCATAGTCATATTTCTAAATCTCTACAAGGCCCTAGTCACCTAAGAGCTGAGAAAACAATGTGTTCCGAGTCAGGGACGTTTATTACGTGGTCATTATGACTGGGAGAAATCCTGTCTTTTGCTTTCTAGTTCATTTGATGTCAGATGATGATATCAGGGAGTGCAGCACAAAATACGTTTCTATAAAGAAAGCAACCAATTTCCAACCGGCAGCTCTGCCTCTGTGCTCTGTGAATTCAGCCCACTTTCTTTTAGCCAAAAAGCTTGTGTATTTTACATGGCTCTATGATTGAGTTTCGCATATGTGAAGGACATTCACAGGGGGATGATCTTTGTGTGGAGGGGTCTTCTCTTTATAATCACCCTTTCTGAGAGCTTAAATTTCGCCAGCTGCATGCTGCCATAGAAAGTAATTAAATTCAATAGTCATTGCCCTTAATTTATGGCCACAGCAGGAAATAATCATGTCTAAAGTAAAAGCCACAGTATTTAAAGGGAGATGTGTGCTATTACAGCATGTCCCCAGTAAAGGCAGGCTTTCACCAGGACCACATTGAAGGGGTTTTTATTTTCACTCCTGTCCATTTTTATCTTTATTGGAAATCTCACTGAACTCTTGACTAGTTAGTAGGGTGACTTCCTGTTATCCAGTTTTGTTGAGCCTTAAGATGATGTTTTTCCAAGTGTCTATCTTTTGCGTTGACATCTCTGTCTGACCTACATTTAAGAGAGGCATTAATTTCCCTTTTAGAATCTGATGAGATATTGATTTTCATTGGACCTTGAATCCCCATGCCTCATGCTTAAAATCAAGGCCCAGGTGTGTAGAGGCACTGACGGTTTGTGAAGTACCAGGGCACTCTGGGGGATCACCAGCATTTCTGAATCGGATTGTATATAATTTTCCTTACATGAAACCTAAATGGTATTAATTCATCTCTGAACAATGCTAAGCTGATCTTGTGTCTGAAAATAAAATTAAACAGTATATTTTCAAGAAAGTAAAGATTTCTCTAGAAAGGAGCCCATGAAGTGGAGAAAGGTACTGAGGAAGGAGGAAGGAATAAGATATAAGAGAGAGGAAAGCAGAAAGGAGTTAGAGGGGAGAAAAATCAGCAAAAATGGATTCTGGAGACTGGGGAAATAACTCAGCAGTTAAGAGCACTTCCAGAGAATCTGGCTTTGATTCCCAGCACCAACATGGCAGCTCACAACTGTCTGTAACTCCAATTCCGGAGGATTTGGTGTCCTTTTCTGGCACCCACTGGCACCAGGCATGTAGTTGGTACACAAACCTATAAGCAGGCAAAACACCCATACACATAATTTTTTAATTAAACACATTTTATTTGATAATGCAATGTGCATGCAAGAGGGTTCAGAAACCTTTTGATAGCTATGGATTTGACCCAATGGCCTAAGCTGGTTTAACAAGGCCGAGTAGGCACCTCAGAATAGATGTTCACTCAGGCCAGTCAGGGCAGACCCAGGAAAAAGTACCAGGAAAAAGTCAAATTTAGATGCAGTAAATGCTAAAAACAAATTCATTTCCAATTGCTTAGGAGTGATTAACTGTGTTCTCAAGGCAAACAGTTAAAAACTGTCTTAAGATTTGTATTAAATGTGTCTGACTTTTCAAAATGAAAATTTCAATCTAAATTATCTGAATAAAAATAAAACTTAATAAGGTATTAGAATATTATTAGGAGAGAGAGAGGCTCACACATGTCTCCAGGGGTAGTTTGCCATGGGTGGCCGGAAGAAGCAGTTGGGTGCCATTATGGTGAGCGAATGTGTGGAGGAGTACAGCGGGAAGAGAGAGGCAGAGAGGTTCATGTCCTGTGGAGAGAGTAGGATCTGTAGAGGTGAGAGTGGTGAGGAATGGGCTGAAGTGGGAGGCCTGTGTGCCATTTGGGGCCACAGCAACGTCCGGTCCTGGGCTGCTGCCCGTGACCATATCTGAGTCCATAGCCCTGCCATAGTCTGTGTTGAATTCCAAGGCATCTGTTGCTATTGAGGATAGGATGGGTGCCTGGGGTCTGGGCCCCCACCCGGGGCCAAGTTGTTGTCAGAGGGCCACCTTGGAGCTGTGGTGACACCAATTTGAAAGGCCTGTGCAGTCACTGGGGCCATAGTGACATCTGGGCCTTAGAGGCTGCTGAGGACAATGTTTAAGTTCATGGTCCTACTGCAGCCAGGATCTATGTTGATGTCCATTGCCTGCATTCCCACCAAAGGCCACAAGGATGCCTAGCTTTCAGGTGGCCACCTGTGTTGGGGTCTGAGCGACGTGCAGTTGCTGAGGCCATGCTGACCTATGTGGCTTGTGCGACCTATGGTTGTCTGGGATCGTGTTGCTATCTATTGCCTATGTTATTACAGGGACCCATGAGAACCATGAGTTGACGTACAAAGGCCTCACTGAGCTGCCCCACCCCTCACTAGCTCCAGGAGAGCCACGCCCCCACCAGAGAACTAAGCCAGTCTCTCACTGGCCTTGGGATGGCCACCTGGACTGTCCCAGCACAGGAAAGCTGGCCCTACCCCTAACAGGAGAGTTGCCCCCCTCCCACTTGGGAAAGATGACCCCAGAGGTATGCGAGGGCTGGCCCCGCCCCTCACCTGAGGGGAGTGGTCCCAGTGGTCTGGACTGATCAGTTCAGTAGCCACCCGGATACACATCCAGGGCTTTGAGCTGGCACACCCCGACAGCTATCCCATCTATGACCTGCTGGAGTATGTGAAGGGACTGACTGACCCTGCAGAACAATGGCATGTGGTCTACACGTCTCAGGGCAACAGGGGAATATCCAGGAGTTTCTGTGGGGCTCCAATGTTGATGATGTGCCGGAGATCAGAGGTCTTGAACCCGACCAACAACACTTGACATAATGAAGGAATCTGTTTGGGCATAAGGGTATATACTGCGTGTTACACAGCTGCTCCCAATGCCACTAAGATAAATGAAGAGGCCATGGAGAGGCAAAGACAGAGGAGCAAAGTGTTTGTTTTTTTTTTTTCTCTTTTGTTTTGTTTGTTTGTTTTTAATTGAAATTGGTGTTATTTGCATTTTAAAAATTATTATTTTCTTCTTTATCTTATTTTTATTATTTCTTTGTTAATCTTCCATTGGGGGGATACTACAAGGGTAGGGGTGAATACAGAGGGACTGAGAGATGGGTGGGATTAGGGTACATGATGTGAAATCCCCAAAGAATCAATAAAATCAAATGAAATGAAAAGAATATCATTAAGAGATGATAATTAACACTTTCTTTTCTATGGCTTCTTACATATTTGTTCAAAGTAAGTGAAATTATTTTAGAAAAATGTTATTTATTTGGCCTTTAGGTAATGGAAATAGAGAGTGAAGTTCTGATTTAGTCCTTGGTTTTTGAAAATTGTCAGAATTTGCTTTGTGGAGGTCACTATTGCTCCGTGGAGAGGGACAGGCAAGTCCCCGTCTTCACAGACCCCTTCCTGGAGTGTGGACTTAGACATTTGCAACACAAAACTTGTTTCCTGTATTAGGTGTTTTATATCTTATGGAGCCTTCTATGTGTACATGTGGAATGAAACCAGTGGGACATCATGATGTCTGAAAGTCCAAAACCTAGTCACTCTTAACACATGGATGGATATTAACACTATTTAATGTCAGAATTCCTTTAGAAGACGTACTTTTGCTATTTTTTTTCCTTGAGCAAGCTTGAATGCCCACAGTTAGTTATGGGAACTTTGTATTCTCATCCACTGCATAGTGTTTGCACAGATGAGTGGGGATTATGGTCAAATCAGTAAAAACAATAATGCAAATCATTATGTCCTAATATATGAGGTAAAAGTTCATGCAATGCCATGTAAGCAGTTCCTTTGTCCTTAGAGATAATTAAAATGCTACTGAAGAAGTAATATTTTTGTTAATTCATAATCAGCATTTTCATGTATGCTTCATCTTCCATTATAGTATAAATAACCATCCGATGAGGAAGGATGAGAATGTTAAAAATTTAATACTCATTATTTAAGAATAAAAGTGAATGAGAGCCCAGATGATTGGTGTATTTGGAAAGCTAAATTTAGACACTTTGATGAGATGACTGCATTCAGTTGTCAGACACAAGGCTTGTGAACACTGATAGATATTCCTGTAGTCACACACAACATCTTTCAAAGCAGAGGCACTTTGTATGTGGTAACTCAAGTCTGATCACAAACACAAAAATCTCCATTTCTGACAGCGCTTGAAGTTATGATATAGCATGCCCTGTAGTATATCTATAAGTATTTGCAAGCAATTTATTACTCATGGAAGGATATCACTTTGAGGGTGAAGTTATGGTACTTGCCAGAATGCATTACAAACTCTCCTAAAGGGCATTAATTTTCAAAGCCCATAAACCCAGGTGTTTGTAGCTCTGAAAAGGTTTTTTTTTTTTTTTCAAGACAGTGTGTCTCTGTGTAGCTTTGCGCCATTCCTGGAACTCACTGTGTAGCCCAGGCTGGCCTCAAACTAGCAGAGATCTGCCTGGCTCTGCCTCCCAAGTGCTGGGATTGGTGTGATTTTCAACAAGGAAAATACATAGAGGGTCTGCCAGATAGCTGAGTGGGAAAAGGCTCATGGTGCCAAGCTCCACAACCTGAGCTGAGTCCTGGGACCCTAACGGTGGAAGGAGAGGCCCCACTCCTGCAAATAGCCTTTGACAGTGGTATGCATACCCCCCATGCACATGTGTGTATACACACACTTACACACACATAATATACAAATGTAATGAGAATCTCAAAGCTCATTTTATAAACAAAATATGAAGATGTGCTCATATTTCACTATTATTTTTGCCTTACCATACCATCTATTCTTTAAGGGAACTGGCCATTAAAATGAAGCAAGCTGGAAATTTTTAAGCTCTCAGACAATATGACTTACAGCTTATCTAAAAGTATTTTTGTTGTAGAATATTATTTTAAGGTGTGCTACTTTTGTTTGTATGGCATTTGTTTAACTCTGTGAAGCTGTGCTACTTACTGTGCCTGTCTAAAACACCTGATGGTCTAATAAGGAGCTAAACAGCAAATAGAAAGGCAGGACAAAGAATGGGCAGGGCTGGCAGGCTGAGAGTATATATAGAAGGAGAAATCTGGGAGGAAAAAAAGAAGGAGCTAGAGAAGGAAGAGGACACCAGGGGCCAACCACCCAGCCAACCATGGAGTAAAAAAGAAAGATATACAAAAATAGTAAAAGGAAAAAGCCAAGAGACAAAAGGTACATAGGTTAATTTAGGTTAAGAAAAGCTGACAAGAAACAAGCCAAGCTAAAGCCAGATGTTTATAATTAAGAATAAGCCTCCTTATGATTTATTGGGAGCTAGGTGGTAGGCCCCCCAAAAGAGCAAAGAGTCAAAGAGCAAAAAAAAACCAACAACATACTTTACTCCAAACGAGTTCTTATGTTGAATTATAACATCATGGTGAACAGAGAGAATATAACTTTTTAGTCTTTCTTTTTAGAAAAAGGGAACTGTTTTCAGTTATGTATGCAATAGGATTTGCTTGGTATGACGGCATTGAAGTGCTGGGATGAATCTCAACCTTTCTAATGCTGTGACCCTTTAACAGTTCTTCATTGCTACTTCATAACTGTCATTTTGCTACTGTTATTATTTGTAAATATCTGATATGCAGGATAGCTGATATGCGACCTGCAAAGGCATTGCAACCCACAGGTTGAGAACTGCTGATCTGGAGCATGGTGTTTCATTTTGACATCCTGACTTCTCAGTAGATCATTTTACATCTTCCTAGTGTCAGCATACGTTCTATTATTCCATGTTTTATGTCTGTAATAATATATGCTTTTCTGCAGAATAATTGATTTCTAATCTATAATCATGGGAACACCACAGAGTCTCTCACAAAGATTTGAGCAACACAAAATCTGTAACAGTGAGAAATTATAAGTGTGAAGTTGTAAACTAATTTTTTGGCACACAGTTATGGGAAAATGAGAATTCTCTGTGCTAAATTACCGTGTATAATTTAAGATTCTCTATAATGAGAAACATTTTCATTTCATATATGCAACTGTGATCATTTTAACACTGATAAAGTTGATAATTTTGTATTGATCCTCATTCATTCAGTTAGTGACCAATATTCTCCTTGTTATTCCTTCAGAAAGCTGGCAATCCCTTGGGCAGATGAGCGTCATCTAAAGCATTACCGTGTAAACTGGCACAGGTCCCAATCCTTTGCATACACAAGCTCCACTTCTTTGAAGCAGAAATGTTTACTCATAACCATAACATGTTGCCATCGTATTGCAGAGGAAGACAAAACAAGTCAGTGTTTGTTATCAGTCAAAGCTGCCATACAGTGAGCATCTTTTAAACAGGAATTTAGGAGTCAAGGCCAGTGTTTTGTGTGGAGCGGACCAGAAAGGTACAGAGGTGTGAAAACACCCACGACAGACCCATCCAGGCGTGCAGTATGGACCGAACACCTCATCTAGTTACTAAGTACACATAGGAAGGTGCAGCACTGGCTACTGTTGAGACAGACGGCTGTGAATTGAGTTTAGAGAGAACGACACACAAAATCTGCCAGCCTAGAATCCTAACACGGCTGCAAGCAAGAGCACACTGGGTGCAGGTCTCAAAGTAACATGTTCCTTGTGGAAAGTCATGGGGCGTGTCTTCCTTTCAGACTTCTTTATTTGATTTCTGGTAGACTAGACTGGTTCAGTACTGCCCTGTTTCCTAAAGTGATGCTTTTTACTACTGGGTGTTGCTCAGACGGTTTGGTTGGTTGGTTGGGTTTTGTTGGTTTGTTTGCTTGTTTGTTTTTTCAGACAGGGTCTTATGTCTCCTAGGCTTGCTGCCAACTAATATCCTTGAATGTGATCTTGGTGAGTCTATCCCGCCCCCCAGGGCTGGCATTGCAGAGGTAAGCCATGAAAACTAATTTATGCAAGGCTGGGGATGGAGGGCTTCAAGTACCCTTACTCTAAGTTATTCTTTTTTTTTTTTTGAGATTGATTTTTAACATCGTGTGTGTGTGTGTGTGTGTGTGTGTGTGTGTGTGTGTGTGCGTGTGCATGTGCATGTGTGTGTGCACAGGTGCCTGTGGAGGTCAGAAGAGGGTGTTAGATCAACTGCTCTTAACCACTGAACCATCTCTCTAGTCTCTAGTCTCCATCCCCAGTACCAGACTTTTTTTTTTTTTTTTGAGACAGTGTCCCTCTGTGTAGCCCTCAAACTCACTGGCATCTGCCTGCCTCTGCCTCCGTAGTACTGGGATTAAAGATGTGTGCCACCACTGCTGGGCTACCAGACATATTCTTACAGCAAGGATCTTGTGTGTTCTCATCCCAGGCTTGACTGTTCACTGAGGTGGTCCCTACAATCTCTCTTCTGAAAAATTCATGTTTTACTTACAGCCCCTCAGCTCTTCACTGATTATCCTGGTTGGGGTCTTGGAGACCACTCTGGGTGTGTCCTTTCAGAAGTAGAACAGTGGCTCACGTGAACATCTGGTGTGTCTGTTGACGAATGCCTCTTTTCAGGGCTTTGACTCCTGGGAACAGATCTCCCTGGCAGAGTGCCTGCAGTTTTCTCTTGGGTTGGCCAGGCCAGTGTTCCTCTTGGCTGTATTTGCCTGCACCATCCTTAGCACATGCCCTGAGGAAGAAACCTCTCACCATGGGTTCTCAAATTCAGGATGCAGGGCCTCCCGAGTCTCCTCACCCTGGGTTCCCAAATTCAGGATGCAGGGCCTCCCGAGTCTGCTCACCCTGGGTTCCCAAATTCAGGATGCAGGGCCTCCCGAGTCTGCTCACCCTGAGTTCTCAAATTCAGGATGCAGGGCCTCCGGAGTCTGCTCACCCTGAGTTCTCAAATTCAGGATGCAGGGCCTCCCGAGTCAGGCTTGTGGGAAAGGCCTACAACCCCTTCCAGCCGTACTGAATACATTTTATGCATCGTCCCTGTTTTCAGAGAACCATTAATTCTTTGCTGTAAGCTAATTTATGAGTGCCAAAATTAGATAGTATTTGTAAATAAATTTTAAATAAGATGTGTGAACTTCCTGAAATTGGAATGGATTTCATTGAAGTTGCATTTGAGTTGGGGTAAAATATAAACATGGATCATGCTAGCTTATCACAGCAAATGGCACTGAGGAGGTCTAATAGAATGTGGTTCTTTGAGCTTTCTCCACAGAGAGCATGTGTGGGTCATTGCACTTGTTAGTAAGCTTCGTCCACTCTGTTTCCTGCTTAGAAAGGATTCATGTCAAGAAATAATAGTGTCCTTGCTAAAGTGTTTACTGAGCTTAATAATTAACTGACACCATCTGGTTTTATAGGTACATGTTCAAGTCATCTGTAAGTAAGAGTGTCACTATCCATCTAGGCTTTTGGCCTTTCATTGTATTTTGTACTACTGAATTTATTGTATTTTATTTTGCTGTTTCCTTCTTAGGGCTCTTGCCAATACTTCTAGCCCTGTGTGTTTACCCTGTTCTCAAAAAGGATCTGGTCTCTGCTCAGAAGGCTCACCACCTCCCGTAAATCCAGCTTCTTGGGACCTGATGCCCTCTTCTGGCCTTCACAGCTACCTGCACTCATGTACACATACCCATGCATGAATACACAGAATTGAAAATAAAAATAAATTTACAAATAAAAAAATAATATTTTCTGTCACCAAGGAAAACCTAAATTAAAGAAAATTCTCTTCTTCTCCTGATATTGTGATTAAATTTGAAGCAAAAACTACATGAATCTGATCAAAACATTCTGACTCGATTTTTTTTTTTCCTGGTCTGGCAATATCGTGATCTGTTTTTGTTTGTTTGTTCTGTGCTTGTCTGTCTGCCTGAGGCAGGGTCTTGCTATGTTACTTTGGCCTTGCAATATTCCTGCCTCAGTTTCCCTACTATGGAAGCTTGTGCCAACACACTGGCTCCACTGAGTTATAGTGTAGATTTCCAACAGTGAATCTTTCTCTTTCATGTGACAGCTCTCTTCAGTTACCAATAAACTGTGAATCCTCTTACCTAACTCTTACTGGAAAGAACATTTTTATATGTGTTCCATTTGTGTTATGGCCTATTTCAGTGAAACAAAATGTGATTTTTTTTTCTATTTGTCTTTCTCACCATAAAGCATTTTTTGTTTGTTTGTTTGTTTTGTTTTTGTTTTTGTTTTTTGAGAATTTAACCCACTGGTTGTGGAAGTACAATCATAGACTCACACAATCAACTCAACTTACTGCATTGTTTTATAATTGCAATGGCATGTCTCTGCTTCAGAACTAAGATCTGGAGTCAAGTCAGCACTAAAGTTATGTCTTTAATACATTAGCGAAAAGAAATGTGGGGCCATAGAAGGAAAAGATATGTAGAAAGAACAAGAATGAAAATAAACATACTCTCTAAAACTGGAGCTTAGATTGGTCTTTAAAGTTGGATTTTAAGTTTGGTTTTAAGACTTGTTGGCAGTGAGAGTCAAAAGATAAACAAGATTTATGTTGCTCTTTTAACATAAGAGAAGAAAGTGTCCTGTGCTTGATGAGAGATAGGATTTTTTCCTGGCAATGAACCCTGGCTAGCATTCTTTCTGGTAGGGAAGTTCATATACAGTCTAATGAAGGTGCCGATGAATTCTTAATTATGGTTACATTATCTGATGTTTACCTCACATTTGCAAATAGCAGTGTGGAAAGAGCTGAAGGCTCCTATTCCATCTTCATATCAGCAATTTAAATGAGAAAAACAAATATAGAGGACATACTATTCACACATATAATAACATCAGGTCAACCCTCTTCCTGGCTCCACACCCTACATTCCAGAACATTCTTTCTAGTCTGCCTCGCCTCTGTCTGCTTTCAACGTGCATCAAACATGGAACCAGCAGCTGCTGCAGCTCTGTCTTGTGGGCGATTACAAACTTACAATGCGGAGATGTACTGCCTGAGCTGTGAAGCCGATGTCACTTTCCTTGCTCGGTCCCACCGAGACTGAGTTAGATATGTCTCCTGAGAATCTCAGGGCATATCTAATTTTTAATCGTAAGTATATACATCCTGTAATAATGTCCAAACATGTACTAAATAAAAACAATGCTCTCAAAATAGTCATATTTTCAAAAAATGTTAAGTCTTAACTTCTGCTGGAGTCTAGATGTAAAGTTGTTTGTAGAATGTGGGGTCTGCCATAGCTGAAGGTCAGTATAGACTACTTCCTCTTTCCATCCACTGCAAGGCTTCCTCCACAGCTCTCACTAATGTTGTGTGCTCATCTTTGGAAGAAAACTCCATATCGTGGCATTAAAACTATTTGTGCTTATTATTTTCCTTGTAGCTAAGATAAAGTGTCTGACCAAAGTGACTTAACTGGGAAGGGTTTATTTTAGCTTACAGTTATGAGGATCACTGCATCATGGTGAGGAAGTTGTGGTGGTGGGAATGGGAGGCAAGTCACATTGTGCCTGCAGTCAGGAAGAAGGGAACAATGGGTCCTAGTATTCAGTTCATTCTACCCTTCTTTCCTCAGCCTGGGGAATGGAGTCGCCCACATTTTGGAGGGGTCTGCCCATCTTGTTAGCCTAATTTACAAAATTCCTCATATGCCCAGAGATTTGTTTCCATGGTGATGCTACCATCAAGTTGACATCCCAGATCCCAGATTTACCATCACACTGCTCAATGAAAGCAGACTCTCTACTACAAATGGCCGGGGATATAGGGGGCTTAATGGTCACTTTGAAAGGCCTCACTTCAGTTGTGGATAGAAAATCAACTTGTCTCCACATTGGCTACTCCAAGCCAACAGGTAGCAAATCTTTGCCTAGAATATCATCAAGTCAACAACATCCTTCAACAGCAGTACAATGAGATCCATATAATGTGTTATATCCCAGGCAGATTTTCCATCACCAGCATTGTCCACTGTGAGCATCTATCAATTCCAGCACTTTTCTCTTTTTGGATTGCTTCCCAGTCTGATTTTAGAATCTTGTTTTGCTCAGTCAGTCTACCTCTTCCTTCTCTTCATCTGTACTTTACACTGGGAACATGAAAAAAATTAAGGCCTGTCAACTCCTCCCCAAATAGAGACCCCAGCCTCAGTGCTACAATATCCTGCCAGAATGCAGTTTTGAGGGATTGCAAAATAAAACAGACCATGGTAAAATTGCCCTGATATTTACGTTTATTTGATCAATGACCAACTAGAATTAAGGACATTTTGCTGTGAAAAAAAAGGAGACCACTTATTTTCTTTGTGTTTAGTTATATGAATATTCAGTTTCTGAACAGATTTAGAAAATATACTAATTAATGAGAAGTGAAGATGTTCATCTGTTTAAGCGTCTGATATTCAAAATCTAGTTGATAACTTGCTATTTTTGAAAGCTAAATTATCTATTTATATATTCTTTGTTGAATCTAAGAAACTCCATGCTGTGTACAAAGAACACAGATACAGTTATCACCACAGTCTGAAGTCCCAAATGCCCTACACACATATTCCTATCCTCATCCCTGGATGAGTTGGAAGCAAGTTATGGAGCCCTGACCTTCCTGAGATGCCTATGGTATAGGGACCTGAGCCATCTCCACATACAGGTCTCAAGACAGAAGCAATGTTTCATTTTTAAGTGGGATTTTTTCTTTTAATAAATGTGTAGAGGTGAGAAGTACCATAGCACTCATGTGGAAGTCAAAGAAAAACTTGTGAGAATTGGTTCTGGCCTTCTGCTATGTGAGTCCTGAGGATTGAACTTAGGGCCCCAGACTTAGCAGCAAGCACATTACTCACTCACAAACACAGAAGACAGGTTTTAATTTATGTCCTTGACTTGGACCATATACCTACTCTCTGGTTTGGGATGAAAAGACAGATAAACACAGAGAAAGCATTTCACAGATGGGAGACTTAGCCATGTTAGAAGGTAGACTCATTATTGTTTCTATTCTACTTAAGGGTAATTTCAGCCACTCTCCATATGCACAGACATAAACTTAAACAGACCACACTGGAGTGATGAGTGTTCCTCAAATGAATAAGGATCTTGGCTGATTCCTGCCCTAAGAATCACAAAAATTGATAATAGACAGATACATAGGTCACAGATAAATATGCGGGTTTATATTTTTGTTTTGTTTTTCTGTTTTTCGAGAATTTCTTACATGAATACTATATTTACATTATTTCTACTCCTCTTTCTCCTTCAACTCCTCTTGTGTCCCTCCCATCCCCTCTTAAATTAATGAGCTCTTCTTTAATTACTATTGTTACAGATATATATAAGTGAGTCCATTTAGTGTTGCTCACATGTACATGCATTTAGGACTGAGCATTCGGGATTGAATAATCTGTCAGAGGACTCCCAGGAGAAGGCTGATTCTCTCTCTCAATGACTATAAATAGCCATCAATTGCTGATAGCTCTTCATCTCGGGGTGAGGTCTTGTAAGATTATCCCCATCCACATTGGAATGTCAACTCGTGTCAGCATTGTGCAGGTCTTGCTTAGGTGACCATGTTGTTGAAATCCATGGGTGCAACTTCCCTGAATGTCTAAAAGACAGTATCCCACAGCAGACATCCTGGTGTTCTGGCTGGTTGTAGAATAGAATACTTGTTTAACTATGTAAAGATATGTTGCATTTGTTTATGCTGCATTTGTTTAACTGTGTAAGTGTGTTGCTTTTGTTTATGCTGCGTGTGTTTAACTATGTAGAGATGTGTTGCAGATGTGTTGCTGTTTTATCTTGCCTGCCTAAGGCACCTGATTGGTCTAATAAAAAGATGAACAGCCAATCACTAGGCAAAGGAGGAATAAGTGGAGCTGGCAGGCAGATTTTGGGAAGAGGGAGACAGCCGGGGGGGGGGGGGAGGATATGGGGAAGAATGGGCACAGACAGACACAGAGGAAGCAGGAAAGCAGGATGGACAATACATAGATGAGGTAAAGAAGCCTCAAGGCAGCACATAGATGAATAGAAACAGGTTAATTTAAGTTAAAAAAAAATCTAACTAGAAACAAGGCTAAGCTAAGACAGACTAGACTACTCATAGTTAATAGTAAGTCTCTGTGTCATGATTTGAGGGCTGGCAGTCCAAGAGAAAGTCAGCTACACTGGCTCTGATAGTCCTTCCGCGTTCTGAGATGTCCCTTGAACTTAAGGTGTAGGAGTTGCATTGTGGATCATCGGTTGTGGGTGGGCACCCCAGTGTCATTGCTCTCTGCATTGAGCAACTGTAGACCTCGGACTGGTCTCCGTCTGTTGCGAAAGGTAGCTCCTTTGATGAGGAGTGAGAGCTGTGCTTAGACAGGTTGCTAGTGTCTAAGCAGAAACACAGAGGGCCTAGATAACAGATCAGATCACAGTTTATGAAAGAACATCGTTGAAGTCCCTAGACTGCTGGTTTCAAGATTTACCCCAAAATGAGAGTAAGAAAGAGCATTCCACCAACTCTGAACCGGGGTGATAGACACATGAAACCAAATCGAGGAACCGGAAGTAAAAGCCTGTGTGCGTGCTTCACTTCTGTCGCCAAGTGATGAGAGAAAATGACTGATTTCATTTTCAATACATATCCATGCCACGTTCAATATTTAACTCAAACCAGATCATAGGTATAAATAAAAAAGAAAAATTATAAATGTAGAACAAAACATTGTTGTTGTTGAGATAAGCAAACATTTTCTTGTTGTAATTTGATAAACTGGATTTAGGAGATGGCAATTGTCACTGGACCAGCGACATTGGGATCAGGAGTGCAATGTAGTCACTCTGTAAAACAGTACAACATATAAAGTCTCCTATAAGCTAAAACATCTCTTCGCCTGAGAGCTGGAAAACTCACTCCCGAGTGGGGACCAACAGAAAACACAGCAGAAATCCACACAAAGGCTTGCACTAAAATGTTCTCAGCAGATTTACTCATACTAAGCAGAGATGGGACACAATCCAAATATCCATTAGCAATGAATGTCTAAATAAATGTGATGTATAAACACAGCAGAGTTTCACCTCGCAATAGTGAGGTGGAGTCAACTCCTGACCACGATAACCTGGGTGAATTTCAGAAACTACTGAGTAAAAGTAGAGGAATATCCAGGTGTAAACAGTCCAGCCTCGGGGCTTTATTAACCTAGAGTTCTGGAGCATGCAAAACTACCCTCCAGTAGTAAATGCAATTGACCATTCTCTACCAGAGTTAAATACACAGGCACAGAGAAAACCTAAACTGGATTGCTATGGCATACCATGCACAAAATTCAGTATGAGAGTTTTAAGCACAAATGGGACAAGCTGAAAAGCGAGCTAGCAGAAAACAACATGAGAACAGACCCATAAATATTTCCTCAGCAAGATGTAAAACAGCGAGTATAAAGGGAAACATTGACAAAATGACTTTCTATTGAAATCCAGAACCTTCCATAAAAGTCACACTTTCCATAAACGCTTTTAGAACAGCCAAAGCTAAGCCACACATATGCACACAGTTGGCATGCTGACAGTGATTGGCATCTAGAACGGAACATGTCTCCTAAAACAGATCAATAATAAAAAGGAAAAAGAAACAGAAGACTTGAAAAGTCTCCTATGGGATTCCTTGTTTAACGAGGTGGCTGGCCCTCGTTAGTCATTCAGAATATGCAAATGAAGACCACACACACACACACACACACACACACACACACACACACACACACACACACATCTGTCCACACCCGACTGATAATCCCAGCTGAAAGTCATCTCTGTTCTGTTTCCCTTTCCTGGGGACAAAGAAGAACACTTAAAATTCTCAAGAGGGACTCTGTTCTGGGCCTCAGACTGTCTTCTCCTGGGATCAAGCAGGTAAAGTCAACTTCTTCAGGTCCCTATGATCCCCATAGAACCAATCTACACATAACTGTAGAAATCTGACCCTTGTAATGCACACTGAGGCCACAAAAGTTAAAAGTCAAAACAAATCCCTCAAAAGAGCTAGTTTTTATGGAAGGCATAAATCAATTCTAGGAAAAGTGAAACAAGGAGCTGGAGGGATGGCTCGGAGGTCAAACGGTTTGCTGCTCTTGCAGAGGACCTGGGTTCAGTTCCCAGCACCTATTTGTGACAACTCACAACTGCCTTTAACTCCAGCTCCAAGGGATCCAACATTCTATTCTAGCTTGCATGGTTACCTACACAAACCCTCATACAGACACAAACATATGTACAAAATTTAAAAAAATGAATCTTTTTGAAGGTAAAATAAGACTGATAATGTCCACTATAGGAAAGAATGTTGAGTGATTGTTCCCTTGGAAAATGTTGATTTTAAATTAATAGAACCACCTAAGGAATTGTTTAGTAATGTTTATCAAAGCTTATTCTGCATGCACATGTCTTCTGCTCCAGCAAACTCACTCTGAGATACACCCACTGAGAATAACAAAGCACAGGAAACACAGCTTCTATAGTCTTTGTGGAGAAATACACAAAATGACAAAAATCTGAGAAGAATTAAATATTCCTCAAATAACTTCTTATAATTATATAACAAATTACTACAAAACAATGAAAACGATCTGTCTCTATGCATAATGTCAGCATTTAATGAATGCAGCAGTGAGGAATTTAAGCCAGGCATATGGGGAGAAACTGCTGGTTTCCATTTATATTGAAAAAAATCAATGATGATAGGAATCCAGATGGAACTTACTTGAGGAGTAATAACTAGAGGGGACATAAAGAAGGTTTCTTTGGGGCCTGTGCTCTTACTGGAATGGAGGTTACGAGAGGGTACAATGCAGTTATATATAAAATACTTTGGGAATTTAATAACTGTGAAGTTTTCTTTCTATGTCTCAATATTTTGATGAAATTTTTTCTTAAAAATGTAGTAGACATTTGTGCAGCATTAGAGTTGTTACAGGATTAAGAAATTAACCCACTTTCTAAAAGATAGGAGCTGGAGAGAAGGCTCAGAAGCCGCTCTTGTAGAAGACCCAGGTTCAGTTCCCAGCATCCTCCTGATGGCTATAACTCCAGTTCCAAGGCATTTGATACCTTCTTCTGGGCTCCACAGTACTGTATGAGTGCGGTCCACGCGCATACATGTAGGCAAAATATTCATACACATTTATCTGGACTGTCTACAAAAGCCAAAGCAAATATTTGATAACAGAAATGTTTAATGTATGCTAACAGATTTTCTTTGATCTTTCAAGAGTTCCAGCTTGGTTGTCAAATACCCCTCTGAGTCTGGAATTCTCTGGCAGGAAGAACCTAAGAAAAGTTGAGGACTTGTTTCACATTAGAAAGAATGAAATAACATTTTCAACTGGCAAGTATGGGTGATACTTCACCAAGATTTAAATGGGTTCGTTATGTTAAAATGGCCTCAACATTGGGTGGGTATATGGTTCAGTTGGTAAAGTACTTGCCACACATTCAAGAGAACCTGAGTTCAATACCTGAAACCCAGGCACAAAGCCTGACGTGGTGATGTATGCTTATAAACGCAGCATTGGGGAAGCAGAGACAGATGGGTCCCCAGGGCACACTGGCCAGACAACATAGCTACTTGACAAAGCTCAGGTCCCAGTGAGAATCTGTCTCAAAAAACAAGGTGCACTATACCTAAGAAACAGTATTCAAAGATTTTTTTTCTGCCCTCAACATGCAAGTACACACATATGCAAACATCTGTGCAAACATATAATATGAGTGCATGCATATATTTTGTGAGCACACATGAACGAACACACACACACACACACACACACACACACACACACACACACACACATTGCCAAGGTTCTGATCCAAACTTTCCCAAGATAACCAGTAGCCAATATTTTGTACTACTGTTCATTTCACTAGGTTCTTTTCCTAAATTATGAAACTATCCAAAAACATATTGGAGATTATTTTGTGCATTTTACCATTAAAGCAATACTTTTCTACTTTATACATGGAGGTCATTGTTGTAAATATTATTTTAAGGTGTGTTACTTTTGTTTATGTTGCATCTGTTTAACTCTGTGAAGCTGTGTTACTGTGCCTGTCTAAAACACCTGAAGGCCTAATAAAGCACTGAATGGACAATAGCAAGGCAGAAGAAAGGATAGGTGGGGCTGGCAGGCAGAGAGTATAAATAGAACGAAAAATCTGGAAGAAGAAGAAAGATCAAGGAATGAGAAAGAAAAGGAGGGAGACGCAAGGGGCCAGGCACCCAGCTACACAACCAGCAATGGAGTAAGAAAGAAGGATATACAGAAGTAAGGAAAGGAAAAAGTCCAGAGGCAAAAGGTAGATGGGATAAGTTAAGAAAAGCTGGCAAGAAACAAGGCAAGCTAAAGCTGGGCATTTATAAGTAAGAAAAAGTCTCTGTGTATTTACTTGGGAGCTGGGTGGTAGGCCCCCAAAAGAGCCAAAAGAGAAAGCAAAAACAACCAACAACAGGTAATAGTAGAAAATCATTCTGGGAGAACTCAGTACAGGATGTCAGCTTTCATACAACATTTTCTAGAGGGAAGTGAGAGCAGAGTCTTGGTTTTCTTTTATTGCTTTTCATAAAATAGCTGTGAACCTTGGCTATTTCTCTGCGACTTTCATAATAAATCACATTAAATCACATATCTGCAAGAAGCCACATCCTTGTCCCTTGGGAAAGGCTTGTCCCTGAGGAAGGCTCATGTCTGGGGAAAGGCTTGTCCCCTGGGAAAGGCCTGTCCCTGGGGAAGCTTCGTATCTGGGGAAGGCTTGTCCCTGGGGAAGGCTTGTCTTCTGGGAAAGTCTTTTCCCTGGGAGAGGCTTGTCCTTGGGGAAGGCCTGTCCCTGGGGAAGGCTTGTCCCTGGGGAAGGCTTGTCCTCTGGGAAAGGCTTTTCCCGGGAGAGGCTTGTCCCTGGGGAAGGCTTGTCCCCGGGGAAGGCTTGTCTCTGGGGAATGCTTGTGCCCTGAGAAAGATGGTCCAGATATCTTAAGTTTCCTTTTTTCCAGCTCCTTCTACTTCACATCTGAAGGACCAAACTTCTTTGGCAATGTTTCTTTTCTTAGTTTCTGTTAAATGATTATTTGCTTTTTTCTACATAGCATATGATAAGGAAATGACAACCCATCACCCATATTATCTGATGGTATTTGCCACACCATGTCAGGTGTGCCACACACAAGCTTTTACATGTACGAGCTTCACTAATATTCATATGGAAGGACCCATCTGTGGGCAATGTTACTCCTGGGCAGGTAGTGCTGAGTTGTATATAAAATTAGCTGAGCAAGCCACAAGGCACAAGCTAGTAAGCAGCATTCCTTGATGGCGTCAGTTCCTGTCTCCAGGTTCCTGTTTGAGTTCCTGCCCTAACTTTTCTTCATAGTGGACTGGGACTGGGATATGGAAGCTTAAATAAGCCCTTTCTTCCCCTAGTTACTTTTGGTCATGATGTTTTAGAAAGGCAATAAAAAACATACTAAGACACTGAGCCTGAAGACAGGATTGAAATCAGACTGCGCTTCATGGTAGAGGACACAGAGGGTCCTTAACAACATGGCGGAGTGTGATACCAGCCTTATGAGTAGGGTAAAGAGAAAACTACAGAACCTACTCAAAGCAGGACCACCAAAGGCCTAGACCAGATGTTTGCAAGCTGAAGCAGTACCGGGACAACTTTGAATGTGACTCTACTCAACTTGGATGTGGATGAAAATGTTGTATTGTGGTGTCATAACACTGGGCAACCCTGGCTGGACCTTTCAGGAGTTAAGGTTTGGTTACTCCCTGAGGTAAGTGTGTGATCTCTTGAGGGGCTTGATGAAAATGAAGGGAATTCAGAAGTGAAAGTAGGAGGTTGTTACAAACACTGCCATGCCCCTGGATCCAACCAAAAGCAAGCCATGACTATCATGAGTAATTCTTGCTTTTCTGTGAACATGTTTGTGTGATGTGGATGTGTGTGTGTGTGTGTGTGTGTGTGTGTGTGTGTGTGTGTGTGTATGTGTGTGTGTGTGTGTGTGTGTGTGTGTGTGTAGTTTTTCCTTTTTATTTCCTTGTCATATAAAATAAGACATGTTGAATTTTTCCCCATAAAATTTTCGGCACTCAGTAGCTACCTCTTCCTTTCTGCAGGCTCAGCACATCTTCATGTGTCCCCATAACTCATGTACCACAGTAGATGAGTTATGATCTTGTTGTCATCTCATGTAGAGATTACATATGGTTTAAGAAGTGCAGAAGTGACTGGCAATGGTTAAATGTATCTAGCTTTAACCTCATTTCTAAGTATGCCTGTGTGTCTCTATGATAGTAGATTTGAATAGGTGAATGGAGTAGAGCTCTTTGGACCCTCCCTTGAGTTTAGTAGGCATATATTTGTGCACATATAATCTATGAGCTCTTTCTTTCTGACTAACACTGGTAACATGATCTTAAGTAATTATCTCAAGCTTCCAAGACTGACAAGTCTAAGCCAAACACTGGGAATGAACACTACACCTCAGAAAAGATGGCATCCTAATTGTGTGGGACATTCACTTTGACATTAGAGGACAGAACAAATGGCCACTCTAATGAACAGAATGAGCTGTCACACAGCTACCTATGGTTTGGGTTGTCCTTTCCACCCTCACTGGCTTCCAGATGGAGCTCTGTTTACTGAGCTCTCAGTCCTTCACATTAGCATAGAAACATACTGAAGTCCCTAGCATTTAAAATAAATAAACCAATCTATTGTGCTTCCTCAGATTCCCATTGCCTGGTTCTACTCTTCCTGGCCTTTTACCAACTGTATGTGGAGAACAACTCTTCCATGTCTTCCTCTAACTCACTCTCTGAAACTGAATGGATTCTGCTTCTACCTCCTTCTCCTATTACAATGGTCCTCCTCAGTACAGCACCCGAGGCAAGACTCTTATCTAGCTTGCCTCTTGACCTTTGACATGATTTCCACTTCATGAATCACTATTGGTAATGTTAACTGTGGCGTGTATTTTTTAAGAGTGTCAAGACCTTTCTTGCGTGGGCTTGATGGGTGATGGTCCTTTGACCTCTTCTTCTGCCTTCTCCCACTCTATCTTGATCATCAGCTGGGAGAATATTTCCATGCACACATACATTCCCTGATCAAATCCAATGCCTATGTAGTTTTCCAGATGGGGAACACAAACCCTCATTGTTACTATAGATAGAAATGGCTTTTTTTGTGACAATACCAAGAATTAAAGGCCTAATTAGCAAATTATTACAAATGACCTCTTGACTTCCAAGAAGAATTGGATAATTGTTTAAACAGAAAAGTTTGGATATTTTGTTGATCTTTCTCTCTCCATAACATGTCAAAGAATAATGCTAAATTACAAAGTTGGGAAATTCCACTTTTGGCTAAAAGCCAAAGAGTTCTTTAAAGAGGAAGATAAAAAATGGTTACTATTTGTGAAGCTTAGAGTTTTGCATTTAAAAGATTTTTATAATATCATTTGCATTACACTGAACTTTGTTCCCCACTGATTAATATGTTTGTCCTTCATTTGACCTTTTAAAACTCCCTCAACTGAAAGCTATGCAGATAGCTGGTGACAACTTTGCAGCAATCCCAAACCCCGGGTTCAAGAATTTACCAACTGCTGATGTGGTAAGACTCTCTTGCTGAGGACACCACGTTTGTGTGCTTCCACTGTGGGAGATGGAGAAACTAAGCTTGGATTGAACTGGAAACTGCCACCCTGGACAGCTGGCTTTCATTGTGCCAGAAGGAACCACACAAATGGATGGTGGAGAACTGTCACTAACATTTCTGCTTGGCTATGAACCCTACATGCTAAAATACTGACATACCAGACAGGAGGTGTCTACTTGTGCAATAGTGGTTCAGCTGTCATGGGTAAGACCACAGCCATCTAACTGGATTTAAAGCTGTCTTACTTGAGAGAACAAAAATTTGTGGCTATGGAGGTCATAGGTCCCAATGGGGAAGCAGTTCTTATCATTTTACTAGATGGATGTGATGTGTCTGTCAGGTTGCCTTCTAAACATCTGTTTATGCCCATAGATCACCACTGTTGTCGACCTCAACTTATAACCACTGGCAAGACTCATGAGAACAGTGACCATTACAATGGCCTAATTCTTAGCTATTGGTAGACATCTACAGTCACCCCTTCTAAGGCTCAGCGGCTATCATTGTCAAATAGGGAGGCAGTTTATAAAGATAAAGGGGGAACCTCATGTTAGGATGAGGTCTTTAATTTTTACTGGGCATGTTAATTAGATGAGCCAAAGGGGGCTTTTGATTGCTGGATTTCAATACTTTGATAGCTGGACCTTGGTAGTCAGCCTCAGGAGGAGGAAGTGGCCAAATAAGGGACTAGACCTTGGGGGGCTAGCTTTTGGAATGTCATCTAGCAGTTTTTAGCAAGGCAGAGGGAATCAGGGAGGAGGACAAGGCCTGCCAGATTAAGGCATTAATGATGCAGGGGGCCAAATGTAATCAGCAGGGGCAGCACAGCTAAGTACCCTGCAATGGCCGACAGCTGAGTTACTAGCCAGAAAGAAGCCAAGAAAGAAAATTGGAGCCATTTATTCCCTCCTTGGAGGGTCTTTTCCTTCTCTGTGAAGCTTTTCCAAAGTTCGGCCAAACTATCCTTGATGATTCCAGAGTGGTTGCATAGAAGCAGCAAGTTTCCCCAAGGCCATGCAGTAACCTCCTTGTTTTATATAAAGCAGATCAAGTGCCCTCCCATGTTGTAAGACTACCTCAGCCAACGAGTCGACCTGCTCTTCTAATTTTGCAATAGACTTTTCTAATGCAAATAATCCTGGGTTGTTTGATGTCCTAAGTTTTTGTATCCGACACCAGCTACTGCTATGCCTGTTCCCCCAAACAGCTCCAACTGTTCCCAACCCTAAGCTTACTAGAAGGGGTATAAGGAGAGGACTGATTTGTGAGTACAAGTGCTCCCTCCCTGCCAGATGGTCATGTACAAACATCCTGGGGATTGGAATACCAAGAAACAAAATTTGGGGTCTTGATGCATATGCCAGATAGCTAAGCAGGGATGTAATCCATCATCTGCAAACCAAACAGTTTCAACTGAGAGGTGAAGGAAAGAATGTCTACCTGATGAAGGGGTGGCTGGGAGCTGGGAGACATTTGTAGTTAAGTTTGCATTTGCTCTTAAAGGGGGAATCTAGACATATATCCCATGAAAGAGCAGGGAAAACATAGTCAGACAAGACATCAGTGGTCTACAACCCACGTCAGTCTTATCTTCAGTGGATCTTCTCAGGCCTTCGTGACAAGCCAGCTTTTCTGCAGCTGGGTCATCACCTCCTATGACTTGCTTGACCTGGGAATGATGTATCCAGGTGTGGTCCCTTCCAGTGGAGTCCTAGTGCCTTTTGACCTAAAATTCCAGCCTTTTGTTGAGGATAGGGAGGAATGTACCCTCTTCTGTAACTGCTTCTCAGCAGAGATTAGAATGTTGTCAGGGCCCATGGCAGTTTGGGGGCATTCATCAGAAGCATCTGGTTTGCTGACCCAGTTGAAGAGACAGGGAGCAATCACATTGGCTGAACTGGTTTATACCAGCTTTCAGAAAGTCCAGGGCTCATGGCTGTTTGGAGTTTTGTAGTCTGCAGCTGATTCACGGATGATGCCTGTTAGATGGTAAGTTTTGGATCCCTGGTTACTGAATATCTTCCACCGCTGATGTAATAAGTTGGATCAGGCCGAATTAATAAATCCAGGTTTAATCTGAGCAGAACAAAGCACCTTCTGGGTGGCTCTTGGGAAGGCAGGAGAGAGAGCATGAGAGCACATGGCAGATATGGTGACCAGGTCTTAAGTAGCCTATAGGCATGGTCTTGAGCAGCCCCGGGGCTGACACTTGGCTGGTCTTCTGAGGGGGTGGGGTCTGGAATGGGAGGAGTGAGACATGAGTGTGGAATGCCCCCTCTCCCTAGCTGGAGATCCCCAACATCCCAACCTTTTTGGGTATATATGGTGGATGCCGATTGGGCTCCCACCTAAACAACATGGAGCAATTCCATTGGCTGAACTGGTTTATACCAGCTTTCAGAAAGTCCAGGGCTCATGGCTGTTTGGAGTTTTGTAGTTTATGGCTGATTCATGGATGATATCTGTTAGCTGAGTAGAAATCTGCTGCGATAGATATAGACAAGGGACAGAAGTTAAAGTTTAAAACTTAAAGAAAAATCTTACATTTAGGACTTCCCCCTCAGGAATAAGTAGCAGGTGGGAATCTTGGGCTGCTGATTGACAGGAGTGCTTATCTGGAGTCCATTTGACGTATGGCAAGTGACTTCAAGTCCTGACTCCCTGGAGCTCACATAAATTTAAAGTTTACACAGAGAAATACAGGTTTTGGATGTATTAGCATCACCACTGTTTTTAATCTGTACAGAAATCCACATTGTAGTAAAAATCAGTAAACCCATGCCTTTGAATCATAGTAAAAGCTTTGGGACCCAAAAACTGATTTGAGTTAAAAGCATTAACACATTTTCCTCTATCCAGAGGGCTGTTGGCTGTTGGCTCTTTCCAATATATATGTTTATTGGACAGAGATGCTTTAAGCATGATGAGATGCACCTTTTAGTCTATACTTAGAAAACAACTAAAAGACGTTTAAAATTTGAGCTTGTGGATATAATAGTAGTCAATGCTTTACCAGAGCTACATTAATAGCTTATCAGAACTCCATTGATTAATATGTTAAAACTCTGAGGTCCACAGCCATGAGCATCAAAAATTGAGATATCCCTATGTTATGATATAGCAAGACAATGGCCTAAGCAATTTGGCAAGAGCATATTGAATATCTCTCCTTACATAAAGTCTATTTAGGCTAATAGAAACTGACTTAAAAACGGATATCTGGCCTCTTCATTTTCGCCAACTTTGTTAAGCTTTAGCTATTTGGATAAACTGAGTCATACAAGAAACTGGTATTCTATAAGGATGCATATAAAAGGATCAAAAATTAAGATTCACAGTCTCTTTATGGGCTGCATTTATGCTTTGAAGCTTTATTTTGGTACTAAAAGAGCTTTAATTCAAGAATTGTAAATTTTTAAGGCTATCATTAGGACATGCTGGTTAATAGTCAGTCACCTTATAAATGATCAAATTCTTCAACATGCTCAGAACTATGCTTGTAGTCATGTTAAGAGCAAATGTAATTCATTGCCTTTATTCAACCTTGTGTATATTTTTAAGCCTACAAATAAAGTTTATTTAAAGTCAGATATACTTAATAGATGGCTTTCAAAAACTCTTCAGAGATCTGCTGAATAGGGCATTTAAAGTGTTTAGTGCAAAAGACTTCCTGTGTTAGACAAATGCCAGATCCTAGAGGCAGCCCTAAGGTCCCCCAAATAAGATGACCCCACTGAGATTATGGCAGTGGTAACCAATGGGCAAAACTGTCCCATGCCTCACCTGCCTCTAGGACCCCACCGAGACCTGGACAAGCAAACACAGGAGAACTGATTGCCCCTCTTTGCCTTGACAAGATAGGCCAGTCTCTGAGGCTCATAGGAAAATCTCTCATAACCCAACTCCAGAGCCAGCTTTTTATGGAAGTAGAGCAGCATAAAACAACAATTTAATATCATCTATACCTAAAAGACACCCAAGTCCCTGTAAAACTGAATTTGGTCACTGGGAGGAGGGAACAAAGTAAACTGAGAACAAAAAAGTCTTAGAGATAAGAAAATTTTGAGTCCTGGTTATAGACAAAGTACGCTGCAGGAGGAAGCTGAGAGTCGCACCAGCCAGTGGAGTGTATGCACACCACAGCCATCTACTCCTTCGTTCTTTCCCCTCCCTCATTCCCACATCTGCAACAAACTTACCAACACACCAGAAAACACAGATCCACCAAACAGCAACTTAAAAAGCCAGAACATTCACACAGCACACACAGAGTGGGGGGGTGGGGTGGGGTGGGGGGGTGGAGGGTGGTACTGGACAAAAACAAACATTTGGTGGCCACATTCATTCATATATCCAACAGCAGATTTCTATCTTGGCTTTTCCTACAAGGGAAAGGCCCCACAGACATACATTCGTGAATTAACTGCATCCAGCTTTTCCATGAATCCTACAAATGGGCGCTCTAGACAAATAGGGTCCTTAGCTACACCTCTGTAGGTTTTCTGATACCTTTTTTCTCACGGTCTAGGCATTGAGAACCTGGCAGTGGCTCCCTTCAAACACTGGGGCTCTCCAATTTCTTAGCTCCCAATATGCTGGGAGCTTCCAGGGTTCCAAGGATAGCTAAAAAAAAAGAAGATAGATTTGGCTGAACTCCCAAATCCCAGACGAGCCCCTACATTTTATGAGTTTGGGGTGGTTCAGAGATTCACCAGTCTGCTCAGAAAATTGGGAATCCATCTACCTCAAGACCCAGCCATATCACTCTTAGGCATATACCCAAGGAATACTCAATCATACCACAAAGATACATGCTCAACTATGTTCATAGCTGCATTATTTGTAATAGCCAGAACCTGGAAACAACCTATGCCCGTCAACTGAAGAATGGATTAAAAAAATGTGGTACATATACACAATGGAGTACTACTCAGCAGAGAAAAACAGTGACATCATTAAATTTGCAGGAAAATGGATGGAATTAGAAAATATCATCCTAAGTGAGGTAACCCAGACTCAGAAGGACAAATACGTTATGTACTCACTCATAAGTGGATACTAGATATAAAACAAAGGACATTCAGACTGCAGCCCACAGATCCAGGGAGGCTACCTAGCAGGGGGGACCCTAGGATGACTGTGGCTTATAAGTTTTGGCTTTGCACAATCACTGGGCAAGCTTTAGTGAAACATTTCACTATTAGGATGAGAAATTGTACTGTATCAAGCTGATGAAAAAAATTGCTGGCCATACTTTCAGGAGAGGAGGCTAAAATCTTTTTAGATTATAGATTAGCCTATAGAAAAATGTCTGCTGTAAATCAAACAGTGAAGGGAAAGATTAATAGGAATCTCACTTACACAACTTAAGTAAAACATAGCTCTCTGCACGAATAAATTTTAATAAAGAAAAGGCTTTTGTTCATATACTGGCACCAGGTTTACACTAGGGACTCTGATTGCTGAATGCAGCTCCCTGCCACCTCAGTCAGGGGTTTAAAAGGCAAAGAACACAAAGTTACAATTTGTTCCTGAGCAAGAAGAAGGGTACTCTCCTGCAAAACAAGCTTGTTTACAGAAACAAAAATATCAGTAAAAAAATTAAGCTGTAACAGCCCTTAACATCTGGAGGTCTAATTTTGCTTTATGGTTCTCTTAAGCACAGAGATTTTAAAACTTTTAAATATAAAGTTAGCCATCAGCATAACATTAGCCATCACACCTAGTCACCTTCATCCAGGTTCCCTATCTCTGGCAGGCAGTCTTTATCTCCTCTTCTAAGTTCTTCAGAAAATGTCCCCATAGGCTCTTGAATGAGATGCACTATTACTGTTACGGTCCTGGAGAAGTCCCACAAAACACCACCATCCACATATGCAACAGCAAGAGCGTTTATTATCCCAGGATACTGGGGTCGTCCATCCCACACAAAGGCAAGAATGCAAAGACCCTGAGAAAGACATGTGAGCTCCTTTTAAGCACAGCCGAAGAAGAGTTCCTAGAGCCGTTAGGTCATCTTAGATATGACTGGCTTAATCAAGTGGCAATCATATTAGTACATTCTTATTGGCCACGGCTAGTTAGAGTCTGGTCAGGGCTACAGTTTTCCATTTTGGGGCAGACCCGACTCGTCTCAGGCTCTGTCCCTATTTGGTTATCACCTTGAACTTGCTGACTATGAACGCTGCCTCAGTGGCCCAGGCTTGCTCCCTGCTGTCTCCCTTATCTCTGTTGTCAGGGGCACCAGTGATGAATTGCCTTTTGTTCATGGCTTCCCCAGAAACTGTCCAGTTTCAAGAACAGGGACCAAGGCCTGGTTTTTAACTAAGTTATTAGGGCAGGCTGACATGATATTTGCCTGACCCTCTTGATCACCTTCCTTTTGGGGGGAACATCTCCTTCAATCAAAGTCTTTGGAATTAATATTGTTGTTTGGGGTGCTGCAGGTCAAACCCTAACACTGTGTTTTATAATTTGGATAACTGGGACTCTACAAAGCTGAGTTTTGCTTTGCTATCTACTCTAGTAAGTTCTGTCCAAGCAGTATGCAAGAGGGAGACACAGATTTGATAGGATGACAAGCCTTAAGTGTTTTCCAAGAAGTGGCCAGTGGCCAGTTTCCTCTCTCTGAACATCACCTAAGCAGTGATTCCTCACCCTGGCAACAAATGCCTTCTTACACAGCAATCATATATCCTTTTGTGCTTCTTCAAAGTCCTGAAGACCAGATTGTGCCTCAGTGTACCTTTCCCTAATTCAGAGCTCTTACGAAAGCATGGTGAATCTTTCTCCACCCCCTCAAGACACCGTGGCCAGTTAAGCAGTCTCCTCATACTTCTCAATTTCAATTCCATGAGGCCTAGCCACAAAGTTTCTAATTTTTATTGATATCTTTTTTGGTCTAGGGTCCATGAGCAGCAGCTGTCAGGATGTGAGCAGACATATGAGGAATTGATTGCAGAAAATAGCTATGGGAGAAAATGGAGAGGAATGACCGAGTGGTCAGATCCAACAGTTGCCCTGAAGCAGACCACAAGAGAGAAGAAAGCAAGGGTTGAGCGGGGCAGTAGACAGAGTGGAGGGAAGTGCAGCAAAGTGACTGTGGGCAGATGGGGGTCTGTCTTCCAAGGTTAAGTGCTGGAATCATACCAGTCCCCAGTGTGGGGACATGAAGAGAAGATGGACTCTTTCAGAGATGAGAGGCCTGAAGCTTACATGGGACACATCCCATGGAAGGGTTGAAAGCAGTTTTTGAGAGACTTTGGTTGCCCTAAGAGTGAGTTGTTAAAGAAAACTCTTGGCTCTGGCTCACTGCAGGATTGGTTCCTCTTGTAGAAGTCCCCATCACTGTGACACCATCTGCATGAGCTTTTTCGGGGCATAAGACAGTATTGTGCCCCAAATCTTTGCAACCACAAGTTTATTAACCTCTTTTTTTTTTTAGGAAGTGTCTAGCCTCTGATAGTCTGTTATAGTAACAGAAAACATACTGATACAGTTTGGTGAGGCCAGTGAGAAGTTTTGAAAGTCACTTGATAAAGTGTTACTTAGTCATACTCAGTCTTTATTTATTTATTTGCTTATTTATTCATTGGTTTTTTGAGACAGGGTTTCTTTGTGTAGCTTTGGCGCCTTTCCTGGAACTCACTCTGTAGCCGAGGCTGGCCTCGACCTCACAGAGATCCACCTGCCTCTGCCTCCCGAGTACTGGGGTTAAAGGCTTGCGCCACCACCGCCCGGCTCCATAGTCAGTCTCTAGACCATAGTCAAGAGATAGAAATAGGGATGACTCCCCTTAGGGTCACATCTAGTCCTTTTGTTTCAGCCTTTGCTTCCACCTCTGCACCTTTGAACTTTGACAACTTGGAGATTTTGGTGCCAAGGCTAGGGTTCCCCAGAAGATATAAGAATTGTCTTTTATGCTTTTAGGATCAATGATAAAACAGCTACTGAGGAGTGGTGGACTTCGTATGTTACCAAATTTGCAGTAAAGGGGGAATTCCTCTGTCTTAGCTGGATTCTGCAGCGTACCCTTCGGGAGTTATGCATGGCATTCCTCACTCTTTCTGAGGATGATTAATTGGCTGTGTGAATGTCTTTGAACACCCAGGAAGCCATGTGCTTTTTCATCATGACATCACTGGTGCTTCCAGCCTGGAGCCTTGGTGTTGTCTGCCCTGTGTCTTCAGGGTGTGAGCATGTTCCTCTTAGTCACCAAGGCCAGCCTAGCATCAGAAGGTGGCACTCTTGATAGGTCCTGGAGAGAAGAGTGTCTGGTTTATTACTTAGAAGTCTTCTGAAAAAGAAATTGTTCCTTTTCCTCTTTATTTCCCCCAATACTATGCCGGTGTCATCTGGGGCTCAGGGACACTTTATTTGGCTGTGAATTCAGTGTAGTCCTCACCATTGCTTAGCATTCCAACCCAGGTCACACAACGCTCCTTGGGACTGGTGCTCCTGTCTCCACTCCTTGTTGCCTTTTCGTTGTGTCATATTATTGCAAGGTCTCTGGGACATTTTTCCATTTTCCCTAATATAGGAGCAATCAAATCAACTATTTTTCTAAGGGGACGATTTTATTTTTCTGACAAATGGAATTTAAAACAAGACCTAGTGACTCCCCATGAACACTCCACATGGGCATGTTACCCACAGGCTCACACTCCCCATGAACATTCATCATGACTCCATACTCCCCATGGGCTTCACACTTTCAGCACACTCCCCATGGGCCCTACACCTACTGCATGCAGAGCCATCAGCATGGACTTCTTTCTTCTCTTCACTGCTGATGTTTGTTTCTCTCCACTAGAGAATGGTGAATTTCCTTTGTCATCAAACATACTCAAGATGGCTATGCTCAACCTCACAAAGTTCAAGCAAAAGCAAAACACACCTACTGTGCTGTGGAAGAAAGAGAACACACTAAGTGCTGAAATTTTAACCCCGCCCCGAGCAACAGTGGCCAAACCAGGAAAGTAGGACCAGAAGGACACCCTGTGTAGACCTCTGGCCTCCACACATTCATGCATAGGCAAGTCCATTTCAAGGGTGTGCATGTGCATACTCCACACACACATGCATATGTTGTATACACACACCAATGCATAAATCACACACACATACACACTTATACACCATACACATATGCATATGCTACACACACACCATACACATACACAAACACACACATAGCACACACACTCACGAACACATACACACTTGGAAGAAAGACACAAATTGCAAAACTATAGTTGTCTGATAAAATGTACAAATATTAAAACTCCACGAGAACGCTGTCACAGTTACTGAATGGGTACCATCCCTTTTAGGGATCTAGATGTGGAAGTCCATGACATCATCTTAAGACCAAGAGGCAGGATCAATGAAGATTACAGAGGAGGATTTGTGGTGTTTTGTTTAAAAGCAGACTGTATGAAGAAGGCAAAACGACAACTTATGAAGCCAGGAAAGCAAAAGCAAACAATACTCATGGCTTTATTGTCAATAGATGTGGAATCTTTTGTTTTACAATATGAGGAAAGAACAACAATCATGTGCTGTTTGGGGAAAGGATAGGCCAGTGCTATCAGAGCTGCTCCTGACACCTGGAGATAGGAGGGGCAGGAAGAGGGAGGAGGTGGCAGTTGGCAGCCCTAACAGCAAGATTATCTGGGCTTTACCTCTGTGTTGCCTCATTAGCAGTCATCCTGCGCATCAATTATACAAATCAAATCTGCACGCGGAATCCTGCCACTCTGTCATTAAAACAGAGGCTGCAGGCCAAGATGGGGGCTGGGTGAGAGCCTTTCCCATAGACCACACCTCCCTCTGTGTATACTCACAAAAGGGAGGGGTTATGCATCTCAAGCTTCCAGATGTTTTCTTCTGCTGGTTCCTTTTCCCTAGAATGCAATTTCTCAGGCTTGCTTGCAATGACTGGGAAAATTTTTTGTCTTTCCCTGTGACAACAAGGCTTCAATGTGTGTGTGTGTGTGTGTGTGTGTATGTGTGTGTGTATGTGTGTGTGTGTGTGTATGTATGTGTGTGTGTGTGTGTATGTATGTGTGTGTGTGTTGGCGAAGGTCTAAGGCAGAGCTGCTCACACCTCCTGAAACTCCACACACCCTCTTCCCAGCTGTCACTCTCAGGCCTCAGAGGTGAAGGATTTGGTGTGTCACAGGTGGCAGAAAAGGATCTTCTCCACCAGCACAATGTCCCTTCACACTTGGGGCAGCGGTATGGCTGTGTGCCTCTCATAGCGGAAGACCATATGTTCTCACATGCACAGGGACCAGAATAGACCTTGAACTGGATTCCCACGTCAGCAGTTTCAGAGAGGCCGCCCATCCCATTACAGCTGCTTCTATTCTAATTCAAGACAGGATTGGGGATGGTTTTATCTCCAGGGACAAGTGTCTTTAAATACACCATAGAGTTTCAGAAAGTTTCGAACAAGAAAAAGGGACCGAAGTTTCTACAGGACTACAGGCGTGAGAACCAATCCGAAACTTTGTATTTAGAAATGTTTCTATGGTGGTTACATTGTTTGTTCACTCAGTCACTAGACATCTTCTATAAAACCCTCCCAGGACAAGCGGGGCAATGCTTCCTTTACTCTGACCATGGCCTGCCCCATGAACTATGTGGTGGTGATGTATTAATGTTAAAGAAAAAACTAGGGCTGCTTTTGGAGTAGAAAAAGGTGTCTGGTGCTGACCTCTCATTTCATTGAGCAATTATCTTCAAAGTAAGTGCTTCATGGGTCCATTTGGCTGATGGCTTACAGCAGAAGACTGTAATCTGCACTGTCAGAGTGCTGCTTTTGAAAGACACGCAGAGAGCCAGTGACACTGTGGTCTGATAATGAGGAAAGTAATTACGGTCCTAACACTAATTCGGCTTCATCATTTTAATTAGCTAAGGTAATTTGATCCAATCTGAGAAAAACTAGGCAGGGTAAGAGTTCATCTAAAAAGGAAACATTAATTTGCACACGTAAGGCAGATCTGAGTGGAGTTGTTCTTCCCGAACAGCCCAGGTGTCTTTGCTGCGATTCTGAAAGGTGGCAATCATGGGGACAGTGCTCAGTTTGTTCACAGGCGTGTTCCTATGTAAGACACACAGGAAGCATTCCCTGTAGCTCATCCTCTAATGTTCTCCTTCATCCAGTCAAGTATGTGTGTGATAAGATCTGGTGTGAGAGTTAGCCTTTAGCGTCACCATGATGAGAGTTCAAATCAGTGCTGAAGCAAGCTCGCTCTCTCTCTCTCTCTCTCTCTCTCTCTCTCTCTCTCTCTCTCTCTCTCTCATGTCTAAGGGATTTCCAGGAAGGTAGAGCTGAGCAGGAAAGAACACCCCTAAATGTGGGTAGTACAACCCATGGACCAGGGTCCCAGACTGAATAAAAAGGGAAAAGTGTGCTGAAGACCAGCATTCATCTCTCTCTACCTTCTGACTGCAGACTCGATGTGATCATGTAGTGGGAATTTTCTCGGGTCCTGCCTGGCCCTGTGGTTGGGAAACACTCCCACTCAAGTCCCACAGCCACTTAGTCCCAAGTAAACACACAGAGGCTTATATTATTTACAAACTGTATGGCCATGGCTTATGGCTTAAGCTTCTTGCTGGCTAGCTCTTATAACTAAACTCAACCCATTTCTACTAATCTATGTATCTCCACATGTCCTGTGGCTTTACCTGTGTGCCATTATATGCTGCTCCCTGGATGGCGGGCTGGCGTCTCCTCTGCCTCTACCTTTCTTCCTGTCTCTCTCTTGGATTTCCTGCCTGGCTACATTCTCACTTGCCATAGGCCAGAGAAGCTTCTTTATTAACCAATCATAGCAACATATATTCACAGCATACAGAAAGACGTCCCACAGCATGATTGGAACAGCTGCCTGGAGCTCCTACTGTCCTGTTCTGCCATGACACACCTTACCCTCAGCACGAGCCAAAAGAAGCCTTCTTCCCTTAAGTTGTGTGTATTCTGTCACAATGATGGAGAAAAGAAAGAAAACACCAGCAAAGCTCTTTCTCTGGCCTCTCCTCCCAGGGCACTGGCCTCTAGGATAGCTCGAACCTGCTCTTCATGTGGAGCGCTCAGCCACAGGGCTTGGCTGCTGGGAGGCTAGCCTAGAACTCTAGCCTGGTAAAGTTACTTGTTGGTTTGTTTATTTGCTTATGTATATGAATGTTTTCCTTGCATCTATGTCTGTGTATCGTGTGCATGCCTAGCCCCCTCAGAAGCCAGAAGAGGGTCTTAGATAATCTAGAACTTAAGCTAGAAACAGTTGAAAGTCTCTATATCAGTGCTGAGAATTGAACCCAGGTCCTCTGGAAGAGCAGCCAGTGATCTTGAATGCTAAGCCATCTCTCCATCTAGGTGGTAAATTAAATTCCAAAGGGACATAGTAGGTAACTGCCTACAGCTGCATGTGAGGTGACCTCCACTCAATTTCACCAACCACAAACAATGCATGTTCCTTCCCTTCCGACCACTATGTGTATTTTCTCTTGGCTCAGGAGCTAATGAGGACAGTGTGACTTATAGATGATTCTCTCACTAATGTGAGGGCCTGGAGATTGTGAGAGCCATGGGAACATCACTCAGAAGTCTGCACAGCATGTGAGAAGGATGAATTATCAGCTGGGTGCAATGCTGTTGGTTCTTTGGACTCCATTGGGACTGGGTCCTGGACACTGGTCCCCTTCCTAATTCACAGATGCACTATTGATGCTGCTGCAATAACAGGGCCAGAGAAGCCCAGCATCCTCCCCTGCTGTAGACTTGGATGGGTGGGGTTTAGGATAAGCTGTGTTTGGGGTGTCTCTATGCAGCTCCCAGCAGGTCCGTCCTCTCATTGCTTGAGTCACACTGGCTGTTCCTGTTCATCTTAGCCGTGCTGATTCTGGGACCTTGGCAATTACTCTTTCCTTTATTTAAATTATGTTTCCAAAGTTGTGTACAGACAAGCTTCATTTGCATCTCTCCTCACAGGACATGTTCTAGAAGCCCTTTTGTTCTCTGCAGGCATCTGGTGCTAAGTGTGGCACAGTGTCTTTACTGTCTTTCTTCTCCTTCTGAACTGATTTTTATACATTGGAAGAATACCAACCTCAGTTATTACATCTCATGTGGGTTTAATTTCATTTAGTGTCTGTGGCCCTGGAGGATGGGAACTAGCATTCCTTCAAGTCCCTTCCAGACTGGCCTTGTCTGTTCTTAATAAAGAAATAGTTCTCCCCAGGAAATGGCCTTGTTTGTTTCTCTTCTCTCCTTTCTTTTCTCACAATAAACCGAATATTCTGTTCAATCCTCTTTTACTAACCCAAGTCTGATAGCCTCTGCTCTTTATTGGTATGTGTAGATATGTGTTTGTATGTGTGCACACATGTGTGAATGTGGACAGCAAACAAGGACAAGGTGCTGTCCTTTGGACACCATCCATTTTGGTTTTTTGAGACGGGTCTCTCTAGCTGGCCTGGAGCTCAATGAGTGCTCTAGGCTGGGTGGCCAGCACACAATAGGGACCCACCTCTCTGCCATTCTGGTGCTTGGATCACACATATGAAACTCATAATCAGACTTTTACAGGGGTGCTCAGGGATCAAACACAGGTCCTCATGGTTGCGTAGCAAGGACTTGACAGGCTGAGCCATCTGCCCACTCAGGCCTCCAGCCTTTTCCAGTTAGTTCTCAGCTCTTGGTGGAAACTACTCCCCTGGTACACTCACCATAGGAAAGTAGGATGTTTGCTACACAGAGCAGCATCGACTCCTGACTGATTCAGTTGTGAGATGAGTTCAGTGGAGAATCAGTGGAGAATGGTCCAGGATGGTCAGATACTTTTTGTTTTCCGTTGGCTCCCACTGTCAGCTGCGAGCTGCTGAGGGACATCCAATGACAGGAAAAAAGATGCTCCACCCTCCTCAGCCCCAGCACTGTATTTATAGAGAGTATTTCTCCAAATTAAGCCCACTTTCCGGAAATTTCAAATCTCAACTGATTCCTTCAGTTGTGAGATGACTCCCATCCTTACAAGTTAAGTCAGGTCCAGACTCTATAAACACTTGAACTGTCATAGATCAGTTATAAACCTGAGTAAAATGTCAGGACCTGGGTGGAGAGAGGAAGGAGGAGCTGCGAGCTGCTGAGGGACATCCAATGACAGGAAAGAAGACGCTCCACCCTCCTCAGCCCCAGCACTGCTGGGTCCAGGCAGAGTCTCCACAGTGCTCTCAGCCTTGGCTATACAGATCTCTGTATCTTTTGCCTTCACCGTTAGCCACTGCTGTGCACACATCAGTGCCTGGGTGTCTTGCTGATCATGCCAGCTTTAAGAGGCTTTCACAGTGGCACAGACTCACTAGAAACTGCTGTAACCTGCCCCGGGGGGGGGGGGGGAATGGCCGAGGTGGCCTCAGCCCAAGCACCAGAGTATTACTGTCACAAGTCCTGTTCCACCTGCCACACCTGAGCCTGCACTCTCCACCTCTGCTTCCGGATCTCTGGTCCAGGACATCTCACGTGCATCCAGATATTGGTGTTCCATGGGCATGCATAAGCAGTACTCCACTCCTTGCCTTCAGGACCTACCAGAGATTAGACATCTATGTAAGAAAAGTGTAGATGTATTGTCAACTTTGTCATGCATTCGGAGAATGCACAATGCATCCAGAGCTATGACCTGCTTCTAGTATTTCTCCAAATTAAGCCCACTTTCCTGAAATCTCAAATCTCAAGGATGAGCCATGGATGGAGAAGATGATTCCACTAGGCACTGTTTGTAGACATGTAGACAGGACAGAAGGCCAAAACTTCTGCTATTCGTATCCCACAATACACGCATGATTCTGAAGGCAGTACCATGCCCCAGGGGCTCTTCTAGAGGGAGTGTCACCCAGGGGTGGAGATAGCACCTGACTCACAGTCTACCTCCAGTCCCTCCCCTTTGTGACCCCCATTGGCCAGATCCATGAAGCCAGGGGAAAAAACTCTATCTACACCAGTTTCTGGAGATGGACATCAAGGACTGAGAGAAGACAGTGGAGCCAACAGAAAACAAAAAGTATCTGACCATCCTGGACCATTCTCCACAGGGATGAGGGGAGAGCAGATGATTTTAGTTGTCTGGAGAAACAAAAAGCATCCGGCCATGGGGACCAGCACCACCTCAGACTCTTCAGTCTATCCTATAGAGGGGAAATTTCTTTTCCTTAACGTGAGGGACTCTGAGAACAACATTTCCCCAGAACTTGCTAACTATCCCAGGAGAACACACAAAGAACATATCCATAATGAAAATTAAATAATACATGTATGTCAAGTAATAATCAATTTTATCATTAAAATTATTTTTTATTTAATTTTATTTTTACAATTATTTATTTAATTATGATTTTAAATTATAAATAAAATGAAAATGTCCTTTTTCTTTGCCCTGGGTAGCATAGATATGCAACTAGTGACAAGGGTCGTGGCCATCAACACTTACGTTGATAAACCAAATACATGGGTGCTGTGGGATGTTCTGTATGGCAAATGTGTTGCTAATTAGTCAATAAATAAAACACTGATTGGCCATTGGCTAGGCAGGAAGTGTAGGCGGGACAAGGAGGAGAATAAAGCTGGGAAATGGAAGGCTGAGTCAGAGAGACACTGCCAGCCGCCACGATGACAAACAGCATGTGAAGATGCCAGTAAGCCACAAGCCACGTGGCAAGGTATAGATTAATGGAAATGGATTAATTTAAGCTGTAAGAACAGTTAGCAAGAAGCCTGCCACGGCCATACAGTTTGTAACCAATACAAGTCTCTGTGTTTACTTGGTTGGGTCTGAGTGGCTGTGGGACTGGCAGGTGAGAGAGATTTGCCCTGACTGTGGGCCAGGCAGGAAAACTCTAGCTACACGTGGGTTTAGAGAGATGGCTTAGCAGTTAAGAGCGCTTGCTGCTCTTCCAGAGGACAGAGCTCCATTCCCAGCACCCACAGGGCAGGTCAGAATTGCCTGCAATTCTAGTTCCAGGAAACCTGACGCCCTCTTCTGGCCGCTGTGAGCACCTGAGCCTGCTTCATCTACACACATGGATGACACATATGCATAAATAATTTTGTTTTAATTTAAAAACTGAGAAACCAAATATTTGAGAAATATTAGGGAGCACACAAAACTTCCTGGCAATGTATATATATCAAAGAATTTCTTCAGGATTCCTAGTCTCTCTCTAAACAGGGGGCTAGTTTATCTCAAGTTTGTGCTCTAACAAAGGAAGAAGGTTTGCAAAGAAAGCCCCCTTGGGCAGGAACTTTTCACAGCAGTGGCCTCCACCTATGAGCAGAGGATAGACAGAAAGATGTAGGACTGCCAAAGAACAAGCGATTTGTCCAACCTAGAAAGTCCAGCTGCAAAAGATAGAAAGAAATCCACTTACTTAATTTGCTATTGTCTGTTCCCTGAATTTCTTCATTGTATGAAAATTTGCAGGTCTGATCTTTGCCATTCTTAAACATCCCACTAACAGCAACTTTCTTAGTCTCTTCTAGAGCTCAGTCTGGTGGTCTGGTTTTTGTGTTGTTTTGTGTATTTATGTGTTCGTGTATGAGGAGTCCAAAGGTCATGTTGGGCTTTTTCCTCAACCATTCTCCACCTTACTTTTTGAGACAGTGTCTCTCCCCAACCTCGAATTTGGCTACACCATCTGGCCAATGAGTACCAAGGATCCTCAGGACGATCCTCTAGTGCTGGGACTGCAGGCCCTCACATGGCCACATGTGAGTTCCATGGATAGTGAGAATCAGAACTCAGGTCCTCAGAATCTTACAACAAGCACACTGTGGGCTGAGCCATCTCCTCACTAGGGATCTGTCTCAATGAAGTGTTGTCAACTGTACTTATCCTCACTGCATAAATAGAGTGTGCTGGAGCATGCCAGCAACCTAACACTTGGGCAGAATCAAGAGGACAACTATAAGACTAATTGTTAACGGTCTTATTAATAAAAAAAAAAAACCCAGAGCCAGATATTGGGGTGAAACTGAGAGATCAGAGGGATAGAACAAGCCAGTCACAAGTTCTTACTGCTAGGAAATCCTCAGTCCAAGAGAGCTACTTACTGCATACTCATGCCTATATACCTTTCTGTGCCCTGCCATCTTACTTCCTATCTCTGCCCAGCTACATCACTTCCTCTTTCCACCCAGCTTTATCAGTTCCTGTCTGTCTGTATAGAACTCCAGACCTCTGTGGTTAACTAGTACTGGGATTAAAGGCATGTGCCACCATGCCTGGCTCTGTTCCCAGTGTGGCCTTGAACTCACAGAGATCCAGATGGATTTCTGCCTCCCGAATGATAAGATTAAGGGCATGTACTACCACTGCCTGACCTCTGTGTTTAATATAGTGGCTGTATTTTTCCTCTGATCCCCAGATAAACTTTATTGAGGTGCACAAATAAACTATCACCACAGATAAGAAGTTCAAGGCTATCTTCAACTAGATAGCAAGTGTGAGGCCCAGCCTGGGCCTGTGTGTGTGTGTGTGTCTGTGTGTGTGTGTGTGTGTGTGTGTATGTGTCTGTGAGTGTACAGGTGTGTCACACGAAATGATGCATGGGATATATATATATATATATTCCTTTAGAAGGACTGTTTTAGAACAAGAATTCTGGGCAACAATTGGGGTTTTAATAGTAATAATAACTCTAAAATCTTTGCAGTCCTCCACTAAGCTCACAGCCTCTGGGAACCACCTGTTTACACACTGTCCAGCAGTATGTCTGAGAAGACGGACTCATAAGTGATAAATCTAGAATATAAAGGATGGTGATATATCTGGATTTGTAGCTAACAAGTGGATACAATCATTGTCATTTAAGAAAGCAAGCAGCATTATTTAGCCATCTGCTTCTTGAATGGTGCAAACAAATTAGCTCAGAGTCTCTTACATCTGAAAGATAAAATAGTAAAACTACTAAACACTCAAATGGCAAATACGCTAACTCTATGTAGAACCTTTGGGAAGCAGAAGTCATCTTTGTAGTCAGGAAGTTGTTTGAAATTCAAGTTTTACTTTCCTAAATGTATGTTTAAAAAAAATCCCCTGACGATCTATTCAATGGCCATTTATGGAAAATATTGCATATGCTAATCTCAAACCAGTGGAACCAGCAGGAAATTCTAATAACTTAGGGCCCACTGTTTTAATAGTCTTGCAGCCCAAAGGAAGATCTGAAGTGTATCTCTTTAGAATGTCCCTCACCCTAGGAAGGTTCCAATCCATTTTTACAGACCAGATGGTTTTGTTTTACTGTCTCCACACTTGACAATATTGGAAAATTCGAAGTGGCCAGTAAGACACCCTAAGTCTTCTCTGTTTCTTTGTCTGTGATCTCATGAGGTTCAAGCTGGGTGTGAAGCAAAGCCTACAAAAAAAAGCACAGACGGCCAAGCTCTGAGCTGAATGGTGAGCGGGGACCACGCCTGAGCTTTAAAGGGCTTTATTTTACACAACTGTGTTTATGCCCCAAGAATCAGCCATAAAACTGAGATGATGCTTATGACCATGAAAATCACCTAAATTTTTGTGTTGCTGCCATTTAGCTTGCTCTTTTTATGAGGAAAATTTCCTGTAACTATAAATGCCATGACTTACAGAGTTATCTAGCAATCTAATGAAAGAAATATGCTTTGGCTTCACCTCTGCCGACAGGTCTCTGGGGACATATTATCACAGGAAAGTTACACTGTCCTCTTCTTGGCTTTGACACTAGGGGGCTGGCTGTAGTTATTGTAGGCATGAAGCTTTACAACCAACACTCATTTCAAAAATAAAGTAATGAATGGGAGAAAACAAAACTTTATTTAAATTTTTGTCCCAATGATTACTTCACGTTCTAAAAATGCATGAGTTCTTTCATTTTCTCAGGCTGAAAAATGTTGGTGGGGGCCAGGCACCAAAGGTACTTGTGACGGGAGCCTCTCTATAGAAAGACACAGAGAATATTGATTTTGGAAAGGGACTTCTTCAGTTAGCCTGGAGGTCACGGTGACTCTGGGAGCAGCAAGTGCCACAGGTGCCGCCCCCACCCACATTCTTCTACTCTGCAGCTTCTGTTACCTGCATTGAAACATGATCTGAAAATACAAAATGGGAATTTCCAGAAATAAGTAATCCATAGATTACCCTGCACCTATTTGAGTACAGTACATTGTTGAGATCATTCTATTTTGTTTTAGTTATTACAATTCATTTCTGGCTGTCAAAGACTTCCAGAGTTTTATATGTATGTAAAAAGCCGGAGTGTGATGAGATCAGTACTGTCCCCAATTTTAGAAACTAATGTGTGGATGGGAAGGGGATCTCAGAACAGCCCAGTGGGTAATTATCCTGAAATAATAAATTTAGTGACTCAAGTAGGTCCTTGCTATTTCTTCATGTTTCTCTTCCAGAAGTATTAAACATAAGCCTGACATGCATTTACATATTAGACAGCCCCAGGCTCTGCGCAGATGCCTTTATGAAGAGGGTGTGTGTGTGGTTCTGAGGGAAATGAAGAGAGGTTCCATTAAAGGTACAGGCAGGTACTGGAAGGTCAGAGAGTGGCCTGCCTTTCAGGGATAATTTCTGAAGAACTGAATGTGAGCAAATTTATCTATGAAAGGCTTTGAGGCTATCTTAGTATCTACTGCTGTGAAGAGACACCGTGACCAAGGCAACTTATAAAAGAAAGCATTCAACCAGGGGCTTGCTTTCGGTATCAGAGGCTTAGAGTCAATCACCATTGGGTCACTATTGCTGCGATGAAACACCATGACCACAGCACCTTAGAGAAGAAAGAGTTTACTTGGCTTACAATTCATCATCACTGTTCATCATCAAAGGAAGTCAGGACAGGAACTGAGGCAGGGCAGGAACCTGGGGGCAGGAGCTGATGCAGAGGCCATGGGGAATGGTGCTTGCTGGCTTGTTCCCTGTGGCTTATTCAGCCTACTTTCTTATAGAACCCAGGACCACCAGATCAGGGGTGGCCCCACCTGCAATGGGCTGAGCCCCCCCCCCATCAATCATAATTTAAAAAATACCCTACAGCCAGGTCTTATGAAGGCATTTTTGAAATTGAGGTTTCCTCCTTTCAGCTGACTGTGGCTTGTGTCAAGTTGGCATAAAAACCAGCACAATGGCAATGGTGGGGAGCGTGGCAGCAGGCAGGCGGGCATGGCACTGGAGCAGTGGTTGAGCGCTTAAATCTGATCCACAGGCGCAAGGGGAGCAGGAGAG